>NC_081828.1:205320977-205635977 GCF_030867095.1 Alligator mississippiensis
TGTAACAATGCAGCCTAAGGTGTGATTGCCAGAAGGTACTAAAGGCCAAATCCTGAATTCAGTGACAAGACCATTTGGCTTCTATGCTGTGGAATCAAGTTCCTTCTGCACAAAAACCAAACCCTGCCCCTGTGAGGAACGACTTGTGGAGATCAGCAGGCTATGGGTACACAGACAGCACTGAACATAGTTTCATAGTTGGTAGGGTCGGAAGGGACCTGAGTAGATCATCAAGTCCAACCCCCTGCCATGGCAGGAAAGGATGCTGGGGTCAAACGACCCCGGCAAGGTGATTATCCAGCCTCCTTTTGAAGATCCCCAGGGTAGGAGCGAGCACCACTTCTCTTGGAAGTTGATTCCAGATCCTAGGCATCCTGACTTTGAAGTAGTGCTTCCTGATATCTAGCCTAAACCTACTCTCAATCAACTTGTGCCCATTATTCCTAGTTACTCCAGGTAGTGCTCGGGGGAACAGGGTCCCTCCCGTTCCCCGCTGGTCCCCCCTGGTAAGTTTATAGACGTCCACCAGATCCCCTCTCAGCCTTCTCTTGTGGAGGCTGAACAGGTTCAGGTCCTGTAGCCTCTCCTCGTAGGGCCTGCCCTGCTGCCCCCTGATTGTGCGAGTGGCCCTCCTCTGGACCCTCTCAGTGCTGTCCACATCCCTCCTGAAGTGCGGTGCCCAGTACTGGACGCAGTACTCCAACTGCGGCCTGACCAGTGTCGCATAGAGGGGGAGGATAACTTCCCTGGACCTGCTCGTGATGCATCTGTGGATGCATGACAAGGTGTGGTTGGCCTTCCTGACCGTGTCCCCACATTGGCAGTCCGTGTTCATTCTGGAATCAATAATGAGTCCAAGATCCTTTTCTGCCTCTGTGTTGATGAGAAGGGAGTTCCCCAGCCTGTAGATTTGCTGCTGGTTCTTTCTCCATACATGCAATACCTTGCACCTGCCAGTACTGAATCCCATCCTATTCTCATCCGCCCACCCCTGTAACCTGTCCAGATCTAGTTGTAGCCTGTCCCTCCCTTCTAGTGTGCCCACCTCTCCCCACATCTTGGTGTCATCTGCGAATTTGAACAAGGTGCTTTTCACCTGCTCATCCAGGTCACTGATGAAGATGTTAAACAGTGTGGGCCCAAGGACTGAGCCCTGGGGGACCCCACTGCCCACGTCCCTCCAGGCCGAAAAAGACCTATCCACCACCATTCTCTGGGTGCAGCCCTCCAGCCAATTTGCCACCCATGTGACTGCGTAGGCATCGACACCACAGTCACCTAATTTTTTAAGAAGAATGGGGTGAGAGACCGTGTCGAAGGCCTTCCTAAAGTCCAGAAAGACTACATCCACCACAACACCTGCGTCTAAGGATTTTGTGACCTGGTCATAGAAGGCAACCAGGATGGTCTGACAGGACCTACCCCTAATGAACCCATGTTGGTAGTCCTTGAGCATAATCTCCCCTGCTGGTCCCTCGCAGATGTGCTCCTGGATAATTTTCTCAAAGAGCTTCCCCAGGACCGAGGTAAGACTAATTGGCCTACAGTTTCCCAGGTCCTCCTTCCTCCCCTTTTTGAAAATGGACCACACTAACCTTTTTCCAGTCTTCTGGCACCTGGCCAGAGCACCACAAGTGCTCATAAAGCTGTGCCAGGGGTCCCGCAATGACCTCTTCCAATTGATTGCAAGCCATGCCAGGGGCATTAAGCTTCTTACCACGGTGCCACCACCTAGGACTTTGAGACTCCTTTACTATGGATCTCAAGGTACACAGCTTTACTATAAGTAGTTACTTGCAACAGGCATTACCACTTCAAGTAGCATTATTTCATATTTGCACGGGATTCAGCTTCCAACTAGATCATTTCAACCTAGATTGATGGCTATGGGATGTTGCTGGAACTGCACAGGGTGTGAGCAACAGTTGGGTTATTAAAGGAAATGTCTTACATAACCCCTTTGTTCCTGAATATTATCCTACTGCAGCTACTGATACATGATTTTTTCTTCCCTGTATACTGTGCAATGAGGTGAGTTATGGAGCAGAAGAATCAGTTTAGTCAGAACTGTATTTAATTGTTAAAAATTATCCTGCAAATGTATAGCCAAGGAGAACACACTGCCTGTCACCAAAGATGTATTATCAGAGAGAGAGAGAAGTAGATATGAGTCTCATTAGCAAAACAATAATAAAATAATCCATAAAAATGGAAAATATGACCCAAAGGGAGCACATAAATATAAAATAACACAGGCCCCAAGAAAGAATCCTACTGCATTACAGTTAATTTTATATAATGTGGTTTAAAATTGGAAGTTGTATGTGTGTTTTAAGGTGAGCAGCCATATTTATTATTACGAATGTGCAAAAATATAGGATTTTTTTCCTCCATTGCCTCATGGATTTGCAATTGGATGTAGTTTTCATTACAGTGAACCACAAATTCCTGGCTATTGCAAAGTTAGGAAGACAGGCTTTCTCCTGAGCCAAGATTCTGCGTGGAGGCAAACAGTGAGACCAGGAGTTTCTAAATATTAGGCATTGTTTTTAAATACTGAAGCAATTAAAATGAAAATATTGCAACTCTAACCTTTTATTTTCTATGCCTCCTCGAATACTGAATCCCTTTTCTGTGAAAACATATATGAAGCAAAAAAAGCCCTGTAAAATAACCTGTCAGTATTTCCATTACAATTAATTGTGGTCACGTGTTGGCACAAGTAATGACTACCATCTGCTCAAATACACGACTAGCCTGTCCTTCACCACAAATCTCCACATGTCCAGCAAAATACCCATTACCAGCTGATTCTCAAAGCACCATATGAACAATCTGAATATGCAACGTTTGCTACAGATGAGTGCTAATGCATTTGGCCTCTAAAACTGCCAGCCCATTTGAGAATGCTTTAATACTTACAGAAATTACATTTACAAACTATATTAAAATGTTAAGGTTGAAAAGTCAGACCCCTAAAAGTTAGGAAGTGCCAGCATTAATGATGTGTGCTGCTTAGGCACAGGCATTATGGTACAAAACTACCTTTTAGCTCTGTTATTGCATACGCTGATCATCCTTTCTTATTTAGTCCACAAGGTAAAAAATGCTCACGGAAGAAGCAGCTATTCAATATTTAACCTCATCCTCTTTGTGCCTTATTGACTGCACACCATTAAAATCTTGCTGTATACAGAATTATTTAATTTCCTTAAGGGCTTTTTTTTTTTTTTTTTAAATAGGCTCACTACTCCTGTATCCAAGTGCTTTCCCAACATTAATGCACAGGATGTAAATTCCGTAATGTGGTATTATATCCCCATTTTTCAGACGGGAAACTGAGGCACAGGCAAAGTAATTAGTATCCACTAACTTGGGATACCCAATGAAAATGCTTATGGCCTGATATTTTGGAGTCCTTAGAACTAGATAGCACTTGACTTGGTCAGAGTACAGTTCCCACTGACTGTAGCTACCACTGAGAAGAGTCCGAACTTCTTCAAATTAAACCCCATGACATCTCTCTGGGCACCCAACAAATGAGCACAATTAGTGGCAAGTAAAAAGGTAATGAAAAAGTTTAAGTGACCTGTCCAGCATCACTGAGGATCACAGTGACAGACACAGAGGAATCTCATTCTCCAGAGCAGCCTTAGTAATGAGAAAGTCCTTTCACAACCTACGGTCTCCTGCATTGTTCACTACACCCCTGGTGACCTCTGAAACAAATGATGCGGAAAACAGCCTCATTCTATAAACAACCCTGAGTCATTCCCTGAAACCGTTTACCTTGTACAGCGAACACTGTGGAGGATATATCTAAATTGCACAACTCAGCTCAGAGTTATTTCTGTTTCTTAAGCAAACACTCCCCAGTGCAAAATGCACAACCACACCTGACAGCAGGGACCAGACCCCAGGACCTCCACCTCCCAGCGAGTGCAGTAAGCACTAGGCTACAGTTAGGCTCCCTCTTGCTTCTTCTCCTCTTGCATGCTTTTCTACATTGGGGGCCAGCTACTTCAAAGTGAGTGGTGGGAGGGTACCCCCATTCAGGCACTACAGCCTGGTGGTTTGGCCACCCCTGGAGAGTGGAAGATGTGTGCTTGAGTCCAGTCAGACTGAGGAAGGTCTAGAAACAAGGCCTCTCACTTCTGACCATCAGCTGAAAGCTGGGCATCATGCCTGCCCCACCCCAAAGTTCAGGGCATATACTCAGAAGGAGGTCTAGGCCAGGGGTGGGCAAAATGCGGCCCGCGGGCCAGATGCGGCCTGCCAGGCTATTCTATCTGGCCCGCAGGGTCCCTGAAAAATTTAGAAAATTAATAGTTATCTGCCCCTGGCTGCCTGTCATGCGGCCCTCAATGGCTTGCCAAAACTCAGTAAGCAGCCCTCCGCCTGAAATAACTGCCCACCCCTGGTAGGCACTCTAGACCCAGATGTGCAGTCACATTCAGTGGTCCAAGATCCAGGAAGGGGTGGGATTTCAGACTGCACAGCAGTTCCTCTTTGCAACTTCTAGGTGCTAACTCTTCCCATTCTTTGTACAGAGAGCTGAGCTTTTCCTTGAAAGTGCCCAAGTTTCCACATTCACTCTATTGGGGTTCCTACATCCTTAATGCTATTTGGATTACCATCACTGGGCCAGACAACTAATATTTAGGTGCTGTAACACCTAGGTGTCTAATCTGGATCTGGCCCTCGGTGACCTGCATGATGAACCCTTTGGTAGAGCTAGGTCTTTCAAAGCCTAGGCTAGCACTCCAACCACTGGGCAATCCTTCTTCCCATTTCAGCAACACCATCCCTCTAATCCCTCTCAGCTTCTGGTCCCTGTGCCAGACTCCCCAACATAAAATATTCTCACAGGTGTCTGATTTACCCCTATCCCCCCACAGCTACATTTCACCAGTTCTTTTCACAAGTCTCTTTCCCTTCAACCATAGTGCCAATTTCTGGTCCTGCCATCCACCTTGAGCCTAATTCCTCACTCTTCTGCATGCTAGGTGAGCTCCAACATCCTTCTCAGATGTTCACTCCATGGTAAAATTTAAGCAATTTTTTTGTGAGAACAGGAAAAAACATATCCCTAACCCTGAGGGAACTACTGTTCTCTGCTAAATTTCAAGTCTCTACTTCAAAGCATGGCGGTGACAGAGCTTCTTAACAAAGGACAAAAGAATGTGTTTTTTCCCCTAGTCTCATTTTGAAAAACAGCTAAACCATTTTGAATGAAACTTCAGCCCAAAGCAGACACCCGATAGGGGAAATTTTAGTTAAAGCTCTGCAATGTTACAAGCTACTGAAAACAGGGTCTTATAATGAAAAATGTCAAGCAACCTTACCTAAAAGCATTGCAATCTGTTTTCTCATATATAACAGTTGGTCCATTCTGGTGAGAAGTTTCCTCAGTATTAGTAGTCAGAATAAATCGACATAAGGAAAAACCTGTATGTTCTTCTAAAACCTACGCAGATATTTAAATACATTTTCAGTTGGAGAGTAGTTAAATTATTCATACTTCACACTGCATGGTACAATCTCCTGCTGACTTACAAGCATTACAGTGATTTGCCTTTGTACAAGCAAGTTTTGGGAGGAAAAAGAACACCTTAAAACACTTGATTTCATCATTATTGGACTTGGAAAAACAGCAAATGAAGGTGAGTTCTTTTGCTTTTTTTCTAGAAACAGTAAAAAAAAAACTTTGGGTAGCCTAGTGAAAACAGTGCCCATACATATTATCTTTCTGCCTCTTCTACATCCAGGAGGAATCTGGTGGACTCAGGATATTCAGTTCTACACCTCAAGAACAGTTGGGCCCGATGGCCAAACCCTGTGGAGGTAGGGGTCGGGGGAAAGCACAGTCAAAGCTATAAGGTTAAGATTTTGCCTAGGTCTGAATGTTTAGGATGCACATATTAAAAAAAAAACACACATGCTACATGCCTTGAAGCCAAGACTGTGTGCAGATTAACTTGTAGGAACTAAGATCACTGACTTATGTCCCTGTATTTGGAAAACACAGACCTAAATCTTTCATACAGGGGGTCTCTTTGCTGATAGAGCTATTGGAAACTTTAAAATGAGCATTACCGGTGAAGGGAACATTTTCCTGCTGCCCTGCCTATTCTACTATGATTGCCTGTTTATGGGTGGACAAGGGAGTTGTGTAAAGAGCTTTTCTGCAGGGCACACTCTGCTCAGGAAAGACTCACTCTACCCTGGTTGTGCACTTATTTCTAAGCAAGAAGGAAAAGAAATGGGTGTTATCCCAGGTTTCACCATTATTTCCAGGAGCAGTGGGCCGCCTCATATCTTAGTGTCATAGCTCAACACCCCCTCCTAATGCCAAGCATTGCCTTAAGGCTACAGCCTAACATAGTGTCCAGGTGCCATTATTAGACATATGAATGAGCCAGTCTCAGCTTGATGTTACCTTGATGAAGTCAGTGGAGTCTCTGGGTACAAACTGTCTGCTACAACATGTGTGTGTGTGTGTGTGTGTGTGTGTGTGTGTGTGTGTGTGTGTACACACACATATACACACATACATACACACACGCCCATTTTACAGGTATTTAGATGAAGATACAGAGAAAGCTGTTTTGAAGTTTTAACACTAAGGAAGAAAAATTAAGTTCATCCTGTGAATGAGCATGATAAATTGCTCCCAAGGAATCTAATTGTATTCAGCATAATTCCTGACTCTCTAGTCTAGTCCTTCCTTCTGCGAGTAATGCTATTTATTTTAATGGAAGTGAAAACTGCAGGACTAGGTCCTTGTTTCTGACTAGTATTCTCCATCATATAGCATAAATATGACCCATTCTCCCCATTCAGAATTGGAGATAATGAGAGAGTGGAGAGGCAGAAATATGTTTTTCTTGAATAAATGAAGTTAAGTTACTTCCATATATATCTAGAAGTGAAAAAAAGTATTCCCTATATTTCAAAGAATAATATTTTATGGGATAATTCTGAGATAAAACCAGGGGCACGTGGGGTAGTATATGCACTTTAATATGCACACAGCTTTTGCAGACAGGATTAATGTACTTTTTCCATAGATCTAATTGCAATTTCACAGAAATTCTGCTAAAAATACATTTTATTTGACGCTAAATAAAATGACTAATCACAAAGGGTTGCTGTGCATAAATTACAGTTCCAAATGTTTGGCACATTTCTAATTGTCATATAAATGAAAATGACACACACTTTGTCCTAATTAGATGCAAAAATTTCATTATTGCTACTCTTCTTATCAGTGAAAATGGAGGCTATTTCAATGTAATTATATAATTCAACATACAGTCTCTGATTATTATTATTATATTGTGGAACAGTGATGCTGGATAGGAGACAATACGGTAATGAGATACCACACATTTCACCTCTCAGTCATTAGTTTGAATTCAGTCTATTACCAAAAACTGCACACTATTCTAAAAGGAGAAACTCTTAAACCTAGGTGGAGGCCTGGTGACTTTAATGAGTGGGGGGCTGCAAAGATGAATACATCCTATTAAATCAATGAAGGAAGAATCTCCCTATTACAAACTTCACCTGCCCAAGGTCACATGGGATAATCATAGGACAGCTAAGAGTTTAACCCAATTCATCTTTACCAGTCTAATGCCCTAACAACAAAGCTTTCTCTTCCTATTTCATGACTTATGCTGCAAAGAGGAGCAGGGAAAGTAGATCTAAGAAACCCCAACTGTCAGTTTTGAGTAATGAAACACCAAGACTCCCTCTTAAATTAGCACCAAATGTACAAGCCATTCTAGTACAGACAACTATTAAGGACCCTACACTGCCACAACGATGCAGGGCTAGTGCTGAAAAAAACAGGTTGTGAATAATACAATAGAAACAGCAGGAGTTACTGTCATTACCTTTATAGCTATCATGGAAAAGAAGTCCGTCTTTCTTTCCCGAGAGAGGGATACAGTGTCTTGTTCTATTAGTTCCTTAGCATCTTACAAAACATATTGTATTTCCCATACTGGGAAAAGGAGTGCACATTTAAAACATCACAA
The DNA here is from genome assembly GCF_030867095.1 of Alligator mississippiensis. Taxonomy (NCBI): domain Eukaryota; kingdom Metazoa; phylum Chordata; order Crocodylia; family Alligatoridae; genus Alligator; species Alligator mississippiensis. The sequence goes on from NC_081828.1 coordinate 205,329,023, forward strand.
TGCTATACACCATATAACAAATAAATCCAACAAGATAGTAATGTGCCTGGGATTTGTGTGTCCAACAGGAATCCAAAGTTCATACTGGAAGCCCCACCCATGCCCCCCTACAGACGCACCTTTTTTTTGTTCATAAAAACATGAACGTCTACTGAGAACCTAGTGCAGGTTGCCCTGATAATTCACTACCACTGAAATGGCAGGGAGCTCACCCATGGACAGACCAAGAAGGTCCTTTAATACTTAAGGAAGGAGGACATCCACGGTGTCTCGGTTCCACCCATCCGCCATGGCAGTACTACTCATGCTGCAGTGGCGCACCATCCAAACCTTCCCAAAACCATCAAAACCTTGAATCTGGGAGAAATCTTTGCAAATTTCAAGCAACAGCAAACTACAATTTGTTATTTTGATATGCAACTTTTCCCCACAGAAATGACTTTGCTTTTTGATTTGAGTGGATTTTGGTTCACTTCAAAGATATGTAGTTGGCCTTCTTTTTGTACAACAAAGTGAAAAAAAAAAACAACCTTTTTCTGTTTGTTTGTGTGTTAAGAATGGAATTTTTTTTGGTGGAAGGCTATAAGACGGACCCTAACCTGTGTCAACTGTGCAAGTATGGTGACATCCGTTATTTCAGTGGAATTACAGCAGCACAAATCTAGACTGAGCTCAAAAGTTAGTCCTACTTTTTATTTTGATCTGTAAGCTTTTTCTGACTGATTTTTAGATGCTTAAAATATCTGTATTTTTCTGTTTAGATGGATATATAAAATAGTGTTTTCTTTGATACGGTTTTAAAAATCACCTTGCATTGAATGGCAGACAAAGTTCCTTGGGTGAATTTGATATCTTTTATTAGACTATTTGGGTTGGTCTAATAAAAGATATCAAATTCACCCAAGGAACTTTGTCTGCCTATGTCCTTAGACCAACACGGCTACAACCTACACCCCTGCTTGCATTGAATAACATTTTTAATTTAACCTGGAATCAATAATGTAATTCCTCCATTCATGTCTCTACTGAAGTACCACAGTGCTTCCTTTAGCTAGGTCTCATGGGATTATGCATAAAGAAGAAGACTTTTTATTTTGCCTGGTTTCACTTGTTAAAGTAAGATTGATTGATTGAGTAGGATCCTCACTTCCAGGAATACTCTGTGGAGGCAAGTCAGGTCCAAAAGGAACTTCCACCTTTCATACCTTCACTCTTGTGATATCGGGTTGGATCTCTTACTTACTTACTTACTAATCCATCCAAATTCAAACAGGCATTACTGTAAATCCTGCTCACAAATAAACCTGGGATATAATTGCACTGAGCATGTGTATCTGAGATACTTATACTACCTTTCAATGCCCAAGTAACTCATAATCTCCAAGACAATTATCCTTACAACAAATTTCTAGGACAACCAAATGCAACTATTCTCGTTTTACAAATCCAGGACTGAGGGACACGAGGATGATTAGTGAAATTGCAGAATTCCCATTTTTTTCCAGATAGCCCATCCTAAATGACTTGCTAATGTGACATTGGTGGCAGACCATAAAAACGATCTGTGTTCACTCAGATTCTTTAATTGTTGCACTATCCCTCCTCCTCTCTTGCAATAACCTTGTCATTTCTTTGGCCATCTCAGCAGGGAAAACAGGCTCACAAGAAGCACACAGTCACCTCATCCTGTACTGGCTTTGATTTCCAAACCTCTTGGCCACCAATGGCTGTTGACCAGTCACACGCAGACTGCAAGGAGGTTTGCCCAAAGGTCAGCCCAGTAGGGTGGCTGTAGGACTGAACAGACAAGCCACATCTGAGAGCTCCAAAATGGAGATGACATTCAAGGAGGGCAGCACATACTGGGTTGAAAACGTTCCCAAGCATAGAAATCATACAGAACAACCACTGGAGCCCTCCCTTCTCACTGAGCACAAATAGCCCCACCTTTCCAACACAGCTTCTGCAGACTCTGCATAGTGAAAGAGGGGATGCAGTTCAAGCCATGGAAAGGGGTGTTTTGTAGCTCTAGACCAAAGCGCCAGTGTGAACTGCAAAAGACCTCAGAGGGATGTTGAAAGGGTTAAGGATTTAGAGCCTCCTGTAAGAAATCCTGAGGACCAACAGCTTGTGCTGACTTCAAATCATGGCTGTGCATCCTCAGCCTTACTGAAAATCAGCACCATAGGTTTAGCCATCTCCTTAAAGCTCTTGTTCCTGGAGTCATGTGATTATGTGCAAACCACAGCTTGGGAATGGGGTTGGGAAAAGAGCTTTCTAGCAAATTTTTTTTGCCCATATCAGATAAAATTTGACACCCTTAATGATTTTTAAACTAATCTTACGGGCCTGTGGGAGACAAGCAACTCATATGATTTGAAAAGCTGAGGCTGGTGGTAAAGTTTACAGAACACTTTTCAGCATCTCAGAAGGACAGTGCTTTAGAAATATAAAATATTGCTTTGTTATCTTTTGGGGCTTAAGTAGATCCACATTTTGTCACAATGCTTCTGCTTGTGGCAGGAGAGGTAAAGTATAGGTCTCCTTCAGGTGCCATGGAGGAATTGCTCATTCTCTGAACTCCTTAGTGTTTGCAGTTACTAAGCTTCTTTCAGACCAAGAAAACATTCTCCATATTTTAGCAATTGAAGTCATGCCCAGTAAGTGCTCTGCCTAGGCCAGGGAAAGATGCTGCCGTCATGACTCGGTATGTGGGACCCTAAAGATATAAAGCCACATGGAATAATGTCAGTCCCCAAGTTAATGGAGCCATAGCAAATACAATCATGCGCTGCGCTGAATATATTCCAAGTGGAGATGTTAAATTTGTGTCACCATGAGGAAGTACTCAGGATGAAGTTAGGACCTTGTTACACTCTACACTATGAGCTACACAAATGCTGATCAATGTTAGCACTAGCTCCAGTTTGGAGCAGTCACAGGTTCAAGTCAGCAGAGGCCTGGAGGACTACAAGGTAAAAATCCACACCTCCCATTCTGGGCTTCTCTGCTGCCCCCTGCTCCCCTGGGGCTCTCTCAGTCCTCCCCCTGCCTCTTGGGGTTTCTCCCTGCTCCATCCACCCCTGCCTACTCATAGCTGTCTAGCTGTCTGTCCCAGGGGAGCAGGCCAGGAAAGGTTAACCTGCTTGCCCAGCCACCCCTGCTGGGATGCTGCTCTTCCGGGAGCTGAGCCTGGCCAGAGCAGCAGAGGTGGGGCTGGGCAGGCAGGTTAACCCTTCCCTGTTTGCTTTCCTAGGACAGACAGCATGGGCAGCTACAAGTAGGTAGGGGGGAGAGAGGGACCAGTGAGCGTGGGGTGCTGTGCAGAATGCACTAGAGTGGCTGCACCTTAGTGTAACATGAGCTGGGTAGCACTGATCAGAGATAATCCTACCCTGGAGTGGTGTAACTTTAAGCTACATAACGAGAGCTTAAAACCAGTTTCAGGTGTTAATGTGCAGACAATCTACATGTTAAGAGCTCCAGGACCTGCCCCAAAATTACCATGTAACAAGGCCCCTACTTATTACACTCAGACCATCCTAAAGGCATGGAAAACACAAGCATCTGCACTTAAAGCTCATTAACTTGTGCTACATGCCATTTGGACAGTCCCCTGTCAAAGTTATGTTACTTCAGGTGAGGCTTAATTGTGTTGTGCTACCCTGTTTGTGTTATGGTAACTTCAGTCTGCTCCACTGAGATAAAATGATCAATTTGCAGTCCTCCTGCATCCCAGGAAGCACAGCTACCAGCACCAGCTTCTAGCCACACCCCTACTCTCCACCCCTTAGTGGCAAGTCAGGGCAGTGCAGGCAAGAAATGGTATTAAACCTGAATTTGCAACTGCTCACAGCATGTTCTAACTTTAACACTGCTTCACCTCACCCTCAGATACACCCACTCTACTAGTTCAAAGAGCAAGTGGCCATTCCAGGAGCCCTCTGCAGTTTGTAATGAGATGCTGTCTTCTGCTATCATAAGGCAAGGAGGAATGAGACAGGACAATTAACACATTGTGCAAACTTTCATAACTTGGATGCCAACAAACCCTAAATGGTTCCCTGAGGAATATGCTGCTTTGCCATTATACCGGTCTTTAGAAAACAACACTGGACTTCGACTGCATTCACACACAGAATCATCCCACTTAGACAGCCTGCAGCACCAAGTTAGATCTTCCTGTAATCATTCTCCTTCTCTGGTAACAAATGCCCCTGTTTCACATTTGCCCCTGCAGGGGACTGCCTAAATGAGCTCGTTTAAAGAAAACTGCACATGGTTTTGCTTTTAATCAATTTTTTTTTAAGTCATTGCTTTGTTCATGTGTTTCATTGGATACCAGTTTGGGGCAAATGCTGCTACTTAGATGAATTTAACAGCATATTAAGTGACTGACATACTAGTAACAGTATACTAGTATTGATGTGTTTCTTAACAGGGGAAAAGCCTCACGCTTGTCTAGAATTCTTCACAATAGCAAACCCTTTTTGTGTTTGAGGTCTCATGTACTGCAGTCCTGGTTTTAACTGCAAAGCAGGGAAGCAGGTGATGAAAGCAAGAATCAAGTAATGCTCTCTTCCTAGCTCATCCTCGTTAAGGCCAGGGAGGTGGCATGAATAGAAGAGAAAGCTATCCAGGCCAGGTCTCAAAACAGACCATGCCAATGAAGGATGTTATTGTTAAATGCTACCCAATCGGCCACAGGTGACTGGTAGAGTGGGCACAGGGAGGGAAGGGGGGGGGGCACATGCCCCCCTGCCCGAGACTGGCGCCATAGGGGCACGTGTTGAAAGTGGGGCAGTTTTTTTGTTGCACAGGCCAGTGGCATGTTGCACAGGGGAGGCACTAAGCCACGGCACAGAAGTATAGGAGTGGATATGGGGCTTTTGGCCCACCCCTGTGCCCATCCACAAATTGTGTCCCCCACCCAGACTCAGGAGGTACCAGTCACCCCTGCAATCGGCTGAATCCTGCCCTCAGTTACAGGTCTGGGCTTCTCACACACTTTCATGGGAGCTGTGACCAGGCAACTTAAAACAGGCTTAAATCCCAAGTGTTATCTTTGTTTGTAAAGATGCCTGAAATCAAACAGCTGTACAAGGAGACATGTTCCACATTTAAAGCTGTAGATAACTAGAAGAGGAGGGTGAAAAACAATCAGCTTTGAGTCATATTCCACCTTTCACACAACTGAGAATGCAGAGTATAAAAGCTGTGTGTGTATGTATGAGGAGTGCTTTTATACACCCTGGGTGCGTGTACACAAAACGCGTCGGCAGGCGCAAACCGTGATGCCGCAGCTATGCCACCGTAGTAACGCGCTCCCTCGCTATAGTGTGTCACTGCAGTGATGAAGAGGCTAAAAATAACTACTCGCTACCAGCACATTGCAGTAACGCTGGTTACTGCACTGTCATTTAGTACTTCCTAGTGCTAAATAACAGTGCTAGTACTTCCTTTAGGAAGTACTAAATGACGGTGCAGTAACAATGGCACCATAGGGGCACGTGTAGATGTGCCCCCTGGGTTAGAAATGCATTCAATTTCCATGTTTAAATTACAACCAAGCAGCATCATCCCTTCCTAATTTATGTCTATGAAAATCGCATTCAAGTCAAATCAGAGAACAACTGGGCCAGGTAGCTGGCCTCTACTCTGGGCCCAGTATTTGGCCTCTACTCTTGTGTATCTGAATTAGGGATCATCCTTTCAGTTTTGGGCAGAAGCCTCTATCTGGCCATTCTGTGCAATATATTTGATTAAGAGAAAGAGCCATACAACTACTTGGATAAAGAAGGAGATTGTGATATTCATTACATGTTTGCATTGTGTTTAGCAACTTGCGAGTGCCGAGTAATACTCCTAAAGCAACAAGCAAAACAAGTTACAAATACATCAGTATTAGTACGATTTGGTTGAATACACAGCTAAGGCATTGTAACAGGGCCCCTTCTTGGCTGATGCATTATCCTGTAATCACTGCTAAGCAACACAAGCAGAATGCTCAAGTCAACATTCACTATTTGAACTTCAGACGACTATCTGTGAGCCCAAGAATAAAACAGTTTATTAACCCGGTGAGGAGACACCATCAGACTTCGTATAGCAAGAAGAATCTACGAGGTGCTCAGCTGTTTTGATGAAATATTCACTGTCACTTTAGAGCCGGTCAGGACATTTTCAATGAAACATTTTTCATCAGACAACTGTGATTCTTCAAAGCCTTCCAAGGGAATATGCTGTTGTCAACAAAGTTCTCATTGGGAAATGTTTCTCACTCCAGAATGGGATCTCAGCTCAAAACAGGGGAGAGAGAAAGAGAATGATACCAAAAGCAAAAGAAAAACTCATCCTGTTTCAGTCCAAAGCCTGATTTGAAGCTAGGACTTAATCCCGAATCGCTCACATTTCAAGTGAGCGCTTTATCTACTGGCTATACAGAGAGCCTGTCTTTCTGGTACAATGGATGTCCAATTGCTTATAGAAAATGGAAAAGCCTCAATATAAGAAACTGAGAAAGTCCGCCCCCCCCCCCCCCCCCCAGCCCAGACAGCCAATAGGCTGGAAGTGAGGTTATTCTCTTGGGATTCAGGAGAATGACAAAGCAAGAATTTAAACACAGATCTCCCATGCCTCTAAATTCATTTAAAGGGTTTAAGACCTTCTCTTGTCTCTCCTTAGCTTGATTAAAACAATTCCAGAGGGTCTGCAGACTGCCAGATGTTATATGTCTAAGAGATGCCTCTGCATTATCTCTTATTTCATGACACATTTGCCAAGAGGTACAAATATGAGGATCCAGTACCTCCCCTCCTGCTGTGTGCATTTTATGCTAGTGAATTAAATGCTAATAATTTGACTCAATACATTCATTCAGGATCACCACATTACTCTGTCAATACACAGTATTAATGAATTATTACAGATCAGCCACAAACCTCCTTCCCAACCAGTAATGAGTCACTGGCCAAATCGAAATGGCTATGGATTTGATCCTTTTAAGAAGGAGTTCCATGTACATAATTCTCACACAGGACTTGTACAAAGGAAAGACTCCTGGATATGACTCCTGACCATGCATTATGAGGCCACGTTAACTATCTGCCAAGGCAGCCATATTCTGTGCGACTAGACTGATTTTGCCCAAACCTTTTCTGGCTCCTGCTGTAATGAGATACTTTCAAATATACCAACACTGTTTGGGTGAACAATGCAAGTTGTTCAGAATCCTGTTAATATGGTAGAAATTAGGCTCTGATCTGTGTACTATCCTAAATCTCAACCAATGACAGTGAAAAATGGGTTATTTTCTCCTATTGCCTTAGGCAATGTACAAAGGCAACATTTATTGACCTTGCCATAGCTGTGCTACAAATAATGGCAATTTGTTTCCAACAAAACTGCAGGCAATTGACCCTACTTCATTAGTTTGAAGATTATTTTACAAACTGAGAGCAAAGTGCTGTGATTTAACAGATGAACTACAATAGCTGATTCATTTAATCTTATTTCAGCTCCAACAAACCCAGTTACCTTTCAGAGATAATGTATTAATGAAACAGCCACTATAAATGCCTTGGTTCAAGATCAAAGACAATTAGTGTCTTTTCTCTGGATTTTATTTCAAATAGCTCTCATTGGACTTCACTCTATTGATTCAGGCATTAGCTTTATGATTAGATTGATAGATGGATACAGTATCTCCATCTGATTTACATTCATCATATCACATGAATGCAAATCATTGGGAACAATGCATTCAAACACCAGTTAGCTTTAATGTTTTTCTTGTTCTAGTCTAATGTTCAATTTAATCTTTCTAGTTCAGGATACTGCCACAAAACTGCAGATTATCAAACTTTGGATGCAATAAAATACTCGAGTGTATGGGCATTTACTATTAACACACATTTGAAATTATGTTTTATTTGTGCTTATGAAATCCAAGCATATTCAGGTTCAAATTGTTCCCGCCCCCAGCCCCCCTCCCCAGAAAAGACCTTGCCTATCTTCCTGCACTTATGCAAAAGGACAGACCCAGATTTTTTCTTGAACATCTTAAAACAGGAGTTGGCAAAATACATCCCATGGGCTGGATTCGGCTCATAGACGGGGGGGGCGCTTTGCCCATGTCAGAGCCTGGCAGCACAAGGAGAAGAAGTGGGGCTGAGGGAGGGGCCTAGCATGAGCTGTGGTCAGGTGGTAGGGAAAAGTGGCAGTGGCAGTGGCAATGGCAATGGCTGGGTGAGAAGTGCTGCCCCACCTCAGACATGAGCTGAGTTCATCTGGAAAATCCCATTGACTGGCATGCTAGAAGAAGTCCTGGCTCCTTTGAAAACACTGGCGATTTCCCCCCTGACTAGGGCTTGGGGAGGTGAGGGTCAGGAGGAAGGGAACAATTTGCTCCCAGTGTGCTAATGTAAAGAGAGTCTAAAACTAGCAGAGACATCAATTGCTCCATGACAACATTTTTCTACCACTTCTTCCCCTCCCACACCGCTCCTCCCCCCCGAAAAAATGCAGCTTCTGGTTGATCAAAACATTTTGCAAATTCATTTCAGTTTCAGTGATTTGTTTTGATCAACGGAATTGAAAACATTTTCTTTCAGCATTTTTAAAATGAGCTTTTGCTTCAATTTTAGTCTTTAAAAAAATATAAAAAAAAAAACCCTTAAAAGCAAGACAGAACCATTTCGTCTTACCAAATATAAACTCTCCCATGCCTCCCCTTTCCCCAGCCAAGTGTTCAGTGATATATATTTAATGGAAAAATCAGTTCTCCACACAGCTCAGGTGATGATGCTAACAAGGGAATGAGAAAGGACAGGGCAGAACTAAGCAGTGGTGCCAAGATAGCCTAAAAGAAAAACCAAAAGTGCAATAAGTTGTCAGTGTCCAAGTAGGGAGAAAAGCAATCATAAATGCTAGAACTTTCAAAAGGAACTAAAAACAGGAGTGTCAGACTGAAACAGGATGTCTAACAGGGTCCAGGCTCCCGGGCTTCTTGCGAGCGGGATGCCAAAGCCACTATGATGGCATGGCTGGCATATGGGGGTTGATGCTGCCTCCACTGCCACTCACCTCCTGCCACCCAACAGCAATCAAAACCAGAAATTCAGTGGCAGGTAAGGCCTTCCATTATAAATAGTGAGATAAATGTGAATGGCAACAAGTTCTGCATATTATGGGTGAGGTCCTCATCTGGACTAAATTTTATTTGGCTTCATTGAGGTTCCTGAATTTTATTAGCCAATTGAGAACCCGACCCTGTATTATTTTCTTTCAATTAGAAAAATCTAAAATATTGGTAGTCAAATGGTTAAGGGACGGTTTCCAAAACAGATTGCTGGTACCCCTTCACCGTATCCCTTTAAGAGAAAGGAAGTGCCAGCAAAGGCAAGCATAGTTTATACGAGGTCATTTGACACTAGACCAACTGCAGGACATGATGTGAATTAAGAAACTCGTCATTCACCCTGACTTGTCATTGATCACACCTCCTTTGGAGACTTCGAACAGCAGAGAGAGAAGCTTCTGCTAAATAGATTTCCAGAAATCCTCAATAGTGAAAGACAAAATTGACTCTTTCAGCATCCTCTCTCCTTTTGGGAGTGGGCAGAAGAGGAGAAACTTCTGACAGATCACAGGATGCTGTTGCTGTGATAGATTGATAATTTCACTCATCCTCTCCAAGAAAATGGAAAGATTTTCCACATATTATGCAATAGCCATTCACCCAGCATGCATCTTGCTGGGTACTGCTACACTCCCACTTACTGTTTCACTCTCGTTTCAAGTGCATATTAGCCCCCAAGGTGTTTTGGGCCAACACAATACGAGCATAACTGGAACACAAGCAAGAAAGGGGCATTGGGGTATCTTGCGAGGCAGTTACTTGTGCTTGGTTTTGGACGGATCACTTGTTGGCTTGGTCCTGTTAAAACTGTTGCTGGAGCCAGGAAGTGAGTGCTTTGCTCTTCTCTTATCAAGTTAAGAGGCTTAATCTCACGCAGAATCCTGCCTCAGAAACGGATAAAGCTCTCAGAATCTGATTGCCCTGAATTTCTTTTATCCTTCTCTTCAAATATCTCTTTGTATCTACTTTTTTTTCCCCTTTGAGGTCATGTTTCACCTGCGAGAGCTTCAGTCTGTATTTATTAATTCAGCTGCTAACTGTCCTTTTGCTTTTTCTTGTGAATTTTTAAGATGCAGACTTGATACTCCTGAATCAGTGATGTTACCAGGATTGCCTTCTCTTCTAACACTACCAGTGGTCTACTGCTGATTTCAAGCGCAGAATCGCCACTCACTTCGATACAGTCTGGCTTTAATACACTGAATCATTGGCTGTTTTTGTCTGTTGTATAAAAGAAGAATCAGCCTCAGTACTCAGAGTTGTGTCTCAACACAAGGAAAAATCTCCTCCCTGTGCCAACAAAAACACATGCCCACTGCATAAAGAGAGCGCTGTTAAAATCCTGTTATTCACCAAGGATCTTTAAATATTATACCAGCTCCTTGATGCTAAGTATCAAAACAAAGGTGTCCTTCGCTATTAAATTACTATGGAGTTGTTCTGTAACTATGGACAATTTCGGGACAACAGTTCCCTTGGCAGTCAGTGCCAGTCAATTTGCATGTTGTAACTTTTATTGTCTAAATCCTTCATCTGCAGGTTACTGCAATCCTGGGGCCACCCCGCACCCACTTCTTCCACTTGTAGGTTTATCTGGCTCCCAACATCTTTTCTGCTACACAAATAAATTTTTTTACTAGAATGTCAGATGCATCAGTCTAGGATACCTTGGCTGTTGGCATGCAAGCTGCAGCAAGAAGTGCCAAACAAAGTGCACTTGAAGGTTTGGTGTTACGGATTCTGCTGCCATTGGCATGGCCTTTTCTTACCTCTCTACTGTTTCTTCTAAGATCTACAATGTTTCTGAAACCCTGCCTAGAGTTTAGCTCTGATTTCAGCCATCAAGAGATGCACAAGTGCATCCTGCATTGATTGATCTCAGCCCCCACTTGTAAATGGAGTGAGATCCAGCCATTCAAATTGTGATTCTCTCGTGTCTACAACACAGGCCTGCATTGAAATGGCATTCATGGATTTTAGCCACCAAATTACCGAAGTTAGTGCTAAACTCTACCATAGACAAGGCTTAAATTCCCCTAATACGACAATACTCAGAGGAAAACTAATCAGGAATACAAGAAACATAAGTATAACAGCTCTTACTGCTAGCAGAAGACAAGGTTACCAGAACTTGTTCCCAGCAATGAGCAGAGCTGCAGTGACCTGCCTATATCCAGTTTCTTGTAAGCATTTTAACACATCCAATCATTGTATATTAGGGCGAACCAGCCTGACCTGTAGAAGCAGCAAGCAAATCCAAACACAAAAGACTGTGACAAGCTTGAATACAAGAAGGAATAACTCTTGAAGGAGAAAGTGATTCTTAACAGCGCCCTCTGATGTGATCACATCTAGTGGTTTGAAGGCTTGGAGGACAAGTTTGCTACCACAAGACCTTCAGCGATGAGCTGGAAGAGGTATTCTGCGAGTGAGACACTTTCTGCTGTTTCCTAGCCCCAGATCTCTAACTCATTTTGAGGTAAGACAACCAGGGGCAGAGTAGGGTCTGTGCCAATTTTACCAGACCAACTGACAACAGACCTTTCTGGTGACAGAGACTGTACCAAAGCATGGACCTGCAGTCCCACGTACTGGGAAGCTGGGAGCTTATTTCATTTGCAATACAAACCAATTCCTATCATGGCACCTACTGACTAGGCAAGTACCTACTGTGGGCAGTCAGCCTGGGAGGGTAGGTTCTGTGTGTTCACTCCTTACAACAGGATACCTTTACTGCACAGTAAAATCTGCAATAAATAGCTCTGGAGTGAACATGCATGTCTTCCCCCCTAGGGTACAGCAGCTTGCTCTACTTGCAAAGCTATCTTGCACTTACTGTGCGGTAAGAGCATCCCCACCAGGAATCAGTGCAGAGCAGTGAGCATGCTGCAAGTTCCCATCCTATCCTCCTCTGCAATAACTGCCTGGTGCAGACAACCCCTGAGCAGGATGCGAGTGGTGCCTTCTGGTAATACTGTGGGGTCGGGCTGAATAAAAAGCATGTCGGCGCAACATTTGCTGCAGAGCTCTTTCTACCCAGAATTTGGTAGAGCTTCAGAAGAAATGAAAGCTGCCAACCCCTTCAAAGGGAATCCCACCACAGAGAGAAGATAGAAACACAACCACTCTTCTAAGAGGGTAAACCTCCCGTTAGGGATAACAGGGGAAAATGGGACCAGGATCTACCACCTGGGAACATATTATGCCTTCTTCCATGTCTGCTTGCCAGAATGAGTCTCAATTGGAATAGACAGAGCAGATGCATGATGTGACCATTTCTTGGCAAGGCAAACTAAATAGCTGTACTACAAAGATAAGAGACAGCTTTGTAACCACTGCCCCACACTGTTAGAGGTCCCTGCCTGCTGGCTCTGCGAATGAGAAACGGACCCAAATATTCCAAACTCATGCAACAAAGCATGGCAACAGTGAAGTATGGAGACTGCCAGTGCCACTGAATAAACTAACCCCCATGGGGAATATCTGAAATGTTAGGATGCTATGTGTGCTTCTTGGTACGTACAGTAAAATTAATGAGAGCCCACTGCTTATCTCAAAATGAGGAGACTAAGAAGCTGTAGACTGAGCATGACACTGAGGCTGCACTATAATGTAATCCCCAGCATGACTACAGCATGCTGGATGGTGCCAGGGAGCACCCATATGAAAATGCATCTTAGACGCTTGCATCTTGTTGCATGTGGCACGCTGAAGAAATGTCGCATAGCCATTCTTATAGCAAGCCCAGGACTGAGAACGGTGCTGGGCATACAGCAAGAAGTGGCTACGTTACCTTCCAACAGAAACATTGTGCAGTTATGCAGGCAGCTGCTGCACAATTTGGTGGCTCCTCAATCCTTCCAAATGCAGTGTTAAATTTAGTGTGGAACTAAACAGTCAAGTCATCAGCTTGAAATACACTGTTGCTTCTTTGGAGTTAAATGAATATCCATGAAAGACGCAAGGCTGAAAACCCTAGAAAGTGTTAAATCTATGCAGCTTTGACTAACCTGCAAAGACTGAATTGATTCAGCCTCAGGCTTTTTGACTATCTATATTAGCCATTAGGGCAGTTAAAGGGCTTAACGCAGAACTACATTTCTTTGGAGATTTTGCCTGAAAACTTTATTGTTATTTTAAAAGTTTTTTTTCTATTAGACTTGAATAGAAGTCTATCCCATTAGAACGCATCCAATCTGAGAAAGTCCAGTTACTCTTATTCTGATGGACTGTGAAGAAATGCAATTGTATCCAAGAAGTTGCTTTATCTCCCATTTCCCAAATAAAACAACAGAATCTATCTTTCCATTTGCTCCAGGCAAAGCCGGCGAGAGGATAATCACACAACCTATTTCTCCGTAGAAAGAAAGAGCTCTCATTCTCTCAGGCTACTCTCACAAGAGCGCTATTTCAGGAGGAAGGGGAAACAGAGAAACCTTGTGTCTGGGGAGAGGGAGGTATCCAGATGCTACTTCTTTTAACCACATCAGGGAGAGGGTACATACCTCTCTGCACTGCTAATTCACCCAAGGTGGCCAGCTGTAGTAACATAAAGTGATTTGATGCTGCCTGATGAAATCCCATTGGCTACTAAAGTCTGTTTTCTCTGGGGATTGCATTATGGGACTGTTTCAGGATCCATTTTTCAGTGGCAAGTGGGCTCCCCCATTGCCCTGAGGGTCAATTTTTAAGGAATGGTTGTTGCCGCATTGCTGACAGCTGAGTGACAAACCAGTGCAAGCAAAACTAGTTGAAGTAATAAGAAACAAACCTATTTCTATGCTAATATGTTTGAAATGCTGTGCTTCTCTGACAGTATCATGATGCTGGAGTCTATAAAACGGCTGTGCAATATTTGTTCTGTTACCATATTAATAAACAAACATTTATTATTCTAATTTTGCCCTTCAGTCTTTCTAACCTTTGCACAAGGAAAAAAAAATACTCATAAACTTCTCTGGTAATAAATTAGCAAAGGAAGCCAGACATACTTCCATGGACACAAGCTTAGTATCAAAACACTAATTGCTGTAGGTAAATTTAGTTTTCCCTTTAATCAGATTGTACAGGTAATTAGCAGTCAACTAAGATTAATTACAATTCATTTTGTGTTAATGTCATGTTTTGGTCAAAGAAAATGCATCCAGTCCTTTATTGGCCTGATTTAGAAGCTAATTCCAACATGGACATAGCAAGGTTATGCTTTTTTTTTTTTTAATTATTCATTTTATTTTTAGGTCCTCACCCATATCTGTGTTTCCTTAGAAACACAAATTTTGCCTGAGAGCAATGCAAGGCTGTCTAACAAGCCAGGGGGCCTTTCTCAGGGCTGCTTGGGCAAGTTCCTGTGTCACCTACAACCGCCCAACCCACCCCAGGCCTGTGCAGGGATTTGCTTATACGAATATATTAGCAGGAGCTGAGCAAATGCTGGGGATTTAACAACTATTCAGGCTCCAAGAGGGAACCCAGAAAAGTAGGGAGCTACAGAACTGGGACGGTGGGTCTTTGGGAAGGCCCCAGCCCAGTCACTTGAATTTTCCTGTGTAAGTTATATCCAGGGATCCTGGTTTTCTCTGATAAAAAAAATCCTCAATTTTTGGATTAAAAACAGTAAACCAAAATGCACATTTTTCTGTGAGATATATATATATAGGGGTATTTCATTTTAATCACAGCAAAATGTGCATTCTGGTTTACTTTAAATGGTTTGCTTTACTTTACTTTGGTTTACTTTAAAATGAAACGCCACTAATATATTAGTGGTGTTTCCTTTTTTTAAGTCCAAAAATTGGGGATTTTTTTTAAATCAAAGAAAACCAGGATCCTTGGTTATATCAGCTCAGGGTTTAATTCCTCCACTATTTCCCTTGTTTTTCTCTTCATGACTATCACAAAGAAATATCACCATTTTCCCCTTGGGTGAGCCACTCCACCAGTTCAAACGCTGATTTCAAGATAAAAAAATCAAAGTTTCCACACTGAACATTCACTCCACCCCTCCTACTCCCAAGGAACACATCTGATTCTATTTCCTATCTCATTTCATCCTCAATAGCACATCACAATAGGGACTAAATACAGCCTTACTGCACCTCCTGATGTTTGCTACTCCCATTTTACAGATGGGGAAACCGAGGCAGAAAAAGACCTTTAGGACCTGATTCACAGAAATCCTTGATCAAAGCCAGATGAAGAAGTGGGTGTTCAGCACTGATAAAAAAAACAGTTCATAATATGGTTTGCCAATGCCATATGTCCTCAGCATTCCCTCCACTTGAGGATGACTTCCACCGCGGCTCACTGATGCCCTACAGGAAGTCTGTGGCTAAACTAGGGATGAGACTGAACTAACTAGAAACATCCTTCTTCCTGGGACTGAACATTTGAACAACAACAGCTTGGATACGTGCCATCAACTCAGGAATAAGAAAGGGGCAATATGTAACAGAAGCTAAACACACTGACCAGCTGGCAGAAAAGTTACAGCAGGCAGCGGCCAGGGCCACATTTGCTTTACCTCTGCTTACATGGAAGACAAATATTCTGGGGGGAAACAACTCTGGAAGAAGACAAAACTACAGTAAAGAATGAAGTCCCCATACCAAAGGGTAGTCCTGGAGGAGTGGTTCTCTCTGCGTAACGCCCCTGTAAGCTAAATCGGTTATAGGAGGGCTATTCCCTTTTCCATACATCCCTATCCTCCCCCTTAGGGACATGGCAACCCTTTTTTCTTATCAAAGGGGAAATCCCTCAACTACTATGTTTAATATTTCCCTGCCTCAAATGCAATAGGAAGCTGACCTCATATATGGTGTAAAATAGTTGCTCCACCAATATCTCTCTAAAGTATTTCTCCAGGGTCTCCCCCCTTCCTCTTTGTGATGAGGAAGAAGGGTACAAGCCAAAAAGTGACACCACTGGTAGAAGTAGCCATGGACTTGTAAACACTTGTCATTCTGGAGCACCTTAAACCTGTCCTCTTTTTGGAAGCAAACGTACCTAATGAAAATGGGGTGGTTTTTTTTCTGCAGACCCAAATACTTGAGCTAGTGGCAGGGGAAGGGAAGGACACATTCTCTGCAAATGTTCTGGTTGCAGTTGTGAGCTAATGAGACTGGAATAAAATCACAAATGTATTTCTGAGTACCAAGGCAGGGTTTCAGGAACTGCAGGGCCTTCCATGTATCAGTCAGACTCAAATTTCTCCCAGTGGAAAGATTGCTGTGAAAGTCTCCTTGGCTCTGCCTCAGACACAAGTGCCAATTCACAGTCGCCACAGACCAACAGAGCAGAGAGAATGATCAAACCCTTTCAGAGTGGCAACAAGCGGCCTATGGGATGCCCATGTAAGTGAATTGGTCTAATTTCAGAATCAGGCCACATGTCTAGAAGAAAATCATGCAGTTATTCTACCCTTCAGCTCACAAGATGAGCAGTTTTGGGGTGAAATGACATCATCGTTTTGTTTAGGATCTTCAAAGCATTTTGTAATATTTAAGCAAGCTTGTTATAGACCTCGCAGAGGTATTATCAGCTTCAGGTAAGGCAGCTGTAGTACTGAGCAGATGTGAAAGATCAGGGTTACATTGAAAATTTATGGCAGAACAGGAAATCTCTCACGATGTCTAGTTCCCAGTCCCTTATGCCAGTCTCGGAGTACCACTTATCCCAGCTACTGCACACCGAATGCCAGGTTCAGGTCATCTCAATCACTGTGACTGTTCCTGTCAGATCTCTTCTTAATAGAAATTTATTAATCCTCCCTATACAGCTGCCTTCTATGCATGTCCCTAAGTGCACACTACAAACTGCTTAATTAATCAATTATAGTTTACAACAGGTAAATACAGAATAGTGTCAAATACATGACTTGGAATCCGAACAGTTGTGCAGGTGGCAGATAAAACCCAGCAGGACATCTGCACTAAAATATTTCTAGAAGGCCGGACTGTGTCCTGCTTCTCTGACACTAACCGGGGAAGTGAGGAAAGTAAGGAACTATCTTGCTTATGCAGCTGGGTAAAGTCGGCCTCCCTAGTGTCCGAGTACAGAGCAATAATGACAGGGATGTGTACCTACTTTCCCCCAGTATGAGCAAATAGGTAAGGAGTGCAGACGGCAGAAAGCTGGGCAAATCCTGTCTGGGGCCCGCATGCCTGTGGGACAGAGGGGAGATGGGGGAGCTTAACCCCCTCCCTACCCACCCTCTGCCTGAGGCGCTGCCTTGCGCAGTGTCTGGCTATGTCTCCCCTTCAGGGACAAACCTGGCAAGGGCTGCCTCCCCTTTCCTCTCCTGGCACACCCCAGCTGGGGTCCCTACAGGCCAAGGTGGGGTTTTGACCCCCTCCCCAATGATACTAAGCAGCTTTCCAGGGCCTGGCTATTCTCCTCCTGCCAGGTTAGCTTCCCCCCAGCCTTGAAGCTGCTACGGAAGGGAAGGCAGGGCTCACTCTAGCGCCCCTTGGCTTCTACAGGAATGTGGCTGCATTTCCAAAATCAAAAATGAATGGCTATTCACTTGCAAATCGGTTCAGTATATGCAGATTAGACTAACCTGGAAATATTGAATCAATTCAGGTTTGGACTTTTTGAATGTCTGTACTTAACCCTGGAGGTCAAGTGCTGAAGTACTCATAACCTTCATTCCTGCCTCCCCATCACTGAAGGCAAAGTCATTTTCCCCTATTTAATGTTTCAAAATTATGTGAGTTTAATAAATCTCTTTTTGACCCCAGAGTCCAAAGTCCATGGATTAGATTCTGCCAGCATTACTACTGCTGAACGGTGTGTTACTCTGGGCAGTCCCTCCCAAAGGTGTCACTCCAAAGAAATTGCCCGCAGAGAACTACTCATTGTCAAGTAAGAGAAGCATATTTGGAGCAGCAGATGTTAACCCCTTTGGGACAATGATAGTGTATTTGTACATGTGTGTGTATTACCTTGCTTAATAGAGCTTCAGTCCTAATTGGGGCTTCTGAATACTCCTGTGATATTAATAGCAACATTCAGTTCAGATGGCAAGTTCATATATTATATAACACTAAACCTATTCAGGAAGCAAAGTGGATACAGTAGACAATGAAAAGACCACAGGACCAATTAAGTGAGTTCTTATATATCATTCACGGAAGTTTCCACCGGAATTCAATAAAGCATTCTTGCTTCAACAAGCTAAGCAAATCATTCATCAAGAGGATATATAAAAGTGCAACTACTTTACTGCTTATATATGATAAAGTACTTACAAGTATGGTTGCAACTCCTACAGTATTTCACATGCTAGGAGTGGGACACACCGCACATTTTGTATGAACCAGCTCATTAATATAAACTCTGAAGATGTGATTTAATGGGCAAGACTGTATGGCAAGCAAGGCATGTTTCTCTCTTTAAGAGGGGCTTTGACATCATCTTTCTCTCCTATTCTCCCTCTTCTCTCATCTATTGTTCTCTATTTTCCAATTCTCTACAATTTTGGTGCCAGAACATTCTGGTCTCTCAAAAATAAAATGTGAGAGCGCATCATCCGTTCCACCAACAGCTTCACTGATTCCCTAGCATTCATCAGTTCCAGGCTGCCCTCTTGGATTCGGACGTCAGGTTTCTCCTGACCTTATCTACATCCTTCTGCTCTAATATTACCTCTCCTTCACCACATCATAACTCCTCACATCTCTATTATCCTTCTCTCAATTCTGAGTCACTCTTCTACTCTAACTCATTGCAAAACATTATGGTGGACTGCATTTAAAGGACATTATGTAAAAATGTTGGGATTTGGGATGCAGTCCCATGCCCCTGATCTGTTGTACGCACATTCAACACGCAGACTAGATCAGGTATTTGTGCATGCATATTAACTCCCAATTTCTGCAACTATACTGGAGACATAGGCAAGCTATTTGGAAACACACGCTTGTTTGCAATTGTGCGCACCTATGTTTGCAACAGTAGCAAATTTTTGCTGCCTTTCAAATTCCAAGACAGTGAAACTGTGTGTTTAAACACTTCACGATGCCAGGCAGAATTGCGACGTCACCTTAGTTTAGTGATTCCCAAGCTGTGGGCCATAGATCACTGGCAAGCCACAAAACATTTGGTGGTGGGAAGCAAAGCTGGCTGCACACATGGTGCTGGCTCTCCTCTGTTTTCAAATGCTAAACTGCATTAAATAAAAAGCTTAGAAAACACATTTAACACTTGTCTGCTGATATTTTTCCAAATAGGCAATTGTATTAAGAAAACAGCCAGAAACATAAATGCCTTCTTAATGCTACTTTTCTATGTAAGCAATTGCTATAGCTGCCACCAATGCGATTCTTAACAGGATGGGAGGTGTCGTTGGCACAACTTCTCTCTTAAGGTGTTGGCCACAGGTATGTAACTGGGCAGTTCTGTGCCCCACACAGGGCAGCAGCTGCAGGTGGGCTGCCAGCAATGGTGTAGGCTGGGCTAACCGTGCAGCAGTTGCTATTTTGCAGCCACTCCTCGCCTGAGGCTGGTACGCTGGTTGCTCCCTCCCTTACTTACACCACTGGTCATGCATGTTATGAAAAGTCTTCCGATGCAGATGCCCTTTGTCAGTCTTTAAGGTGTCATTCCATGACTTTCACAATCTCCGGTCAAAGAAAATGCAAGAATTTATGTATGCTGAGTTTTTAAGCACCCAGTACAACACTACATGGAGCAGGACTGAAACTAGTGACTATGATTGCCTCAGACTGGGAAGCTGACAAAATAACTGCAGCAACTCCAAGTCCCAACCAGGTTAAAAGGTGTGCATCTTCTGTTAATGATAAGTAAAGCCGTAGAAGATCCAATACGTAGGAGCAGATCACTGCTCCACCTAGTTTGGTATCCCACCCCCACAAAACATCTAAGACTTCTGTGCACAGAAGAAAACCTTCAGACCATGCTGCATCTTTTTTGGAGAAGCCTACTGAACTTTGTACCTCTCTCCCAACATTGAGAAGACTGAAGTGCTCTATTAGCCTGCCCGGACCATTAATGTGACCACCCCCCCAAGTTACTATTGAGAGAGGACCCTGGAGGTAGTCAAGTACTTTCTCTACTTTGGTAAATGAACTCTGATGAACATATAGCACAGGATCCAGTGTGCAAGTGCCTCCTTTGCGAACCTGCTTCAACAAATCTGTATTCATTGTAGTCCCCAGAAAGACACCGTGATGCAGGTTTACAATGAAGTCATCATCCCCAATCTCCTCTACAGACATGAAATGTGGGAGACCTACCATAAACATCTCAAGCGCCTGGAGAGGCATCACCAACACAACCTCCTGAAAATGGTAAGATTGCTGTACAAATGCCAGCATCCTTGATGCAGCCAATATTACCTGCATTGAGTCAATGATCCTCAAGCACCAACTTCGCTGGACTGAGCATTGTGTGTGGATGCCTGACTCTTAAGTCCCAAAACAAGTTCTCTATTCCCAGTTTAGTAACAGCCTGAAATCTTGCGGTGGCCAGAGGAAATGCTACAAGGACATACTGAAGGTATACCTCAAGAAAACAGATGCTGACATCAAGAGCTGGGAGGAGCTGGCCTCCAACCAGCTCCACTGGCATTGCAACCCCAACCAAATGGTAGTGCATTTTGAGGTAAAGTGTCTTGCCCTCGAAACAGATAAGAGAGAATGGAGGAAGGAAAAGGAGAGATCCTGGAGATCCTAACCTATGTTCTACTCTCCCTCGTGAAAAGACCTGCAACGTCTACAGATGAGCCCACAGCTCCAGGATTGGACTCTTAAGTCATTTCAAGATGCATCAAAGAGCCGTAGTAGAGAGAATCCTCAAATTAAGGGATTGCCAACAACGCCAATTTTTAATCTCCGGGTTATAGGTCCTATTGAGGTCGTGTGCCCAATGGCATACAAAGGAGTGATCCAAATGCCTCTGGATCCCTAGCCCAAATGAGCAGGTCCTATTTGTAGCTGGGTCAAATGGAGCCAGCCTTCAATTCAAGTCTGGAGCAAGGCTCCAGTTTATACCATTAGAACAAAAGTAACATTCTCATTTACTTTTCAAACTACTCTGTCACCATGTCTTGAACCTCATATGGGTGGCATATTTTCATCCCTAAGGCAGGTACCTGCCAGTGCCACAGTCATATTATGGAAGAAAATGGATCCTAAACCCTGTGGCTGATCATTGCACTCCTAGACATTTTTGATGTAGTTGCATTTCCATTGAACACTTTAGTGCAGAACTAACAAAATGGCAAGAGAAGTGTCTCCCAACTTACTGATATTAACTCTCTCTCTTCTGTATTCACTCTCATCCCCTACAACCACATTCAATGCACTCTCCCCTCCAGCCAGGCACAGGAAGATCCTGGGAGGACTAAAAGAGTCTTGCAAATAAATATATCTGAATTGTGATGAAGGATGGGAATTTCTGAGGCAAGAGCCTTTTTCTGAAAACATCAGACATTCACGCACCTCTTACTTAAACCAAGGGGACTCCAAGCTTGGAGGGCTTTGCCTGACCACAGCAAGCATGGTCTTTTAAAGATAAGCTTTACCTTAAATCTTATCTTGTGTAACTACTGGTATCAAGGTGGACATTAGTCAACACACAAATGAAAAAAATAAAAAAAGTCACAGCATTTAGGAAAATGCTCCTAAAGCAATGAACTCCATAATATGGTTGTTATTCATCAAATATCAATTTTGTAGTATTATGTTTCTATTAGGTTACCCAGTCAATGCCATTCAGTATCACTAAGTTTTAGGATAAAGGCCTCTTCTCCTCCAGGGAAGTCAACTGTAAAACCCCCATTAACTTCAAGAGGGACAAGATTTCATGTTCGGGCTCTCCCCATTATATTGACATTTTTCTATCATGGTTATCGTCATGATGCTAGAATTAAATGTAAATACATGGTAAGTGAGGTTTCCCTCCCTGTTTCTCCACTTGGGAAAAAGATTGCATGTACTTATTTTTATGTATTGTCTGCTTTGCTCCTAAGTGTACTGAGCCAGATATAGATCAAGCTTTCAATAACTCCCATTTGCTTGATCAAGAGAACACCGTGCCTGATGACAAATGTAAAAACTAGCCTGATCAACACATGCTGTAGGATAAAGAGCTACAGCCACGCTGCAGAAGAGAAGAATGAAATGCCAGCAGTTAATACTGTGAGCATCGCCGCAGAGAAAATAATGAAGCTCTGAAACATTCAGTGTGTGTGTGCGCGTGATGGGGGTATGGGAGGGAGGAGGAACCTCCAAATAAATTCTGAACACAACAGATGCAAACTACAGCTCATAGTTGCACCTAATCACAATCCATTCTCCACTGCCAGTTCAACTAGTGCCTTGAGGCCAACACCTGGTGTCCCAATGAAAGAAATTCACACTACCATATTAACAGCCTCACTCTTTTGAATAAAAACCACAGAGCTGTAGCTTCTAAAGGGTCCTTAAGCCTGGGCAAACATTTGAAGAATTCAATAAATAAACAGAGGACCCTTTGAAATTAGTGGTCAAAACACCCAGAAGAAATAGCACAGCATTTAAGAGAGGGCTAGACCAATCCATCTTAATAAAATTGAAAAATACTTAAAGCACAAAGAAAATACATATAGCGTATACAAAGTAGGAACTCTTTACTTATAGCTAATATTTAACGGTGTGTGTGCGCGTGTGTATAACACATGCAGACTTCTGGATCCTTACAGGAGACTTACCAAGACAATATTAAATTGGACTTTTACCTTTTTGTTATACTGCTTTATAGACACAGAAAGTCTGAAAAGGTGTTTTTTCCCTCTTCTGCTTCCCAGCTTGACTTCTTACAAGGAAATTCAGGTTCCCAAGTTGTGTGGCAACTAGGGCTATGTGAAGCTTTGGTCCCCGATTCAATTTGGCAGAGATTCGGCCCACATTTGGTGGCTGAATCTCTGAATCTGAATCAAATCAGAGGACCCTTTAATCTCTCCGAATTGAATTGGAGCCCTGCGAATCAATTTGGAGAGATTCAGAAAGATTCGGATATTTGGACATAGACACAGCTTTAAATATTTTTTCCAAATACCTCTAGGTACCAGGCAGATATAGCTAGTAGGCAGCTCTGTGGTGCAATGGATAGGGCATTAGACTTCTAGAGATTAAAGAAATTCAAAGGTTCTGGGTTCAAGTCCTGGTGGAGTCATGTTTTCCCCTTGCTGGGGTCACTTGATCCCAGCTGACTTCCTGCCTAACGTGCGGGGGCTGGACCTGATGATCTCATGAGGTCCCTTCCAGCCCCTCTTGTCTATGAACTCTATGGATGCTGGGGCGCATGGAGTTAAGTACTTTCGGGTTCACTGCCGACCATGCAGAGGGCCCCCCAACACTCCTGTGGGATGCTCCATGTGCCCTAGCATCACAGCATTCACAAGCCACACTGGAACTGAGAGGTATGTAGAAAAAACATTTAAAGCTGTGTCTATGTCCAAATTGCTGATTCTCCAAATCAGCACTGAATTTTCAGATTCAGCTAAATCAAATCATCTGAGTCAACAAATTGAATCACCGATCCTGATCCAGGCTGAATCCGAATTGAACAGGGCTGCTTTGTACACCCCTAGTGGCAATTCCAATAAGTAGAGCAGCAGTGACATTATTTAATTGACTGTATTCATTTTTGTAAAAATGCCTTTCAAAAACTCAACATCTTCAGGACACAGCTTTTTTGTTTGAGAGCCAAGAATCTGAACCCCTATAAGTCAAGTGGGAGACCTCAAAATAACCATACCCTGAGATCTCACCCAGTCCTCAAAAACAAACCTAAATCCTGTGAATTCGTAATTCTCCTAAAATAAAAAGAAGCAGGAAATGAAGAACAAAATGAAACAAAAAACAAACCTAAATCCTGTGAATTCCTAACATTCCTAAGGTAAAAGAAGCAGAAAATGCATACATAAAAATACTTATGTCCAAATATCCAAACCAACCTTTTAAACTTTGATATACAAAAGGCAAAAAAAGGGCATGATTCACTAAAAATAAATAAATAAATGGCCCTTTGCTTGTCTTGTAATAGACTGCTTGCTTTACATTGTGGTTAATCCTATATTCATGTAAAAAAAGACAATAGACAACATCTTCTGAAGCACAAAAGGGATTATAAAGCTCCAGCAGAGAACAGAATTTGCTGCCCTATCTTTTATGGATAATTCTAACATTTCCTGACTGCATTCAGTGAGCAAGGAAGGTAAAATGGTCTGCCTACTCTGTCTCTCTCATATAAGTCATCCTTAGCAGAATGGGCCTCCCACTGAAGTTTGGGGACAATTTGCATGAGTCAGGTGTGTGCAGGATTTGGCCATAAATATGACATACAACCAGTCGCGTAAAGACTTGAGAAAGTAGCTACTGTGAGAACATCTTATAATTTATTCATTATAAAATGTATAATTAATATGTTTATGTAACTGAAAATGGGAAGGCGTCCAAAAGATGTGGGTGAGAAAGGGCACAAAACATCTTTGCATGTATTAAATGAATTAGTTCAGAAGTTAAACTGCATAGATTTTAAAGATATTTCGAAAAATTAAGCTATGTGATGACACTTGTTACCGGGCCTTGTGGTAGCTTGAAGTCCTTTGGCTTGATTTCATAGACATTTGAGCTGGAACGGACCCTGAAGGTTCGAGTCCAGCCCCTGCCCCAGGGGCATGAAGTCAGCAGGGATCATAGGATCCCAGCAAAATAAGCATCCAAATGTGTCTTGAAGGCGTTCAAAGTGGGTGCTTGAACCACCTCTGGCGACAGTCTATTCCAGACCTTGGGGGCTCGGACAGTAAAGAAGTTCTTCCTTACGTCCATCCTGAAATCGGTCATGGCAGAGTTTGTGACCGTTCGACCTTGTCATCCCTTGGGGTGCTCTGGTGAACAGACGTTCCCCCAGATCCTGGTGAGCACCCCTGATAAACTTATAGGTGGCCACCAGATCACCCCTGAGCCTGTGTTTTCCCAGGCTGAAGAGTCCCATGGCTCTCAGCCTCTCATCATAAGGCCTGTTTTCCTGCCCTCTGATTATGTGCATGGCTCTCCTCTGCACTCTCTCAAGCTTCTCCACATTCTTTTTGAATTGTGGCAATTGATGGCAACTGGGAAGCATGAACATATGCAGAGAATCATAATAGGCATGCCCACCACACCCAGCCTGTCTCATTGGACTAATACAATTCCTCGCAGCAAAAATACTGGCTTCTGGGTGAAGTTAATCATGTCAGTCCTCATGCTAATTGCCCTACACATGGTCTCCTGAAGCCTTGTTCATATGAACAAGAAACTTCATGGCCTGAATGAGGATGAGGGTCTTCTTCCTCTCATCCTGCAATTGTCTCCTCACAGGGGCACTCTCCCAACAGGGGCACAAGCCATACCCCATCAGTTGGGATATCATAGTCTTGGGACTTTGAACTCTTAAGGACAGTGACTATTGACTTAAGATCAGGTCCCAAACAGACCTGGGCACCTGCCTAATTTGCAAGTGAACAATCCATACTCCTCCTTCCCTCCACACTTAGCTGTGCCTGGACAGACTGCTACCATGTCTCCACTTACTGCCTACCTACCTTATCTCACTGTGCATGGTTCACTGACCCATACCGTAACTCTCCCTGTTCACTGAAGAGAACGCACAAGGCCCTAACTCCCGTTTGCAAATTCCACTCCCAGTTCTGAGTGCTGAAAAGTTGCGTGCGGTACCCTTCGGCACAGCCACACCTACATCCCTTTGCATATCAGGGTTTTGCTGCCTCACATCACAACAGGATAAGCACATTGTAGAAGTAATCTGAATGGCATGTTTGCTTCTGCACACTCATCTGAAGGCTGGGACCAAACTCTCACTTCAGTAGCAAATGGTTGGTTAGGATGTAGCTGGATCAGATGGAGAATAAAAGCAGAACTTATCTCCGGTTAGAAGAACATACATAAAAGCTAAATTCATACAAAACTGAAGAGATAATGTATTCAAAACAGCCACTGACCAAAGAGTATCACTGAATTCATGCCAAGAGTTAGATGCGCCTCTGGTATAAAAGCCTATGGAAATGAATGGAGTGAGAAGGAAAGGAAGCAAATTACATAGAGGAAAACGAAAATTGGCAGGCGTGAGGCTCAAGTGGTTCTTTCTTATTTCAGGATTTCTTGATTTCTCAAGTCCTTAAAGTGTTTACATGTTTGAGCCTATACAGAAAACACCACCATAGCAGATGCTAATGTAACATTTTCAAACATGCTCATGTACAGAAAGAGTCAGTTGGAGGTCTTTAAGCCATTTAAAGCAAATTCCATTCATTCAGGCTGGCTTTTATAAAGCTGCTGAGATCTTGTGCACATGCTAAGATTTCCCACCTCCCACCCCATCTCCCTTCCTGCACAACCCCAAGAGGCAAAAACAGAATAACAACAGCGAGAGGCTATTAATCACACCAGTCGAAATCTTCTGCCTGTCCATACCTCACGTTTTACCTACTACCCCTATGATACACTGCCTTAGAGTTAAACTAGAACCAAGAGGGTTCATACCCTTGGTGAGAAGCCTGGGAACGCACAAGAGCTACTGGGTAGATCTGGGGAATACAGAACTCGTTTCAAGGCCTAGGCAATCAGATCAGGGGTCCCCACAGTTAGGAGAGATGTCAAACATAGAGTTAACACTTAGAGAACATGTGCTTTCAGCCCCATATCCAGGAACAGTCTGCATATCCCCAGCCAGCTAACGGCGTCAGTGTTCAGAGCTCTTTGTGCCATTTGGGTGCATGTCAAACCAGGACGATTCAAACAGATCTGTGATGCCCAGGTAGCCCCTAGGTTAGTGGGAAAATTACTGTTCGGGGCATTAGCTTAACTTATGATCACTACTTTACAGCACTGAAAATGACAAAGATTGACTTGCATAGGAAACCCTAAGTATATATTGTTACAATGCCCCTGGGAGCTGGACTGAAGTCATCAACTCATTCCATAAAGCTAATGAGTGATTATGAGATTATGTGTGGTTATATACAAAGCCATTCAAGCCTACCTTCAAGTCAGCCACCTAGGGCCACACTTTAAATTCCCTGAAGTCAATGGTAATACTTCCTTTAATATTTGGTCTTTAGAACAGAGAAACTTTGTATACCATTATTAAATCACCAGGATGCCAGGTCTCTCCCAGTTACATACATTATTAGATATTTTCACCAAAAAAACTTTACTTAAGGGGGGAAAAGTAATTGCTTTTTTGTGGTTTTAGTACACTGTAGGCAACCAAAAAAATCATTTAACTTAATGACGACTCTGCTAGCACCATTAAATCAACAGGCTTAATTCAACAGGCTTTCTGATTTAAGTCAACAGGCCCTGCTGGTCTTCATCCTAGGGTACTTAGGGAAATAGCTGGCGTCATAGTGGAACCACTGGCGTGACTGTTTGAGCACTTATGGCACTCAGGACTGCTCCCAGAGGACTGGAAAAGGGCCAATGTGGTCCGTATTTTCAAGAAAGGGAGGATGGAGGAACTAGGTAACTATAGGCTGGTTAGCTTTACCTCTACCCTTGGCAAGACCTTTGAGAAAACAGTTAAGGATCACATTTGTGGGGAATCAGCAGGTAAAATAATGCTAATGGGCAACCAGCATCGGTTCATAGCAGGCAGGTCCTGCCTGGCTAACCTGGTTTCTTTTTATGACTGGGTCACAAAATGCTTGGATGAAGCAATGGAGGCAGATGTTATTTACTTAGATTTTTAAAAGGCCTTTGACACAGTGTCACACGCAATTCTTATAAATAAACTAAGCAGTTGCAATGTAGATTATCACACAGTCCAGTGGGTGGAAAATTGGCTTATGAGACGCACCCAGAGAGTGGTGGTAGACGGGCTGGTTTCTACCTGGAGAAATGTGGGCAGCGGAGTCCCCCAAGTCTCTGTCCTGGGAGCGGTACTGTTCACTGTCTTCATTAGTGACTTGGACGAGGGAGTAGAAAGCACCCTGTCCAGGTTGCTGACGACACCAAACTATATGGAGAGGTACACAAACTATAAGGGAGGGAGCAAATACAGGTGGATTTGGACAGACTGTGGAAGTGGGAGGAGCAGAATAGGATGCAGTTGAACAAAGACACGTGCCACGTGTTGCACCTGGGAAGGAAAAATCATCAACGCTCCTACAGCCTGAAAGGGACCACTCTAAGTAGCACAACTGCAGAGAAGGATCTTGGAGTCATAGTCAACTCCAAAATGAACATGAGTCACCAATGTGATGAAGCAATAAGTAAAGCTAACCACACTCTTTCTTGCATAAGTAGGTGCATCACAAACAGGTCTAAGGAGGTGATGCTTCCCCTCTATGCAGCATTGGTCAGGCTGCAGCTGGAGTACTGCGTCCAGTTTTGGGTGCCGCACTTCAAGAGGGATATAGAGAACCTGGGAAGGGTTCAGAGAAGGGCCACACATCTGGTTAAAGGCCTACAGGAAAAACCCTATGAGGACTGAAGGACAGCAAATTTAGATTGGACATCAGGAAAAAATTCTTTACAGTGAGGGTTGCCAAAATATGGAATACGCTTCCAAGGGAGGTGGTGCTGTCCCCTCCCTTGAAGGAATTTAAGAGGAGATTGGACAAACACCTGGCTGGGGTCATCTGACCCCAGCGCTCTTTCCTGCCCAGGGCTGGGGGTCAGATTCAATGATCTAACAGGTCCCTTCCGATCCTAGAATCTATTCAATCTATTAATAGTATCATTAGCTATACCTGGCACTGCTACTTCAGAAAAGTAAGCAGGCAGTTGTGTTTGGCTTGGTAGGGTAGGCATGTTTAAATAGATGTCTCCTTCAGCAATCCCCCTCAGTTGAGGATGATTGTCTTCCATGATTATCTTATCTGTGTGTCCAAAGACGGCTGATGAGGCCTATCTGGGATCAACAGACTACTGCAGCTTGGACACGTATTTCTGTGTGGCGCAGGTGGCACTAGATTTTTTACTTGGTTTGTGACATGCTGTTTCTACTGCTCCTGCTTTTCTGTCTCCTGTTAGTTGCTATGAGGTTTCAAAGTACTGAGATCCCTGCAGCAGACTTCTTCCATTTGGGGCAGTCCTGGGCGATAGTCTCCCACAAGTTGACATAGATGTTGCATTTTTTAAAGTTGGCCTCGAGGACACTTATGAAGTGCTTTCTCTGCCCTCCTTTTGAGCATACACCTTGGCTGAGCTCGGAGACTAAAACTTGCTGTGGGAGTCTGGAGTCGGACACCTGGATGGCATGTAAGCATAATGGGAATGGGCATTTCCAAGTCACTTGACCAGGAAGTAGGAAAGGTTAATTTTCTTTCCCTTCATAATGCCATCAATGTACTAGGCAAACACTGTTCATCTGGACTGTATACATAAGAGGTCTAGTCACCAAGATCTTTGACATGTACACCTAGGCAAGAGTATGAAAGAGTGGACGCTGCCCAAGACTTACTATCCCCTTTAGACAACTGAGACAGAATCCAAAGGCCAGACTAAGGCCACTTTCAGTGCCTTGATGGTTGAAGCTTCTCCCAGAAAGCAATAGATAAGAACCGCTTGTGACTGCCTAGTGCCTCCGTGAGGGTGTGTTTCTGTCAGAGTGATGTCCCTTAGCCTTTCTCCAACCAAAAATACCAAAAAGGCAGTGGGGGTGCTTTCAATATAACATAATTAAAACCCAAATTCTACTATATTAGAAGTGTGGGATTGCTTGGGATAGAAGAGTTAGGGGAACATAAAAGCATCTTAGTAGCATTGACTTCTACAGGAACCTCATGTTTCATACAGTGTTCGTTTCCAACCCAGCTGATGTTTTATTTCGGTGGGGACCAACCTTTTTGGCAGGAGTGCCATAAACTAGCCCCCAAGTGCCATTCTGATCCTCTGCCCTTGCCCAATCTGCAGCTCTTTTTGCTTTCTGCCTTGTACTCCCTGACCAAGCTGCAGCTCTGCTTTCTGTTTCCTGCCCTCCCTGTTGTGCTGCAGAGACTGCCCATGTCACTGGTTGCACAGGTGCCACAGGCTGACCACCCCTGCTTTATCTGATATGGGTTTCTATTGCACAGTGATAGACTGGGCCGACAGACACCCCACAAGACTCAACAAGTAGCTATATGACCACCATTGTGTTTCAAGACTGAAGTGAAAAAAGGTCAAAACTGACAGCAAGTTTCCTGATATTATTAAGAAAACTAAACAGACACAAATCCTTATTGCATTACACCAAGCTTCCTGTTCCAAGATCTTGCATGTACTTAAGTGGGCAACACAGCTCATACTAAAAGCCAGGCACAATGCATTCCAGGTCAGGTTTTTCACCATACAGAGCACTTTCTACAGCATATCTAGGATCAGAGTTGGACCTTAAAAGGTAAATCCTTACAGCTAGATTGGGAATGTCCCCCTATAAACATGCATAAGAAAATGCCTTCAAGATTCCTGTATTCCCTATACAGTATAACCTCATAAATCCGGATATCAAGAATCTCAAATTCTCAAAAATCTGGCACATCAGGGAGTAGCGGCGGCCGGTCCCGGAGCAGCGGAGGGGGAAGCTTGCATGCAGCGACTGCCACCGCCATCCACCACCCCACTCTGCTGCTCCATGTTTGGCCGCTGCTCCAGGACCGGCCGCCGCTGCTCCCATTTAAAAAATCCAGAATTTTTACATTTCCAGCAGGTGCTCAGTCCTGAGCATGCCGGATTTATGAGGTTATACTGTAGTGGTACCCAACTTTTTCATCCCATGGGCTGGATTGGCGGTGACAAGAATGGATAGATCCACAGGCTGGATCTGAAGGCTGGACCCGATTTGGTACAGGGGGTGCGGCAACAACCTGGGGGGTGGTTCTGGCCACAAGGGGTAGGGGATGACAGTCTGCCTGATTTGACCATGTGAGGGTGGGTGGGGGAATCTGCCACACAGCAGTGGCTAGGGCAGGGCACCAATCTGGTGTGGGGCTTGGGAATTTGGCAGCAAGGGAGGGGTGGCAGTACTGGTTGTACTCCCCATTGCCAAATTTCCTGACCTGTGGCAAGCCCGCAGGCCAGATGCCACGGCTCTGTGGGCTGTGAGTTGAGTGCCCCAGCCCTACACAGAGGCCAATCATAATTATGGGACCTGTGCTCTCCAGAGAGTAGAGCTCACTCTATCCTACTGCTCCCAAAAGCATAAAACACTCCAGGGGAAAAGGAAAATAGCTTAACACACACCTATGTATTGGCCAAGCTGTGCTGGGGGAGCATCCTGATGCTGTCACTGGGGCAGTCCAGGTCCACACTCTTCTCAGTCAGGGCCATGTGCATGTTGCACAATTTGGGCTTTATTAAGCAGCCAGTATAAATCAGATTATGGTTTCAAAGAAAATTGAGCTTAGGAGATGTTTGCAGCAGCATTAGAAAAATTGTGCTGCTTACTTTGCTCTGAATGGCAGTCGGGGCTGAGGACAAGACCAGGAGGGATAGGTCGGGGAAACAATACAAACCCAGAACAGTGCAGAACAATGTCATAGCACTTCAAGCCAATGCATGCAGCTCTTTGCCAATGAAGATTAGAATCCACCTTTTTTATTGCTCACTCCTACAGTACTTTCTGAGACACTGCATCTCAGAACAATTTGGCTTTCAGAAGAAAAACAATTTAGATCTTAGCTAAAAAATTGCTAAAATGTCATCTGAAACAGCCTGCTGAAAAATGAAATTGTTCAGAAATATCATGGATCTGAAAGTTTTCATAGAAGACAAACAACAGGCGGTTTTAGTGAGCACAGCAAGTAACTGGGAAAGTTACCAAGAGTCACTGAAGAAATCAATATAACTGAAGGAATAACAGTGATTCAAGCAGCAGGGTTTAGGGGCTGCAAATAACGCTAGCCTCAATAGATTTTTTTCTACAGAATCCAGACCTCTGATGAGGTTTGACATGCATGTACCGGTCACATTGTGATCTCTTTCTCATTATTTAATCATACTCATTCCTATGAATAAAACTTCATGGGAATGGGCTGGGAATCTAGGGGAGGGCAAATAAGGATGGGACCCACTACTGGGGTATAGGGCCCTGCCTACTGGCAGATGGGGGCAAGCAATGTCATTAGCCCCTGACACTCCCTGATGCTGTTCACTCTGCTGCTACTACTGGAGATGGGCCTGGATCCAGGTCCTGAGGAGCCCTGCAGTCCAGATCTGGCCCCCAGAGAGTCCTGCAGTCTGGACTGGCCCCAGGGAGCCAGGTCAGTTTGACACTCATGGGCTAATCAATGTCCCTACCTTACCCAGCTGGGCAAATGGAGCAAGGTCACTCTAAACAACAAGTGAACAGAGGTTTGGGCCAACTCCAGACCTCTCAATGCACTGGCTGCAGAGGGGGGACAGTCCAAGAAAGGATGTAGGCTGCACCAAGCCACTTCCCCTGGGTCAAGGCAAGTCACTTTTTCCCAGGTTGCCTTCTGGGATGGTGTTGGTCTGTGCTGAGAGTAAACTCCCATCTAGCCCCAAATAACTGAAGTCTCAGTGGAAAATGATCAAGTGCATCAACATATTGCAATAATTTCTTTAACTAGTAAATGGATCCTTGCAATGCAGCAGAATAATTCAACTTACTGTGGAAATCTCATTCACATTACTTTACAAAAATCTGTTGCAATGAAAAAAACCAGGGTTTTCACTCTACATCCTACTAAGTCAAAAATTTGAGGAAGATATTTTGAAATAAAGGGGTGGATTATCCTTCCAGGTATACAGGGAGTTTACATAGAAGCCAGCGAGACCTGTAGGCATTCACTGAAGCACAGAATTTGGTCATACATTGTGGCAACAGAAATCTTGCTCCTTGCAGAAATAACCATTTATACATGGCTGATGCATGGTTGATGAGTGACTAGAATTTCAAAAAGCCAAATAACAAAGACAGGAAGCTTGACCTCTCTTTCACACATGGCCATGCATCAATGGACATCATGTGAAATCAGCTACTGCTCTTAAGCCCACATGGCCATTGACTGATTTTGCAAGATACACAGTGATACCTAACCGTGTACATGAGGTTTTGAATCCAACTCTCAACTTTCTCAAAGCTGTGGCTGAACTCATGTTACACCTAATATTAAAAACATGAAGGTCTTGTGGACTGTTTCTTTGAGTAGGACTTGTTGGTGCTCTATATGGGAAAAAGGACAGTGTAAGAACCTTATAGAAGAAAACATGTTAAGAAGAGTAAGTTATTCCCTCTGGAAATAAAAAAAAAAAATTGGAAGCACATGAAAGAGAGGAAAGGGCTGTAAACTTGGAGAGGAAGATGTTTCGAGTTACTTTTGAAACATTTTGTTTTGAATTAAGATGCCTTAGTCACTGCATGCATGAAGGTCTGTAGAGCATCTGCTGTCTAAATTATACTATGCATCTTTTTTAGTTGCATTCTGGACTTCTCTCTCGAGCCAAAAGTGGTGGAAGGAGTTCCAGTACTAAACGTTTGTGTCTTTTTCAGGGATAGACTCTTGGCTGTCTTTCCAAAAAAGCCACCTGGACTTAATTTCAGATGGGAGCATCTAGTCCTTTTCTTACAGCATTCCAAGCCAGTGGTTCCCACTGTTTGGGCTCATGACCCCGCTTTCCATGAGATCACAACTTTACAAATGAATTTCCATGGAGCTTGTGATCCTACTTGTAATTATCATGACCCCATTTGGGCCTGCGATCCTTAAATTGGGAACTATTACCCTCAGACATCAGTTATCCTGTTTCCCATTCCAGAAAGGAAAGAAGCCCATCTACCACTACCTTTGTCTTATTCTCTTATCATCATAGTATTTCCTCTTGCTCCTCCATCTCTAGGTCAACCTATTCTCTTACCTTAGCCTTACATCTTAAGTTCTTTGGGGCAGAAATGCTTGTCTAGTACCTTGGACAATTGGTTTCTGATCCATGATTAATGCTAATAGAAACTACCATGGTATGAATAACTGAATAATAAGAGAAATGGAGTTCCATCTTGCTGGCTAAGAGGCAGCAGCTATTTAGTTTTGTACAAATCAACTGGATGATTTTTGGACATCCCAAGTCAGCATGGCAGGTATGAAACTGTGGACCAATGGAGAGGGAAAAAATAACCATGAAAGAGAAATACTGCTTCCATGAAAGAAAGAGCTGACACGTACTTTCCAAAACATGAATTTAGATTGATAAACCAGATAGTTTTCTGGGGCTGGCACCAGCCCTCCTTCTATTAACTGTTAGATTATTTGAATTAATTGTTAAATTAATTGGATTTTGCAAGCTGTAAAGGAGAGCTCTCCCTGGAGGAACAGTCTTGCTTGCCACTGTAACACATATTCAGGATAACTGTTTTCACTTGCATGGCACAACAAATCATATCAGTTACCATCGTTTGTCCCTTAGCATTTAAAATATTTGCATGGCAGCATTAAAGAATCCGTGCATGAAGTGAAACATTTTAGTGACATTTTCCTTCATGTGCAGCATTTGTTGTGTCGAATGTGATTATATTTCTGATTTAAAACTTTAACGTGCAATGAGGAAAAAGAAGTGAGACAGGAAAAGAACATGTCTTTTTGGTAGGGGAAGGAAACCCTTTTTTCTTTGCTATCTTGAGCTAGCATTTATGGGGCTCCAAGCAGAAGCTAATCCCTGGGCCTCTCCTTTCACCTGCGCATTGGCTATCTTAGCCTAATAAGGCCCCCACAGCCCCCCAGGCATTCAATCTGGTACCTTTTGCCTACAGTGGGCTGTGCTGCTCTCCTCCTGTTCTCACAGATAGGTCATGACTGGAAGATTTGGAAAACTCCTAACAAGATGCAGAAGAAAGAGTTGCATATAGCATTGATGCCTGTTTGCAGCAATACCTAGCAAGAACAATCACTGAGTATTGGCAACATTTTCCTAAGGAAACATTTTCCCCATCACGTATTCAGGCAACACTTGCTCTAACAGCATCAGCTACTTAGGAGCAACATTAGCACTAAGGCACCACTGTTCCTTATCAGCAGATGTCAACTATATTTCAACAGGAGGAAGACTTATATTCTTGAAGTTAAGACACCGGTCTGGGACTCAGGATGTGGGTTCGATCCCCGCCTCTACCAGCAGAACTTTGTGTAAGCGAGCTGCTTAGGTAGGTACAGAATGAATTCAACCATGGCTTGTAGGAAGCAGAGGGCTTGATTACAACCATATAGCTTTCCATCTGTCAGAGAGGGCTAAGAATAACTTCTTTCACCTATTGCTTGTCTATTTAAATTGTAAGTTCTTCAGAGCGATGGATGTACAGGACAATAAGGCTTCTATATCTTGGAGGCTTGCAGGTACTACGAGCAATAGCAAAACATTACCCTAGGTCATTTAAATACTGCACCTGTGCATGCCAAACAATACACGTGATGTGACTTCAAGGTTGCTGATATTCGTAGTCAGGTCACCGAAAGTCTGCATTCAAGGTTAATAAGAGAACTTGCGTGCGCTCACATTATGCACTAGGCAAACAATGCTGCCAACTAATTTTAGCAGATTACATATGAGGCTGTTTTTAATAGAGAAAGCTAACAGCCCTTAGGAATAACGAGTCCTTTGCAGAGTTCATGCATCGAAGTAAAGTGCATCGTTTTCTGCCAGTGCTTTTAACAGAGAATTTTCAGAGCTAATCACAGTGTGTCTTCTTAAAAGCACTCAGCTGTGGGCCACCTTTGTCCCCACCAAAGCCAGACATAAAATCTCATTAACTCTAGGACAGAGTTTGGCCAGTTCTGAGTGCTTTTGAAAATCTCACCTGTACTGAACATTACACACAACGTGGAAAATCAAGTGGCAAATTTAAGCCCACCTATATTAATTCTTCTTATTTTTAATCTTTAAATTCAAACCTGGATTTTTTTTAATACTCACTATTCTGAAAGCTACACAGTTTCTTAATGGAGTTGTGTTCATAACCTTAACTGCTTTCTTTTATTTTGGAGGGGGGGGGAGGAAGAAGAAAGCAGGCAATTGTCTGAGAGTAAACAAGTCCAATTAAGAAATGAGAAAAGATTTTGAACAGCTTTCAACATGGCTTGCCGAGGAAGAGCACAGGTTCCTTAAACCACCATGAGAGCCGGTCTGGTAAGTGTGTTCAAAACTGGACTCTTAAGCCAAGGGAAGAGTCATTTGCAATCACTAGTTAAAAGAAAAGAAACAAGTGCCTTAAATTGGGCAGTATTTCCTGAAAGCAACGTTTATCGCAATCTTCCCAGTGCCAGCATACTCCTCTACTACAAAATGTAGCAACCGCTCTGGTGGCAAAGAGGCTATGTCTAGCCAACCTTACAGTGCTGTTGTTTCCAGAGCCAGGGAGGAGATCCCACGCAGAATATTTCAAAGCAGAGACTGCCTTTAATTGTGTTGGTACTACTGCCAGAGATAACAGAAAGAAACTGAGAATGAAATGCTGGTTTTCTGGTGGAACTATAGGACTTAAACA
Source organism: Alligator mississippiensis (assembly GCF_030867095.1). Lineage (NCBI taxonomy): Eukaryota > Metazoa > Chordata > Crocodylia > Alligatoridae > Alligator > Alligator mississippiensis. The sequence continues at coordinate 205,365,645 of NC_081828.1, forward strand.
CTGCATCAGATTTATTTTCATTACTCTATTTGCAATGCGAGGTATCCCTTCCCCCAGCCTATGCACTTTCCCCTGGCCTAGAATGGCCCCCAGGCGAAGGCTAATACATTACTCAAGAGGGGAGTGTCTTATTGGGCTATAAAAGCCAAGAAGGACATATCCAGACAGGTGTGCACGTGTGTTTCCCCAGGGACAAATAGCAGTGGACATAATGGTGCTGCTGCTACTTGATCCTGGGGAATGTCCTTGCACGTGCACTCTGGTGCATGGCAAATTGCCCCGGTTGGCATGGGGGGCGGGGGCTGGCACCAGCACCTGGACTGGCCTCAGCAGCCTTACTTGGGATCCTGGGGGCCTCTTGGGTGATCTGGATGAGTGAAACCTGCCTGGCAGCTGAAGCATGGCTCTGGCTGGACAGGCTCCGGTTTCAGGTGATGCACGCTGCAGCCATGTGTACCAGCCCGCTTTTTTTTTTAGTATTTTTTTTTTAGATAATGGGATTTCTCAGTATCTAATTTTGGCTCCATGGAGAACCTTTTCACGTGTGCCCCATGCATTTTGTGGAGCCACATGTGTTCTTGGCTGGACATGCCTGAGGAGTTCAACCTGGGCTTTTTTGAAAGCTTGCTAATGTCTCCGTTTCCTGGGGACCATCTAACCACTAGGAGTGCTAAAAGGAGATTGCTTCAGTTTATTCATGTCGCACTCCGCTTCCCAATAGGTTGCACCCCAGTGGCATTAATAGCTTCTCAAAGGGCACTGGGAACAGGCATAGATCCTGGCATGGTATTTACCGCAATCAAGTCAGGGAGTGAGAAACCCACTTCAGTAGGAAGAAATATGCTTCAGTGGTGAAGACGCTTGTCTAGAATTTAGGACCAGAGTTCAATTCCCTACCCAGACTTCGGTTACCCTAAGCAATTTGTTTACGGTCTCCATGCCTCAGCTCCCCATCTCTAAAATGGGAAAGGAGAATCAGATCAAGAAAGATAGATGTTATGCAGTTGGTCAGGTCAGATGATCACAGTAGTCCCTTTGGATTTTTATAATCTACAAATCCACATTCCTGACTCATAAATATTTGGAGGTTAAAACATTAAAGGTAAAATAGTAGTGGTTGGCATATAAGTGCCTCTGAGTGACAGGACCTATAAACCCCAGTTTTCTTCTGCCACCACAGAGGCCTTCACATGTTGTCCCTGGATTCTCTCAAACAGCACAGAAAATGTGGTTATTGGGGCAACTAATGAAACTTCACCAACACAAACACTGTGGAGACGCATTTCAAAGGCAGTAGCAGTCTAAGGCAGCTGCTATCCTGCTCTAGACCAAGCAAAAGAGAAGCCTCCTCTGGATTGGGACCCTTGGGCTCTATAATAATTTACCAAGTGGTTGTCATGTCCCCCAAAGGTGCAAGCATAGGTTTTCAGACATTGGAATGGGCACTCATATCCAGAATAGCAGAAATGTGAATAAAAGAATAAATATTATTGGTAACATTTTCCAAAGCACCAAATGGATGTTTTCCAAAGCATCAAGTGACTTGGCGCACTGTCTTCTAATTCATAGATGATGAACTTTAAGCGACTGAGTTGATACAATTTGGTGAGTAAAAGGTCATGTAGTCTGGAGCATGAGTGCAGGAGCCAGAAACTACAGTTGTTTCACCCTGGCCTGGGGGTCAGACAAGATGATCGCAGTAGTTCCTTGGAACAAGTCATAGCACCCATGTCTCAGTTGTCCCATCTGCCAAGTGGCAATAATACCATCTACCTCACTGGGATATCAGGAGAAATATTAGGTTTGCTTTTTAAAGTGATTTGAAGACACAAAGCACTCATGAAGTAAATACGTATTATTTTCCAACTACTTACATCTTGCTGGCAGAGTTGGTTTAATACCACGCTTGTCTCTATGGGGATTATATTACAGTAGCAGGCCTATTACAAAAGCGTAACTATATCCTTACATTTAAATGTTGTTAGCATCTGCCATATGATCATTTTTCCTAAACCTTATGCACATTCTATCACTTCAGGGGCAATGCAGCCCCATAATTACCTGTTGGGTTCAGAGAAAAAGATAAAACCTTAAAAATACTACCTTGTGCTCTGATATTTGGGATACGGTTACTTTTGTCATATTATTATCAGTCCTAATATTATCCTCTATTTCACATTAAATCCCTTAATATGAGATTCTATGAGGTAGCAGTTCAGTTTTAATTTGAAGTTATTTTAAAATTAAAATATTTAGTGCATTTAAAAAAAGACGAAAAAAAGCCCAATACACCAGACGGCTAATAAAAATCCATCCTGCTTTATATGCAAAGAGAGAGAGGCTCCCAAGCCTATATTTAAGAACCTAAAATAAATGGCTTGACTTTGAAGAGGGCTAAACATTCAAAAGCCCCCAGTGAGTTCAGCAGGAGTCGCTGGGTGTTCAACAATTTATCACATGACTCAAGAACTGCTCTCTGTAATATTACTCACCATGTGTGCAGTGCAATAAGATAAAATATTGGAGGCTGCAGATTTCAGTAAGACCTGACCACCTAATTCTGTCACACTCCTCTGAAAACTCCCCTGAATAATTGTGCATGATTTTCCTGAGGTTTTATTGCATATAAAACAGACTGCGTTTAAGTGAACACTGCAAGGTGGGGCTCAAATGTCAGGCCAGTAATATGTTAGTAAAGGTTACATTAAAATAATAGCTAATTAGAGCTTTATCTCATTTTGCTATCACTTGCTTGTCAAGACGAAATAGTGGATGACTGCCTGGCCAAAATATGCATCATTTCCAGCTCTCTAATATTGCTGAAAAATGGGCAGCAGTTCAATTTGCTGGTGATAATTTATTGCATGGAATCAAGATTCTGCAGGCAGCTTCCTCTCATCTGTTACCTTCAACATTTCCCACAGCTATTTGATATTTCCTGGCTTTTTGAGTTAATTGGTCCGCTCATGCCAAATCCCAGCTATCTAAATACACTTCTGCAGGGTTTTTTTTTTAAATGTAGGATGTCCAGTAAGGTCATTCAGATTTGCACTTCCATTTACCATGAGACAAACAGAACCATATACTTCAATGGCATTTCACAGACAGAGCTGGGGGCAAGCTCCCCCCCTGGTGTGTTTGATAAATGGTGAACAGTCCTAAAAATTCAACTTCCAACCAAAGTCCAGGGCACTAGCTGAGCAAAAGGAAGGCAAGGCAAAACAGTCACTAGGGTGCATGGTGAAAAGAGTGAATGAGACTCAACTCGTACCAATCCCATCCTGTCTGTGCATTGTTCACTCGCTGCTGCACCCCTGAGACAACGGACTATTATAGACGGCAAGAGCGGCAATGCCACCAGCCATGAGCAAGGCAGCACATGGCCTCCATACTGCAGAGCAGCCTCCTTTGCTCCGGGGGAGAAAAGGGAGGTCAGGGAGCTGGGCTGCAGCATTTCTAACTCCTGCATTATTTAGTGCTTTCCTTAAAGCTACAGCTCTGACACATGAGGAGCAGAGATTTCATACTTAAAAACAAAACCCTGCACTTAAAAACAAAACAAAACAACCCTTTATGAGCATTTTTGCCAACTGCATGATGTAATAAGACTTTGCTTGCTTTTTAAACTGCTGGAGCTGGCACGCTTTTTGTCTCTTTCCCCTACCCTTATTTGCAGAGAAATATGAGCGGGCAACCTGTTTCCCAGTATTGGTGCCTCAAAGTAGTGCAACAGGGCATAAACCCAGTAAGCACAGGCCTCCACTGACTGCTTATTTTGCAGACAGCTCTAGGTCATCGCTTTTTCATTCTGCCAACACAATTATTCTCCGAGAAGCTCTAATTGAGCTTGATCTTTTCCTGAGTCAGTTATATCGTCCAGCCTGGGGAAGAATATAACCCCCCCCCCCCCAAAACCTTCTACTCGATAGCCTTCTGGCTTGAGGCCATGTACTAATCTTCATTTGGTAATTGAAGGCTTGTACAATGGAAAGAAACTCCATGGAAGCTGTCAAGTCAATGAAAAGTAATGAAGTATAAACATCCTGGTGTCACTTAAACTCAGTCTCCTCAGAGCACCTGTCATCTCTTGTTTTATCAACAATTCCAGCAATAAAAATAAAAAAAAGTCATGTATTGCTCCTGACGAGTGGCCGACCACATGTAAACACACAAACAGTGTTTGATCCTGGCCTTGAAACAAATTCCTTGCTGCCAAGTTTCTCTTTCACTCATCCAAAGTGTGTACTGAACAAAGGCGGGAGGGAACAGAGGGAATGAGAAGAAATGGCTTTCTGAATTTTAGAGGCCATCTCTCCGACAGCTTGCATACACCTATGATGGACCCAGCATAAGACCCTGAATAAGAATGGAGCAGAAAAGAATATGTAACTTATACATGTCATGGAAGTATTTATGTACCTGTTCCCCCAGAGAACGAGAGCGCTGGGGAAACGTGTACTTGTTGAGTTCTGCTGCATTCATCCGCTAACTCCATGCACAAGGCGTTTCCTGCGCAGGCAGGCATTTTCTTATACATAGTATTAATAGATTATAGCAGCATTTCTCACAGAGCGCAGGGCTTCTGTCCAAGTGAACCAAGAATTATTTTCAACTCAGATCTTTTTTTTTCCCCCAAAAGTCCAAATTTCCACAAGCTTTGAAATGAAAACACCCCATCTATTCTAAACATTTTCACATGGGATGTTGAGAAAAATCTGGCATCCATCTGCCCTTCCAGTTTACAAAATTTGCCAACATTTTCCTCAACAAATGCTTTTAAAGTCAGAAGATTCACTGAAAACTATTCTGGTTTCAGAATGAGTTTTTGAATGTCGATGAACGGGCATTTTCAGCAAAAAACCTAATGACCTAGCCCTTTAAACAGTGGCACGAGTCCTACTAATGACTCCATGTGGGTACACTGGCGATTGTGCACAGCCAGGGGCAGGATCAGTCATTCTGGAGTTCCTGGAAGGCGTAGAAGGTTTTTGCCTTCCTGGCAGGAAACACTTTAATGTTAACTTCTTTGTATAGGAGATCAAAAAAGTACATGACTAGAGCATTACAAGTAACTGGAAAGATGCTTAGATGTATAGGAAACTAATTTGCTTCATGGTCCTGATCCTGCACTCTTTATTCAGCCCAGTCTCCAAGAGAGTTCACCTAGTGGAGAGGCAAAGAAGAATCTGCCAGATGGCAGAAATGGCATTTATTTCTGTTGACAGCAGTACACCTAGCAGGTTAATGATATTCCTAGGTGGGAGGATGGCTGACAAGTAGGGAGAAACCCATTCCTTACCCTTCCACAGTTCACTTTTTCAGTTTCAATTTGCACATTAAATACATCTTATTTAACTCTTTCAGTAAAACAAAAAAACCCTACACAATAAGATGAATGAAGGTTGATACTGTCCTTGGTCAAGGGAAAAAGGGCTCTCTGATAATAGTAGGGTACACTCTTTGGATGGGAAACTGAGGGAAGAAGAAAGAGAAATTGTTTCATCACTTGGATAGGAAACAATTTAATTCCATAGAGAGAAAATGCCATATAGAGAAAAAAAATAATGTTCAAATATCCAGAACACCGCACTAAAGCCCCAAACTAAAATGAAACAAGGCTGAGGAAGAGTGCTGATAATAAGCTCCCTTGTTCCTAGAGATTTATGGTGCCAATTTTGCTTCAAAAGCACTTATTTGTATAAGTGAAAGCTTACTTAGGGGTCTGGTCCAAATCTCCATGAAATTTGACCATTGACTTCAAAAGGTTTTGCATCTTTCCTGAGGTTAATTTCTTTTCTAGACATTGTCAAAGTTTCTGCGCTTTCCCAAAGCTCTCTGTGTTTTCAGCAAGCATAGGCAGTATGCGTTATAATCTATTGTCTCTTTAAGTCTGCAGTGAAGACATGGGGCTGAAATTTGGAGGAGGTTTATAATATACAAGGACATTCCTCCCAAAGAAGTGGACTATCTGGAAACTGTTAAGCTATTCTGACACCTTTTTTCTCTTTAGTTATCACTTCTGTCTGGAACATCTGGCTGGGGTGTGGATCTATGTTTTGCATGGGAAAACAATGTACCCAACAGACTGCTCCTCTTCCAGTCAAGTCTCCTCTTTGATCAAGAAGCACTGACATGTGCAGTGATTTGGGAGAATAGCACATCTGCGGAAAACAGATCTCCCCATTATCAACTGAGGTAAGGGACTTTGGGATACTAGCAAGACCAGAACAAGGTACTGGGAGCAATCTTCATTCAGTACAGGGCACAGCCTCTCACTGGAATCTAGCAACTGAGAGAAGAGTGGTCCTGTTGGAGGGTAGGGGGGGTGTGATGGGGAGGGCAGTTCAGCATAATGAACCTCACAAAAAATGTGAGGCTTCTTTGTGGTACAGGGATACAAACTTCAATGTGGGCTAAAAATGCCTTTCTGCTCCTGGGCAGCCACTCTAATTAAAACGCCCCAGCGTCATATGTATTCAGTGTCCCGTACTTCAGAATGACTGCAGGGGCACTTTAACTAAAGCTTGTTCAACAAGTTTCTGAAACTTGTCATTCTGAAATGCGGGGCACTGAATACATGTGATGCTGCAGCACGCTGGAGCATTTTAATTATAACGCTCCAGCAGACTCAATGAATTGATTAAAGGAGTCTGCTCTGATGCATCCTTTGTCAGAGCGCATACATAGGCACGTAACGATGCTAGTGTTAAAAATACGACATTCACAAAACTGATGGATAAACAGTACTGGAGGCCAGACCACGTGAATGATGGCTGATGATTTAAACAATAAAGAACTGAAAAAAATCTTCATCCTTCCCAACAAGAAAAGTCAAAAGGTTCACTAATCAATACACATTTTACTAATGGACAAGCCTTATGTGCTAAGTACTTTACAGGGCTATTTCAATCAATTTCTCCTTGGATTTTGCTGCCCTGTGTATTCACAACTGCTCTTTGTTTTATCTGGCTGTTTTAACTCTGAGTGTGGGGTAATAAAACTTCTAATTATAGTGAAACTGCAACAGCAAAGCCAAGCATCAATACAATCCACGTAAAACCGTGTATTACACCTTACGAGGAAAAGGAATCTGATTTAATGCAGCTGAATCCTGTGCAGATTAAATTCCCCAAGATTAATCTCAGGGAGTTGTTACATTCGGTGAATCAACATTCTACAAAATGCCAATATGCTGAAGTTTTGTTTCACACATACTGCAATATTAAAAATACATATTAAATAAAAGAAGAGGATGTTGTATACTGGTAGGTTCCACTGGGCCATCATTCATGGTGAATACCAGAATTTAAGTGAAAAAAAGAAAGTAGCATGAGCCAGGCACATATTTCCAATATGATGATGAGCAATCAGTTCCCATTACACTTAGTGCTATGACATCTATAGAAACTGAAGTTTAAGCATGCAGAGATCAAACTTTCACTACATTTCTGATTTTTAAGCACTTCTCTGGTACTTATTACCAACGTATGCAAGAACAATTCTGAAGTTCTTGCCTTCTTACTACATCACTCAAGCACTAGCTCTGTTTTGCAGAGTTAATAAAAATGGTTTTATTCTTCTCTCATTTAATAAGGGCTAAATTCCAATGAGTTTTTTTTCCCCTTTGCATCTTTCAGCTTCTCTCCACCAGTAGCTACAAAATGCTGCGTATGCATTTGAGGATAATCTAGCTGCTTTTGACCACACAAATGGGAAGGTAAAAGTATAAGGTTGTCAACATACTGAGGCCTCATTATGTCACTTAATGTATGCTAATTAAATCTTACAACCCTATGGAGATCAAGTATCAGACCCCTTTAGACGCTACACAAGAAGAGTTGAGAGGCTGGTCACAGTGTATGATTATGCTAAATTAAAGATACAAAATGCATTCTGCATAATAAAAAACTATATACATTCACCACCAGGCAGCTCCATATTTAAAACTATATCTCTGCTGAGCTAAATTAACACTAAATCAACTTTTAAGTTGCAAATTCACTTTTGACAATAATATACCGCAACTAAGCTTTAAATATCTTAGTGTAACTATTCAGCTACAGACATAAGTGAAGGTAATGGAGTCAAAAACTGCAGACTAATTGCTTCAGCTGAAGGCTTATTATCTCTCCAATTTCAAGCACAGCAGCAGTTAAGAACTACTTTCATCAATGCACTGTGAATCTTTGTATAAAATTTACCTTTATTTTCATGTCGACTTTATTTATAAAGAGTAAAATCCACAATTGTTTGCTGTCAGAGTGACCGATTTGAGAAAATAGGCTTTAAGAGTATATTAAGAAAAAACACTTCGGTCTTAGGTTGCTTTTATTACTATTGCAATCATCATAAACTCTTCCTCCTTCTCCTCTGTAATGTGCTTTCGATGATCATTTCCCCTGCAAGCTCAGCTTAACTCTCCCTAAATAAGTACCTCAATCTGTCTCATTTTCCTATTGTTACATGAAATATTTAGCCCCTGATTCTCTGAACCTTGTGTGGATGCTTACTAAGCATGTGCAGAAAGTTTCCTAGATGTGATGGGGTGCATTACACATCTGTTGCACTCCTGTATCTGACTGATACAAGGTGGTGGAGACCCAGAGATCTACTCCTTTCTCCGTGAACCATCCCAGTCCTCACACCGGGCTAATTCTCTCCATCCTCCTGCATGCAAATACTGGCAGCCCTGGTCTGCCTTCCGAACACAACCATTCATGCATCCATGTTTTGACAGAATCCTATATTTCACTGAATCTTTTGAGAGACTAAAACTCCTGTGCCGGACACCTCATTTACGGGAACTCATCTGGGTTCTCCGAGGCATTAGGACCCTGCCACAGATCCCACAGATTCTGGTTTGATGACAACTTTGCATGTCTACCTGGTAGGAGAGGACCCTGTGTAGGGACTCCAGTGTTGACTGTGAGCAGGTGCTGGGCTAAGTGTCACTGTAAGCAATTACATTTGATCCACGTACATTCAGCTTGCAATTTCCAATGGAAAGCAGCATCCTGCACAGTCACAGCAGTGCTCCACACAGTTTAACTAAATAATCCTGGCAAACTTCCTTGCGAGGAAGGTGGGTAAATAAATATGGGCATCCTCATTCCACCGATGGCAAAGCTGTGCCACAGCATAAACCCATAGCAGAGACCCTGCAAAAATACAGGCCTGCACTTCATGCTGTCTTCATAATCTGGCATAATCTGCTATATAGCTGCCACTCAGCACTTCAGAGGGGCCCCAACCACCTGGCATGGATGCTGCGAAGCTTAAATATTTCCAAAGCACGACGTACTCATGGATTGAATGATGGCAGGCAGGGGACCCCTGGGATTACTGCCATGCACAGCACACCCATTTGCTTCAGCTGAGATGGACCATTCCCTGCCTCTCAGCAATTATTATCAATCCCAATCACGTAGTGAGGGAGGGTGTTTCATGCACTTTGAGGGGCCATCAACTCATCTCCAGCCTTCATCCCACCACTTCTCTTGCAGAACCTCACCAAACTGAATTTGCCTCCTTCTGTGGCCCCTTCACAGCAGCAGGACTGTCCTTCCTCAGATGGACAATGATTTCTCTTCAGACTGCTGATCCTCCTGCCCTCCCTTATTTTCCTGGATCTGTAAAAGGCTTTCACTGACACCTCCGCTTCAAGTGCCCGGCGCCTCCATACTACTCCTCAGTTTCCAGCTCAGCTCTCATCACCCCCCAGTGCTTCTAGCAGAGCCTTTACCCTTTACTATACAGTGCCCCTAAGTTCTGTAGTTAAACTTCTGCCCATGTAAATCTATACTCCCTGTCTGACTTTCACAAAGCTATGTCCAATGCCTCATAGCAGAGGACATGGCCCCTCCATCTCCAGCCGCCTTCTCTTCCCCATCCTCCTGCAAGGTCTTATTTTATCTTACGCATTAGGCACTGTCAACTGAGCATGATATCCAATTCTACATCACCCCTGACTCCCTCCCATCCGCCCTTCATGTCTACACTCGGCAGGCCCACTGCCGAAACCAAAGCTGTCTTCCAAAATAAACAATCCTCTTGCCCCATGTGAAATGATACTTGCTTCTGCTCTCCAGCATTGAAACAGGCTTTATGTTTGCTTCCAATTCCAAAAAGCTTAGAGCCACGTATAAATCCAAATTTCATTTGCCTCCCATATTGCAAGTTTACTTCCCACACCTGGAACCCTGCCAGGATTTGCCTTCACTTGGACCCACTTCTGTTGAAATCCTTACTTGTGCCTTAACTTCTCAGATGAGCTATTTCAAGGCCCTCTTTTATGGCCCTCCTATAGTCCTATTTTCTAAATGTCAAGGAGTCTATCTAGATATCTAAGGTACTTCTGTGTCTCCAGTCAATGTATTATCTGAGTGCACTTCATAGCTTAAATCTATTCATCCTCCCAGTGCCCTTGTGAGATAGAGAAATGCTATCATCTTTGTATTAAACTGGGGACAGAAAGGCTGGGAAATGCAGAGTGTAGTTGGGTGCTTACTGGTAAATACCTTGGAGGATCTGGGCCTAAGGGACTTGTTTGTGGTCCCATAGGAAATCTGTGGCCAGTGGTGTAACCAGAGGGGAGAGGTGCAGGTGGGAGGAGGGGGCCAGTAGGGCCATGTTCCCCAAGTACCAACTTGGGGGTGGGAGTGACTGCTTCTGGCACTTTGGCGCTCACAATCACGGCAGCAACAGGAAGTTGTCACTTCCGCTTTGCCCCAGGTGCCTGGCTGTGTCCCTACGCTGCCTCCTGGGGCGGAGCAGGGAAGAGATCCCGGCGCCCCCAAGCCTCCACTGATCACCCTTGTTCCCACAGTGCCACCGCCACTCTTTTTATTTTGAATCATTCTGGACAGTCATGTTATTCCCCTACCAATCCTCCCTTCAAGTTTACAAAACAAGCTGTGGGACTTGTTCTGCCAGCTCATTTCACTCGTCCAGTCTAGCCCTTTCTGGCTTCTCCTCCCAGAAGGCATTTGCCCTCCTAGCTCGGAGTGGAAGATCACCTTAGTTCTCTCTGTACCCTTTCCTCTTATTCAAAGCTGCCTTCAGAACCATCTTTTTTTCCACAAAGCAAAGACATTATCCCATAAAGAAGGGAAGAAAATGCATTAAGTGTATGTTCCATGGTATGGGGTATTGCTGTACTTTAAATAATGTTAGTATTGCTGCCTTGTTTTGAATTCACAGCATCAGTGACCATGATTCATGGCACCTTAACGTTTTCTGAGGATCATGGAGAATCAGCATTCACAGTAAGAATACAACGCAGACAAATCTTATTTCCCTATCTGACTACAACAGTGCAGAACCTTCTTGACTGCAACATTCATAACTAGATCCAAGCCACTGGATGCTCTAGAGAAGCAAAAAGGAGCCAGTACCCACTATCTTTTTAAGTCATTTTTCTTTTGAAGTTTTGGGCCAATGCCTTGCAATCTAACTGGGGCGCACTGGAAATTAGGGACTGTGGCTTCTAGGTGCATCATCCTTAACAAAAAAGGCCAGGAGGCTGCAACATAAAAGTGTCCACAAACAGATGTCATCACCAGTCATGTAGAGCCCAAGAAGTAGCCTCTGGTGTAGTTCCAAGAGCAGGTGGTTAGTCTACCCCATGAATAACTGCTGCCTTTAGTCCTCCTATGAACCAGGACCACAATATCAAATTCTCATTCTCATCCCCACTACTGCAATTCCTGAGAAGGGCACAGATCCTCTGACTGTGTTTCTCTCCCAGGGGAGATAGGGAGGTGTGTGCAAAGTGAAGCAGGGGCCAACCAAACCCAAGTTGTTTTGAGACATTTGAGGGACATGGATTGTCATGTACTGTGTAAAGTGCCAGGTGCAGTATGGTCCTGACCTGATGAGAGTCTATAGATGCTAATTCAATCTAAAATGGTAAATATGAATAATTTTAAATGCTTTGAATGAGATTCACTTTAGATGTTCCTTCTTGCACCCGCAGTTCTCTTTCCCCCACATTTGTGTGGCTTGCACTCTATATAGCAAATTGACACCTTGAAAATGTTACCACAGTGCGATGCAATTTCGTGTTCTTGAAAGCAGTGTTCTCGGGAGGCCTATTACAGAAATTTAATCTCTAGAGAAACAGATCAGATACCATTAACGGAATGAAACACAAATATTCACTGTGACTTCCTGGAGAATGTCTGTCTTGGATCTACAACATGATACGTAACTTATAAAGCAGTTATCAAATAAGAATATTATTGTCACACACCAACAATTTTCTTTGGAACAAAAAAAGCACCCAAGTGCGTTTAACATGTACTTCAGCCTGAACAGAAAAATAAACCTGGCTTTATTTCCTGTGTAACTCAGGGCCAGGTTCATTATTGTTCATTTCCTATTCCTGAATGTCAGCATTCACAAAATGACACTCCTCTCTGTCTTTTGCATAACTATAGTAGACAGAGCCAACACCTTACCTAGAGGTGGCTAGAATGAGCCTCACAAGCAATGAATTCACCTTTAGAAGAGGACAGCTTTAAATTCAAGCCAGGGCTCTGCAGCAGCATTGCTATTATAGGCTGCCAAGATGAGATGCTGATTTAGCTCATCTCCTGGGAGGCCTAGCCCCAACTGCTCTTCATCTCTGCTGGCCCACCTCAAATTTACTCCTCTCCCACTGGAATCAGGGAAGCAGACAATATGTACAGCAGGGTCCTCAATTTCTGTTCAGAAGAAGTTTCAGTCACGGGGGGACCACAAGAGGGATTCTGAAGCACAAGTTGGTAGAACCTAGGGAGTGAGTCACAAGAAACTTCCTGACTTCACGGCTAGGGACAGATGTTCAAAAAACCTGGACCTGAATTGATTCAATCTTTGCAGGTTAGTCTAACCTGGCAAGGATAAACCAGTTTGTAACCATCAAGACATTCCCTCTGGACTGAAAAAAATGCAGGCACATGCCTGCACTGGCTCAGGCTAGAAGCTGGGGGTGCTAGAGCAGCCCTCCCTTCCTTTCTACAGTGCTGACCTGAGGGCTTGTGGGCCCCTTCCTGAGCAGCCCAGCAGGGAATTGATAACAGTGTTTTATCACTCCTAACTCAGTGTTTATCACCCCATTAAGAAAACAACAGACAGATATTACCAGCTACCTGTTGATTCTGCCTTTGTCCCATCTGCCACAGCATGGACTGTAGCCAGCATGTGGTCTCCTAGCTAATGCTGAGAGGTGTCTGTGTAAGGCAGAGGGGACGGGGGAATTCCTGCTTTGCAGGGAGTGGTGATGGGGGAGAAGCCAGGCAGATGCCTGCAGTCTCCGCCAGAGCTCCAGCCAGGGTGCAGAGGGAAGGAGCCAGCCCTGCTGTGGAGCAGAGAGCCCCTCCCAGCCCAGAGAGCATGCTGGGATGCTGGGGGAGTCTGGTTTAACTTAAACCAGCAAGGGGTCTGGGACAGACGTTGCATAAACAGGTTTGACCCAAATCAGTTAAGTCTGATAGTACATTCAACCAGGTTTATCTCAAACTGGTTTCAGCCATTTTCAAACTGATTTATGTGCATTCAACATCTGTTCTGTTACAGATTTAACCCAGTTTTTGATCACTTACACCATTTTAGGTGTAATGTCTGTCCCTAGCCCAACTCAGTTTCCACTGAAAATAACAGCAAGGCTCCTTAAGCCGACAACACGGTGATATTGTCAACAGACAGAAGAATATATTCCCACAATACACAGAGTAGTGTGTGGGACTCTCAGCCCCACAATAGCTTCTTTACACTATCCTGACTGTAATCTGGCATTCATTTTAGGCATTTTATATTGTCAGGGTTGTTATGCTAAGGCTTCTTGATGTGGAGAATCAGGCTCATGATATCGCCTTCACTATAGCCCAGTGTATTCAGCTTACAGCTGTAATCTGGTTTGCAGAGCAGGCCTAGAAGAGTTTTAAGTTGCATTTCAAAATGAAGTGAACTTTAAAAAAAATCCTCTGCTTCAGGAGTCTATTATTTCTACCACAGGAAGCTACACTGGATCAAATTTGCTGAAACACAATCTCCCCTTCCTGCTAAAGAGGCACACAAAGCTCTGTCATGGCTCTTCCTGGGTCAGTACAGACCAGCAAGATGGCAATACTGTGCCACTGCTACCTGTCCCCATGGAACGCTTCTGCATGCATACTCTGGCGTGCAGCAAAATTGGCCCAGATGGGGTAGGGGCTGGCCCCAGCAGCCTTACCTGGGGGCCTCCTACGGTTGCAACAGCAGCAGCAATCTGGGTGTGCAGAGCCTGGGCGGCAGCCAGAGTATGGCTCTGGCTTGCCAGGCACTGGTTTCAGGTGGCACATACTGCTGCATGTGCACCACCCCACTTTTTTTTAAAGCATTTTTTTTGTTTTGTTTAGATACTGGGATTTTCTGGAACCTTTTCACATGCATTTTGCGGTGCCTCAAAAGCCACTGAGGTGCTGCAAAGCGTATGTTCCCGCTTTTCTGGATGAGCTGTATGATGGTACTTTTGCAGCAACATACTACGGGTTATTTCTGTACAACGTGCCATGGTACATGAAATATTAAGCTTTCCATCCCTCTTCTCTTTGCTGAACCTAGATTAGGTTTCCTGAGTTAACTGTCTTCTCTCCATTTCTGCTCACGTATCATGGGAGATTTGGTAGGTTTTGAAAATAAAGAAAATTTATTATTAATGACTATTACTAGAGCGCACTATACTATTGATCTGATCTCATTTCCTTGAGAGGACATTTCAATCCAAAATCATCCTCCAACCTGTCACCTTTTTATCTAATTTTTGTCGGCGCATGTGACAACAGACTGAGTGTAAATGGTTATCATTAACTCGACCTGTCTAGGAAATGTGCATGTTTGACAGTGTAATCCTGCTGCCATTCATATCAATGGGAAAACTTCCATTAATTTCAATGGAAGCAGAATGAGTTACTTAAATTTTAATGTTCAAGCATCAAGTTAATCCATCAACCTTCTAAAGAGTTTTCTTTTAAAAGGCCTGCTCCCCAACTGTCTTTATTTACTCTGGTACTGCTTGACAAATCTATTTTGTTTTTTAAAATACTTAAAAAAAAAAAAAAATCTCATTTTAGCAACTTGCCAATTACAACGTTTCGATGAAACTTGTCACATGTGGGCAGAGTGGCACCTGCCCCAGTCTGCCCACCTTCCTCCCACACAGCAGCACCAGTGCCTGACTGCCTGGATCCCTTACTCGTGCACCATGCCACTCTGCCTGTCCCCTGGACTCGAGCCGGGCCTTTTGACCAACCGGCTGGGACCGCCTTCTGGAATCTGGGTGTGCCCCAGCCAAACTGGGACGTAGGGTCACCTTACTTAACACGCTAGGCCCGATGCTTACATACGACACTGTAGTTCCATGGAGCTAAGCAAAATTGCACTGACTTACGTTATCTGAGGACCTGTCCTATGGATTTGCTATTTTTTTCTATATTCATTTGTTGAAGTCTTAAATTTCAAGCTCGTTCCCATGACAAGCTAACAATCCCCAAAGGCAAAGATAAAGGCTCGGTCTTCTCTCTAAGCCTTATCCAAAGCCAGTTGGAGTCAACAGGGATCTCTACTAACTTCAGTGGGCTGTGAAGTCAGACTGCATGCCAACATATACAGTATACTGCCAGCGAGCAGTGCTCTGTCCATGTCTCCAAATGTATGGGGGAAAAAGTCATTATTACAGCAGAAGCAATGAAGGATAAACAGACAACTACACCCAACTCTCCTGGTTCACTTGATATTGTTTGTGTTGTATGCTGTACTTAGAAGGCTTAATATTTTACCTGGGTGTAGCCGTGTTGCTCTAAGGACATAGATAGACAAGGTTCTTTGGGTGAATCTGATATCTTTTATTAGACCAACTGAAATAGCTGGAAAAAAATTCTCTTAGCAAGCTTTTGGGTTTAAAAGACAAAAAGAGGTTTTAAACCCAAAAGCTTGCTAAGAATTTTTTTTCCAACTATTTCAGTTGGTCTAATAAAAGATACCAGATTCACCCAAAGAACCTTGTCTGCCTCTAATATTTTACATGTGTGAAACAGCAAGCTTGAAAAGAGGGGGGGCTATCTGTACAGATTAAAGATGGATAAAGTTGTTGATCATATATCCATTTAAAAAAAATATTTTTAATCAATTAATGGGGGGAGGGTGTTCATTCACTGACCTCAGGCAGTCGTATATGTACAGAGCACATCTCCAAAACATGGGCATATCTCCCCCCTGCCCAGAACCCCTGCTTCTCCCCATTTTAAGAACAATTAGACTTTTATTTTGGCACAACCTGATTTTTCTTCCAGGCACACTGATAAGCATACAGCTTTGACTTGTAATGTGCAAAAGGTTTTGCATTTTAAATTTTTTTGCACTTCCTTACTTTTGTAATGTCATTTACTGATCGTTTTGTGTTTAGCTTAATTTCATAGCAAGCAGAATGCACTTCAGCCAAGTGTGAAACTTGAATGCCTCTGGACCAAGAATATGTCACAATGAGGAATGCAGAAATGGAACAGTCACAATTTTATATGACAGTAGCAGCTGCTCCTGAAGACGACTCAATCCTCTACACCGGCAGAGCAGCACTTTTGCTACTATTTTATCCCAGGTACAATCTTCAGCTCCCTGGTCAGTTTTAAACAAGACGAGAGCAATGGTTCCCTGTATACCCAAACCACCCTCCAGCTGAAAATGCCTAAGGACTCCACATTTTTTTTTACAATTATGAATTATTTACTTTAATAAAACAAGGGTTTGGATCATCCGCTTGTATATATATAGGTGCAAGTATGATGGGGTCCAGAAAGCGGTTCCTATCTACATCAGCTGAGAATCTGACCCCTGGCATCAAGTTATTTTAGAGCCAGATGCATAAGGAAAATTATAGAAAATGTTGCAGGAGCTGGGAAACTTTCTAACAGACTCAGAGAGTGTTATTCATCAGCAACATCCTATTTATATATGCCTGAAATTTCTTTTTCATAGTCAGAGCAAGCCATGCTTAGGCCGTGTGTGCTTTTAGAATTATTAAGCGTGCCATAGGTATATAATTGTTACTTAATCAGTTATGAATTGTGTTCAGTCACGAACCTCTGCATCATGCTAAAAGGTCGACACGCGTTCTGTGCCTTTTGCACCGAACATGAGGAGGGAGAAGTAGCAAAAGGACAGCAAGTCATTAACAAAATGGCATTAGGAAGGTAACACTACTTAAAACAGAAGCAAAACTCTGATACAAAAGGCAACTGATTTACACTTTTTGAGCCCACAGAGCCTTGGGGAAAATAATCAGCACTTTCACTGGGCTTTGATGGACAAAACCCCCAAAGATCCTCATTGCTCATAAAAAGCAGTTTTTATGTTCCGTCCTCCCGGACACATAGCTTTGCTCATTTTTATCTGCAGCAAACAATGACAAAAATATGCATCCCAAAAAACAAACAGTGAAGAGAGAAAGAAAGAGCACTGTGTAGATGAAAGGTTTGATTAAAGGCACAGTCCCTTTACTCTCAGTATCAAAGTTGCTTTCTTTACATCTTAACAGAACAGTTGGCCGTTAGTAAAATGTCACCCTGTAAATGCATATCATATTATGTTACTTTTGGTGTCAGGGAATTCCATTTCCCTAAATTATAACACCAAGAAAAAATGCCTGAGACTTTCAATGTATCAACCTGGGAGGGAATTATTTTAAGAATTAATGTGTATCCCAAGTGATCTATTTAAATAATCCTCCCATGCTCTCCCAACTAATGATTAAAGAGGTGAACTTCAAATCTCTTAAGGAGACAATGAAATTATAAGAATGCAAGAACTGAAGCAGATAGAGTCATCTTTATTTCCCTGTAGACTCTGACAACGTGTGTGCAGGGAAAGGAAGCAGGTTTGTGAGGATGATGGAATTTCTGCTTTGCTACCATAGAAGAATCTCTGAAATCTTTGCAGTCTTTAGCTGATTCTCAGGTATCTCAGCCCTAATGTCACTGTGCCTATCACTTTGAGCTAATGATATAGCTCTTGCTTTTCTGTTAGGGAAAGTTTCCACTTTGTCTATCAGCACAGAACGAAGATGAGCAGAAGCATGTCTACAAACAATGATCTGAGACTACGAAAAAAAAGAAAACTTAAGTCTTTATCTGTTCCCTTTATATAAGCATACATAAAGCTATAAGGGGAAACAAAGGTACAGTGAGACATGGCTGCATTTCACCCATAAATATGGATTATGTGGACAGAAAACACACGTCCTGGGTGTAAACTGTGTATTGCAAAGTGTCACGCTGAGGAAACCCCAAGCAATCATTTCACACTAAGAGCTGAAGTCAGGAGCCAAAATCTACTTTTGCAATTTTTGTGTCCAACTGCAAAGTTCTCGTTAAAAAGCCTTGCAAGTTCCAAATGCAAAACTGAATAATCCAGGGAGCCGGGGCCTCTGTCCCAGTATACTGTACCAAACACCCCCACGCACACACACTGGGCAAGTCACAGAATAAGAAAAAGAAGCACTCCTCACCTATATATTATTGATTATAAGGTGCAATCTGTTAAAAATAGCTGGGGGAGGGAGGAAGAAAGATAGCAGCAACAGACCATCAACCCAGTTACACAGTACTTTCCTCCCTCTCTCCACTGACAGGTGACTCAGGTGACAATTTTAGGAATGTACACCAAGGTGAACAAAAATCATCATCATTACCATCATTATCAAATAAGACAATTACAGCTATAGAATTCAAATCCATATCTGTTTTCAATTGAGAAAAATAAACAGCATTACCTGTTCTTGTTGTTGGGCTTGTTTCCCTGATGCATTTTGTTCCTTGGCTGTAGTCATGCTCACCTATTTGTGCCCACTGCAGTGACAAACGGGATTTTACAGAGTGTGTGTGTATGTGTGTGTTCAGTCACACACACAAAGGCTAGAGGGATAAGGATGAGTAACTAGTCCATCACTTAATCACCAGCTGAGAGAGACATTTCCCACCCCCACAAAAAAAATAAAAATTTAATGCAAAAAATCTTAAGCCTCTCTCTCTCTCTCTCTTCCCCCTTTTGCCTCTAAAATGAAATCAGGATCAGGAGGAGAGAGAAGGATGCTGTGGGGGCTTCTTCAATTAGCAACAGCCTCTGCAATCGTCACAGAAACAATGATAACTGCTTGGCAACCAGCAACTGGCAGCTCAGAGCTGGAAGACAGTGATGTGGTCCCCACTCCCCCACCTCCACAGTCAGCACCAGAGCTGCGCATGCACCAGCCGGCGTTGTAGCAGAATGTGCCTCCCTCTCCGAACGTGTAGCATGTAGCTTAGCTGTCAGGTTCGCGCACAGCCCCTGGGATAAGGAATATCTGGATACAGATGCTGAAGAATTACAGAGTGCTTCACATACACTGCCTCTCAACCCCTACCCCAGCCTTTTCTTCTGTCCAGTGCAGGCACAGTCCAATGAACGTGGCACCCCCCCCCCCACCCAGAAACAGCTGCCCTCCACCCCTCCTCACTTACAGGAAAAGGCACCCCCACCCCACCTCTGTTTGTATCCTTTGCATATTAAGGGAAACTTATCCCAAGGTTTAGTGTGCACACAATTCTCAGAGCAGACAGAACAGATCATGGAGGCTATAACATACAGTGCAGGGGGGAAATTCCAGGGGATAACACAAACACTGGATACAGATGCCCAGTTAGATGTTTGCCTTACTGGCCAGCAAGGGGAGCTTCCACACGGGTAGAACATACCCTTACACAGCTCCTACCCTGCACAAGCCCCTGTCTACGTCCCTGAGCAGGGAGGGGATGCTTGCTATTTCTTCCTACTTCTCATGCTAACTTCCAGCTGGCAGTGCTGGTCACACTGTACAAATACACACACAGGGCACATCTGGGCTCTCTGGTCCGCTCCGGCTGCTTTCTTCTATTCCATCTCATGTGGCTGCTTGAGGATTCCCTTGGTGATCCCTATGGAGCTTCAGTGAGCATCTCTACAGGAAAGAGGAGGGAGTGGCTTGGTGCTAGGAATCCTCAATTCTCAAATAGCCTCCTGCATGCATCTGGACATAAATTTAAAGCAGCTCTAATTTATGCTAAATTATGCTGTGGATGGAGCCAATCTCCAACCAGCTAAAACACCAGAAGGTATGAAGGTGCCACAAAGCTAATGTTGGCTTCATGCACAGACCTTCATCAGAACAGACGTGGTCTTGAAATGGATTCTAGGTGGTAGACCAGAGCATGATTGCACATAATTGCAGTATTTGGGGGAAAAAAACTAAGTACTTTCCCAAAACATGGTAGGTATGGGGGTCCTTTCTGAACCTACAGATAAGGACCAAAGAAGAGGTACAGCAGAGTGTTTATATGGCAGGTAAGGGACCGTCTCATTTGATTCAAAGCATCAGGAATCAGTCACTGAAGGTCAAATTCACCACTAATGTGAAGTCAAAGTTTACTTTTCATCCACAACAAATATAATTCTGAATTAAATGGTGCACCAAAAACAGGCTGATTTTTCCTAAGGGTCTCTCCACTCTCTAAACTTTCAACCTCCTAGGCATTTCTGCAATACTACCAACCACCAATAGGCAAAAGTTCAGAGAAACTAAGACATAAAATTGAGACACACAGTAATGCCAGTAAAAAAGCTGCATATTCCCAGTCACCCTAGTCTGTACAGTGGCTCCTTTAAAAAAAACGTGAGCTCAGCAGCCTTCTCACAAGAGATAATAATTTGCTTTTCATTCTAAAAGACCTATGCCAACTTTGGACCAAGGCTGAACGGCCTTCTCGTACATTTTCAGCGGTTCCTTTGCATTCTGCTTCATGCATTCATTGCAGATTTCACACTGAGATATTTCTCTTGAGCAGTAACATTCATGCCTGGACAGAAGACAGTAGCTCCATCTCTGTTCTCACACTTCTCAGTAGCCATATGTGCATCCTGAGCTATCCTTATCATTTGTGAACTCTTGTTGTGTACTACTGTTTCAGCATCCTTCCCCCACAATCCCAACCTAGACAGCAAGTGGATCTCTTTCAGCTTAATAGATTTTGATGGTTTGCTTTAATTTTTTTTTCTAATTTAGATACAAGCAAGGCTTTTTGGGGTGAGGGCTTGGGGTTTTTTGCTTGTTTGTTTTTGCTGGCCACCTAAACTAGATTTATAAGGGCAAGCCATTCTGTGCTTTTCACTACACTTTGCCTGTTTTTTCCCCTCAGAAATGGGCAGCAGTAAATCTCATTGCAATTTAGGTGCTCTTCAGTTTCTTCCTTCTTAACATCTCCATTCAAGAAGTGTGGGTTTGGCTGGCTGCGTAAAACTCTGCCCTCCCCTGTAGTGTACATTTCTTCCAATAACCTTGATGTCAGATACATAACAAAATAATTCTAATTAGTCACATGAGTTAACTATCCAGCTTACATGGCCTAGCTGTTATATCTGGGTCCTGTTATATGCTCATGCCTTTCATTGACTTAATCGGTGCCCTTCCCCCCCCCGGTTTTGTTTTGTTTTTTACTAACAATGTTTTTTTACATGGGTCCTGACATAGCAGAGACATCCAGGTGCCCTCCTGAAAGGTACCATAGATCTCCTCTGCCTCTGAGCCTACCACATATAGCAATGGGGAATCCTTCGCTCTTGAGATTTTCATGCCATACCTCTTGCTTACAGGAAAATAGAGGCAGCAAAGCAACTACAACCTTCAGTTCTCTGCTAAGTTCCCTGCAGACGGAGGCATTCAGGTAGTGGCCAAAGAGGCCAGCCCAGGAAGCGTTAGCAGAATAGGCAGTGGGCCCAGGCGTGCAGAAACAATACTATCGACAGAAGCAGAACAATCCCCTTATGTCTCCTTATGTAGTTGTGTAAAGGCTGCCCCTACTTACTAGGTTACAGAATAGATTTTGCTGCCTAAAGCTACCTGTTACAAAACATTAAGACATACTGGTCACGGGATAGGAGCTTGGATTCACCTGCCCTGGCAGCGGTTGATGTAGAAGGATCTGCACTGATGGTACTATTGGGTCGGCTGGGAGAGCTTGGAAGGAACGGGACGTTGGCAGCTGGGGAATGGCACATTTCTTCCTTTCTCCTGCCTGACCATGCTGATGGTTGATGGCTGCTGCCTAGCACTTCTAGGAAACCATGAACCAAGCAATTACAAGTACTTCAGCTCCCTCTCAGTGCAGCCCTGATCCTTCTGGTGGCTGCTTCCCCTTTACGATAAATACTGGCTCTGCAGCAGCTCATCTTCCCTGCAGGAAGGATGCTTTGGAGATGAGCCCTCAGTCAGCATCATGACTACTCCACACCCTAGGGTGTTGGATCAGGGACACAGCTTATAAGCACTGTTTCTTGCTGGGCACTAAGATGGGAAGATTCCTCTGCCTCTTGGCTGCAAACGGCCAGTTATCACCTGCCAAAGGTCTGTCTCAGGCATTTGTTCTTCACTGCTAGTCACTCCCTGAATTTTGCGCTGTTCTCTTCTTGCTGCACCAGCTCCCCTCTTGGACTCCAGGTGTCTTTAACTAATCAATGTGCTTGACACCACGCAACTTATTGGACAGTTCAGGGCCACTGAAGCTCCCAGTGGCTCCCCCTGCTCTTTAACCTGAGCAGGTTGAACACCATCTCACCAAAGAAATAACTCAGTACTGAGTTACTCCAATAATAGCCCATTATTGGCCCTTCACTGATGTCTCTGGATTCCCTTCCACACCTCAGTAATACAGCCGATCTGTTTATCATTCTTCTGCTGAAAGGTGGCAAATAGCAGGCAAAATAATCTCTCACCTTCACCTAAATTGCTTGTTTAATGAAAGTTGCAGCATACAGCAGCAAGGCAATCCATTTGTAATGATATCATTATGGACTGGCTCAAAAATACATCATAGACCCTGCACTGCTAACATGGAAGAGCTCTGTCCAAGGGACAGTCAGGAGTGCTTTTCAATAGCCGGAGGGTGTAAGACACTGGCAAACTGAATTCTCAAGTGGCCTGAATGTGCGTCCTAAAACCTTGCATGAAGCCCCTACATGGTCACAGTCAGCTACAAAATGTGCCTGGTAAACGTGGAAGAAAATATTTCTGTGACACTGTCAGAGGGAGATGACTAAAGTCATGGAGCACATTTATTGCCAAGGATCTCTGCACATCTCTTAACAGTTGAAGTGCAGGCCCACTACTGCACTGCACTGTAACACTACTGATCACATCAACGTATGCTCAGGAAGGAAGCAAGACCCTGCTGCTTATCATTGCCTCCATGAATTCCTAATGCAACCTGTTATATAAGGCTAGCCCCTACACCCTCCATCCATGGCTAGAGAAGTTACTGCCCTCAGTGGAACCAGCACAGACCCACTACTCAAGTGGGATTTCAGGAATCTGTGCAGGGCATCATGCCCCTTGCATGTGATGGCAGTCAGTCCCAAGGACACCTGGGCTTGCAGGGACCATACAGCCACACATGTACATATGCAATGGAACATAAGCTGAGTGAGGAGGGGAGTAGAAAATAGGGCTGAAGAAGCATCAGGCATGTTTACTCAATTTTTTTCCCTTCTTTTAGCCAGTCCTCTGCTCTGTGGCAGCAGCAGCTGCTATATGGACTTCCTGACTTTTTGCCAACTGGGATCCAGCCTGCGGCAAACCTGGCTACTTATTTCTCCCATCATTAATGCATCAAGGAAGTTGAAGTCAGTGGGGCTTCACAGGTGGAACTGAGTACAGCTTGATTTAACGAGCCCTTGCACAGCCTGTCACTGTCCTCCCCCTTCCACTCGTCTAGATAAGAACCCGGCCCTGCAGAGCTCGCTACCTGCGTGCCCGGCTGAGTCCAAGCGTTGGTATGTGGGTTGCCGTATTTTACATCATCAGCAGAACACCCAAGTGTCACCCTCCTTTTACCCTGCTTCCATGCAACCAACCCCCTCTGCTTTCCCTCCTTACTATTAGTGAGCAACAATCACTGTGGTTTTGCTGGGTCTTGTCTCTCTTCTGGAGAAGCATGAAGGGAGTACTCCCACTGGCAACCTGCGGTGGTATGAAAGCAACACCGAGCTAGGTAAGGCACCATGAGCTAAGTAAGCAGAGCCTGAGAATGAACCTGGCAGCATTCAAGTTCACAAAGGGAGGGAGAAACCTCATATAACACCTGCAGGTGGTATCATTTTGCATGTGTGCATGCTTGTGTGTATTAACTTTATTAATTTGAAAGGAGACAAATTAAACTTGGATTTAATCAGACCCACAGGAGGCAAAGGGGAAAAGCATTCAGTGTGTCTGACTACTGCTTTCTAGAGAGGAGACAGCCGTGTTGGATGCAAGGCTGGCAGCACCTGCAGCTGCAACAGCAAAAAGTGGTGAGCTCTTCCCTTGCTCAGTGGCTCAGCTATCTGGAAAGCAGTGTTTAACCAATAACATACTCTGTACTTCTAGGATCAGCAGCACCAGCCTCCTAGAAAAGCAGCCTGACAAAATGCAACTGTGGCCACCTTACTCCTTCCCCATTTCAGCTCTCTTGCAGAGAAAGAGGCATAACTAATACTTGAAGGGGCAGTTGCCTCTTGGCGTATTGCCCTTGTCTGTCTACCAGGTGCAGGTGACGAGAGAGGCTGAGTTTGGATGAGGCCAATATGAAAAGATAGGCAAAAGGTGCCCTCCTCCATGAAAAGATGTCTACCATCTTGACTTACAGCAACATAGCGCATGCCCTCCCTCTGCTTGTTCCCTTTGTATGTTTGGAGAAGTTTGCACATGAACAACACCACAAGGATGTATTTTGCCAGGACACCCCTACGTTGTTGTTTCCTTGTGCTAACCGTCATCTCTGCCACTCAGGCTAGGGAACGACATTACACATAAACCAGTTTAAAGTGATCAGAAACTGATTTAAACCTGTAATAGAACAGGTTTTGAATGCACATAAATCAGTTTGAAAATGGCTGAAACTGGTTAGAGATAAAACTTGGTTGAACGTAGTATCAGATTTAACTGATTTGGCTCAAACCAGTTTATGCATCGTCTGTCCCAGGCCTCTTACTGGTTTAAGTTAAATCGGAGTCCCCCAGCATCCCAGCATGCTCTCTGTGCTGGGCAGGGCTCTCTGCTCCACAGAAGGGCTGGCCCCTCCCCTCTTTTCCCTGGCTGGAGCTTGGCACAGACTTGCAGGCACAGCAGGGTCTGCTGGCTTCCCCATACTCCCTTCTCTCCCCCCTCTCACTACTCACTGCTTAAGCAGAGACCCCTTCCTCCTCTCTGCCACAGCATCAACTGTAGCCAGCATGTGGTATGCTAGCTAATGCCGAGAGGTGTCCGTCTCCCATTTCACTGGGAAAGACAGAACAGTGACTGCTTAGGGCTTTTGGAGCTAATCAACAGGTCAGATGGTAAGCCGTTTAAGAAGTCTGAAGTAATGTGGAGAGAGACTATTGTTTTGCTAATTGGGTGATAAACACTGTTGTCAGCCCCCACCCCCAGCTGGCTTGCTCCCCTGTCAGTCTGTTGCAGACAGTATGATGGAGCAGGGTGGGAGATTGAAAAGCTCCGTATTATCACCAGTGCAAGCACTGCACGCCCTCCCTTGCCTCAGAGTGCTAGCCCAGGGCTGGCAGGGCTTGCATCACATATGGCAAGGCTCCCCTCCCTTGAGCAGCCAGTGGGGAAAAGTCTGGGACTGGGCAGGCAGACATCCCTAATGAGAGAGTCCTACCAGGGCCTGGGCATGTTCCCCCTCAGCTCAGCTCCATGCAGAGGGGAAGGGAGGGCTGCTCTAGCACACCCTGGCTTCTAACCTGAGCCACTGCAGGCACATGCCTGGATTTCCTCAGTCCAGAGAGAATATCTGTCCAGTTTTGAACCAGTTCAGCCTAGCCAGGTTAGCCTAACTTGCTGATACTGAATCGGTTCAGGCTCAGGCTTTTTGAATGTCTGTCCCTAGCCTCAGTTATATGAAGGAGTGGTCTTTGCCTTTAAAAGAGGGGATTGCTGTCCTAGCAGAATACCATGATGCAGCTCCCACCAGCCCAGGAGATGCATAGTATAAATTTAAGAGTGTGCATTTGCTCTGGTAAAAACTCTGCACAGGGATTTTTTGCTTGTAGAGGCCAAACAGCAGAATAATTGGGCTGTTCATTCTTTGGCTTGTTATGCGTTTCACAGTCATTTGGATTTGCTTCTGAAGAGAATTCCTGTTTTGCTCTTAAAGTGCAATCTTTCCCCTGCCCCTGTCCAGAAATGTGTTGACCTTACTGAAGAGGAATATTGTATTATCACATAGTAATGGCCCAGTTCTCAATTGAGAACCTGAAACACTTAACAATAAGCTCAGCAGATGCACATTTCTAGCCCTGCAAAGGGCAGCAGAAATATTTATAGTCAGCACCTACCTATAGTCTCTGATGCTACCTTCCAGCCTATAAATCTCATTCATAGTAGAATACCCAACATGCATATAAGCATGCTCACAAACTAGCCCTCATCTCTTAAAAAGAACTGTTGGCTTAGAGAAGGACCTGCAGTTTCACAAAAGATATTTTATGGTAAAGGGAAAAAGGCACTGCTGTTTAACGGTATACATTAATTAGCTTTATCTCTCACTAGCTTGCCCTTGCCATCCATCTCCTGTTGTCTTTGTACGGGCTTAGTCCTGCAAAGTGATATGCCTGGGGAGGTCTCCACACTCAGGTGCATTCCTGCCAACTCCCATGGGAAGCACAGAGCTATTTGGAGCCTAAAAGGTGATCCACCATATAAAACCTTAGCGTAAAGAGGATGATGTTAAAGCACAAAATAGAAAATGCTTCCATTATTAAGTTCTCTCCTTGATGAAGAAACCCACTTTCTGCACTAGTTTTAGTTTAATAGCCTAAGCCACTTTATTTAGTGGATGTCAAGAAATTAGTATTGAGATGAATATTTGGTGCTACAGAGACTACCCTTGAAATTGCCCCTACTCATCTGAAATCTTCACTGCTATTTTGAGAAAGCTTTCCAACATGTGTAAAAGTGAATACTGGTAGAACTGTCCCCCAGCCTCTACTAGGTGGGGGGTGGTCAGAGTGATCCCAGTATAACAGGCAGCTTTAAATGTCTGAGAGCTGTATAGACATCTAGGTGAATGTAGTCCTGGGAAGTCATAGTGAGCCTCAAGCTATGGAAGAAGCCTGCTTAGTTGCCCATTGTCTAGTTCTATTTTGTATAAGCTGTGTCTCCCAATTAAGATGAACTGTGATTCCACACATCATGACAAGAACCTCTTCTCCACCCGCTTTGGAAAGCACGCTTGCATCCACCTGGCTGACTGGCTTGACTAAAGCTAAATCAGACATGCTAATATTAAGGATTCATAATCAAAAAGGACATCTTATAAAAAGTTACTCATGGGTCGTTAGTAGGATTTTTTTTTTTTTTTTTTTTTTTGAATCAGTGACTGTATTTCAAGGCATTACTATAGCTTCAAAAAGACACCGGCAGAGCAATACCACAGACATTTGGCATCATGTTACCGTTGCTGGTAATACAGAACTTACTGCTGTTTTCCCCTCCCTCTCTGTCTGTTCCTGCTGGTATGACCTTGGCAGCTGTAATGCAACAGATGCCTAGTTCTAGTTTGTTTATCTGCAAGAGAGACTTCTGAGGCCTCAACCTTAGTGCCAGCTGTGACACAAGCTCCAAATTGGCTTTTCAATGTTAGCCACCTCATGGCAAGCCTTGCTTTTGTTCCCCATGTTCTTATTGTCCTCACAAAGGGAAAAAAAAACAAAACACAAAAACCAAACACTTATGATTTCTGAATAGGTTCTGAGCCAATTCCTTACGGCATGAGTGGGTTTTTTAGTTCATTCTGATTATTAGCAATTCTTGCTTTATTAGTTTGCGAGATCCACAGAATACCCACTTAAATGTTCCAGGATTTAAGTACTCAAATCAAAAAATGTAAGAGACCTCTTCATTAATGAAAGGAAGGGAAAACACACACACACCCCTCTCAAACACAGAATCCACATCACTCAAGCAGCTGCAAACCTATGAAGCTTGACTGTATAGAACTCATCTACTTAGAACAGGAAGCAACTCATCTTTATTTTATCCATAATACTGATTTATAGGCTGAATAAGTGATCTGCATATATGATGATGAATAGTTTAAATATAAAATGCTGTGAAAGATCCTATGCAAGCGTATACAATTGCTCGAGAGATCCTTGTACATAAAGGAGACAGCTGGAGCGAGACGCACTTTCCTCTTCTCTCTCTTTTTTTTTTTAAAAACATTTTCCTTGCAGAGCACCCTTCTCACTCTAATGATTATGTTTCATTTACTTTTTACATTGGCATTAAATAAAAAAGATAGGGGAAAACTCTTGAATTCACAACAAAGATTATGAAGCTTTCAGTGGTGGAACCTATACAATACCACAGTCCAGCACAAACCACCATAGGGACCTCGTTAAGGTAGATGGATAGCTTTAATGTACAGCCCAACTTCAAAATGACATCTGTCTGCAGATCAGACCACCTCATCCTAGGTATCTTCTCAGACTGGATCTTGCAAAGGGCTGAATGCACTCAGCTTGTGCTGAGGTCAATACCCAAGTAGATTTTCAGTTCCTTGTAGGATCAAGGGTGTAGATCTCATGAGTTCAGCAGGGCTGAGCCAGGTTTTGCCTGACTGAAAGATCTCAAAGCAACTGCCAGGTGCCATAGGAAGGGCTGCAATTTGGGAGATGGCAATGCTCTCCTATAAAGCACTACTGAACCAATGCCCCAGTATGGGTGCTGCTCAGCAACGTACAAAACTGCGCTTGTCCAGTATATCCTGCAATGCCAAAACATACAAGGGTGTCATCCTGTACCTTTGGCAAACTGACTCCTGTTTAGATGTTCAAATGCCATCTTTTAAAAGGACTAAACCTCATGAGGTTCCTTCCAGCCTTACTTTCCTAAAGAGCCTGCTGGAGTTGAATGGCAGGAAGTGCTTGTTCATTCCTTTGGGTGAAAACTGCTCGGTGTAAACATGTATGTGCATTCATCCAACGTGTTTGATTTGGTGACAGTTGTTCCCCAAATTTCCAAAGCAGCATTCTCAAAGCTTTGGCCAGCATGACAGCTGCAGGACACTCCTTTTCACTCTGATCATAGGCATACAAGCCAAGTTGTCTCCCTCCACAACCCTTAAGGGAGAAAATTAAAAAGGAGGCAAATATCTTGCATCCTGAAAAGAAAGGGCCAAGGAAAGCCCTGGGGGAGAAAACAAGATGCAGAGCGTTTCACTTCAGTTTGTAGTGAACAAACAGTGCATACGCACACACAAAGAAATGCATTTAGTGTTGTTTTCTCCTCTGTGCCTCACCATCTACCCTGTTGCTTCACTTAGGTTTCTGGCCTACAAGTCTTTAACAATATCCTTTTAAATAACTCTTAAAAGCAGATGATGGATATATGTGCACAGTGTTTTGAATGCCCTCTAGTGGAAATGTCAATTATAGTCCAAACAGCTTTTTCTTGTCCTATTCTATCCAGAATCCAAAACACAAATGTTAACGTGCATCTCTTCCAAGAGCAAAAAAAAAACCAAACAACCACAAAGAAAGCAGAGGTGGTAGGACAGGTGGGTGGATACTAGTTTTCAGTGGCAGTCTAAATTTTCACAGATTGTAGGTTCCCGTCTTGACACATCATAAGTGTTCAGAGGGTGGGTTCTTGGTGCTTTTTGAAAAATGTTTTAGCAGCAATTTTACTGCTATAACTTCCCCACAAATGCAATCTTAGATGCACAAAAGTATTTAGAGGGTGGATATTTTATCACGTGCACTACAAAGACACACTTTAATTGCTGCACATGGCAACCACATACAATAGTTGGGTTATATAATCTAAAGTGGGCTGGATCCCAGAATATCTGGTCATTTATTTTGTGTGTTCTTAACCTGGGTGAAGTCTTAACTGGGATGATACCCCCTTGTAACAGGAGACCGACAAAAGAACTATGGATTACAGATGTCTAACTTCAGCTTTGTGTTGAGAAAATAAGGTGGTTCTGAGCACTGTATAAAGCCTGTGTATGACTTTCATCCCTTATGTACTGGGCGTCTATACATTCTGTTAACTTCAGGGACTTTAAAGACCATTACAATATATTATTTAGGAATTCATCTTAAAAACTAATGGCTCAATCTGGTCTGGGATTAGCCCATTGGCATTTGTCCAAGTGAAAGCTTCAGATTATGGCCGAGCCGGTTTCTGTTATTGTGAACAACACACACTGCAGCCTTGCTGAAACAATGAGTGCACGGTCATCCGCTGCGAGAGATGTAATAGAATCTTCCTCCATACAATTCTGAATTGACAACTAATGCACATCCACGCTGTAATGGTTATGAATGGATTTGTGGACAATAAAAGCGGCATGATCACGTTATTGCTCTGTTGGTACCAACAACCTCTATATTCTACCATATTAGAAATGCAGCGGGGAAGAAATAATAGCATGATCATGATTTCAAGGTAGTTTATAGCAGAATAAAAATGAGGGCAACTCTGAATTACACATGATACAATGTACTGAGTTTTGCTTTACTTTATGAAATAGCATGGGGATGAACATTTGAAGAGCCCAGAATTGAATAGAAGGAAGATCTGCAAAATATGTGCGACTCGTAACTCAGTACAAATACACAAGAAAGTACAGGAGAGTAGTACTCAAGTTTTTTTTAAAACTATAAATAAATATATAAATGCATAAGTGCTATAATGCTACAGGCAAATTCTCAAGTAGAGGTGCTGTACATGGCAGCCCAAATGTGGTACTATGCAGAAATCTGTACACATGGGGTAAACTGCGCACAGCACAGTTTGGCTTTTAGTGATAGTCATGCTCTATCTGCCAAGAAGATGTGGCAGAGAAATCTAAATTTCTAGGCTTGCTGTCAATACGTATTCAGAATTCGGATCACATGTTTGAATCAACG
This sequence comes from Alligator mississippiensis, assembly GCF_030867095.1. Taxonomy (NCBI): domain Eukaryota; kingdom Metazoa; phylum Chordata; order Crocodylia; family Alligatoridae; genus Alligator; species Alligator mississippiensis. The sequence continues at coordinate 205,396,620 of NC_081828.1, forward strand.
AGCTTTTTAAACAATGTGTTCTTTTGGAAAGCCTGAGATTTATGCCTGGCTACCCCAATGTATTACTATACACATGTGGAAATATTTGCAATTGTAACGTGCCTGTGTTAGGAAAGCTTACAATGGTTTACCTTCATGCATAGGCTGGCACAAGGAAAAACATATTGCAAAGCGCACTGCTGCTCTGGGCTGCAGAGCAGATCAGGGATTCCTGCATACTACAGGCCCAGATGCTTTTAGATCCTTAAATAAATCTTTACATTTCAAGTACTATGCAAAAACACTCCCTATGCCGTACCTCCTCAAAGCATAGTCAAGCACATTGCTCATCCTCCAAATAAACATTTTGTTGCCCCTTCTATTCTACTGCATCCAAAAGGAGCTTTACAGACCCAAACCTCCTGATGTAAAGACTAGAAATGTGGAGTTAGGGAAATAGCTTTTCTGGTGGTCAGAGAGAGAAATGTTTAGGGCTGCAAACTTCTCATGCCAGAGAGTGGCACGCACATTGCAAATTAGCAGTGTTACATGAATTTAGTCATGCCACTTTCAGTCCAGAAAGTAGCGCACATTAAGCAGCACGGCATGTTTGGGCACACAGATGTCTGGCATATGGAGTTTGTGGGGCAGACATGGCCTCAGAGAACCAAGCTATGGGAGTCTAAAATGGTGGAGAGACTGTGAAAAGATATTGCTTTACAATTTGGTATTGAGCTGCTGGTAAGCCACTACTTATCTGAAGCAACATTTTCATGTTGCATTACAAAATGGTTTTAAAAAGCTGTTTCTAGAAAGACCAAGATGTGGGGGAAAACATAATGATAGGAAAAGTAGACATATTCCTGCTTGCCAGGAAATATGATCTTGGCATAGATGGGAGGCTTTCACAACAAGCTATATTAAAGCAAGTACCAGGGAAGTGGGCAGAATGCCTACATTGTACCATGAAGAAAAGGCCTTTTTTTTGGTGATATCTTTTATTGGACCATCTGGATAGTTGGGAGAGAGGTTAGCCGAACTGCCAGGCACAAAGTGTCCATTCTCAGTGATCTGAGGAAGTACACTTCGTGCCCAAAGGCTTATCTAACACTTTCTCCACCAATACAGTTGATCCAACATAAGCTATTACCAAAAAAAAGTTTATTCTTACATATTTCCTGGACCATCATGGCTACATCACCACTCCAACCTTCAACAGTACCATGATCTCTCCATCAGATCTCCTAGTTATGGCCCTTCCAACAGATGAAAACATATCCTCATCACATGAAGAGGAGCTCATTAAAATCACTGGGAAAGTTGTCACTGCCATTGATGTCTATGGGTCAGAATTAAAAACTCTGAGGAATGCTCAAGAGTGAGCACAGACAAGAGTTCCCAACCAAGTGACTTTGCTTTCAAGAGGGTTTCCTTTCCCATTTAGATGTCAGAGACAGAGGTTGAGCGCATTTGTCCTTTGAAAGGAATTATGTTATGCATATTTCAGAGAGCTCTTGTGGTCTTAACAGGACATTTTAAAATTTGTGTGTTTTCCCCCCCAACCTGATGGAAGCACAGGTGGAATTACATGCTGAATGCTTATGGCTAAATTACGGTATGTGCATTCAAGTTACATACCGGCCTAACAAGATTACTGGTTTATCTTTGTGGTGAGTGATACAAAGTAAATAAAGTACATTTATAGTCTATGTGATATAACGTTCTTGTGTAATGGTGGTTTTCCTATCAACTGGTCCATTCAGATGAAACTAATTACAGTAAAAAATAATTCTCTTGTATCTCTTTGCTAAATAAATTCTCTGTAATATCATTCCAGTCACTGTCGATACATGCTTTATCAATTCATGTTATAATAGAATGCCAAGTAGTTTCTTTAAACTAATCTTGTCTAAAGCTTCCATTCTTCCCTCAGTGCAAGCTCTAATTCATTAAAAGTAACAGAGGTTAATCACAGACCAGGATTGGAGACCAGCCCCCTAAAAATATTAAAGCCTCAGCTAACACAACAGACTTAATGCTTCTGGCAGTACTACATTCAATGGATGTAAGTGACCATGAATTTGTGTTTGTAGAAAATTAGGGGGTTTTGTTTTTTTAAGAGATGGGGGCAATATACGTTTCCCCTTTCATAGCTGGGGCTGTAAATGAGATTTCTTTTTTTTTTTTTTAATTTAGAGATATGGCAGATGACAATCAAATCTGAATTATGGCTTAAGTTAACACACAACTTTCACCCAGACATGATAGCTCAAAGTCAGTCATACATCAAGTCCCTAGACTAATTAAACCAATCTACATTAGCAGAGGGATGCTAAAGTAAGGATGTAAGTGTAACATGCATCCATTTAAACTCTCTTTCCATGACAGAGCAGTTAAGAAGGACCACAGTGCAACTGGTTCACATGTATTGTGTAATATGTACATATATCCACTGTGTAACTTAGCATGCTACAATTGTACATATTAGACCAACATCTCTGAAATGTAGCACAATCCAGCACTATTACTGTTATTAATTATTTGCACCACAGTAGCACCTAGAAGCTGCAGTCATGAGACAGGACCCCATTGAGCAAGGAGCTGTACAAGCATGGAATAAGATTATAGGACCTGCTCTGACAGTCATCTACCCAATGTTTGGCTCATATTCTTAAAGTAGATTTTTCTTTAAAAATATTGTCAAGCTGCCTGCTTAGAAGTTGACACACTAAGAGTGAAGGCACTTCCTCCTATATTTTCATTTCAGGAATGCTAGACTTGGGACACTCATCCTGGGCAAGTTGGTTAAACCTGCTCCACTTTGAGATCACTTTAAAACACCATTCGTGGATATAAAAGGTCCAAATAAATACCCGTACAAGTACAGGTTTCCTGCATCAGTTACTATCCTCCCTCTGGAAGTTTATTCAGAGTTTGATAAACTCCATTCAAGTGAAGGGCAGCATTCCTAAAAAATACGTACAGTGCACAGCATTAATGAATAGGAACCTCTAATTCACATCTATAGGGACACTTTTCAGTTTAGAAGTCCATTAAGGTTAATTGTGCACCATCAAAATTGATTGTTGCCAAATCTAAAACACTTTTGATGTGCTATCCCATTCAATATATCCTAGGAATTCAATTCAGGCCAATGCCAGTAGCATTGGTAAATAAGCTAATGCTTTGGTTTCAACAAAAAGCAGAAAACTGTCTTCTTTAGAGAAACTCATTATTTCACATCTACCTCTATTCTAGCTGAACATTTCTGTATTATTGAATTGAATCACAAATAATTACAGTAAGAAACACTGAATCTCCCCGTACGTATCTTTGGATGAGCCAGGGACCATCATCAACATCACGCTAGAGGATGATTTTAAGTTTCATAACGGTAGTTCAGAACTTTCTAACATTTGCACTAAAAACTGAGTCTTCAGATTTTGAAAACAACACTATACAGTCCTAAAATATGCCAGAAATTGAGCACACCATCATAACACATAGTTCAATCTATCCAACATGCATGCTTACTGAGAAACGGGAGCTTTGTAAGATATTTGTTATTTTCTTCTGCTGACTTAGTTGCAGAAAGTGCTGTTATGGACAATAATGTCAATCCAGGTGCCTATGAATAGGCACAAGGGCTCTTGTTTTCTTACTGCGGGCGCAGGATTCCCTAAAGGCAGCTTGGAATTTCCCATTCCGAGGCTGTGGGAATCCAAGAAATCTTGCAAAAGCAGAACCCCTACTTCAAGAAGACTCTTGTTCAAAACTGCATCAAGGAAAAAAAAAATCCACTGTGCCATTATGTAGATTTTGGGATAAACAATAGTTTAACATAATGTAATGTCATATAACAGATGCAACTTGATGAAAGATACTACTGTCAGCCTGAAAAAGAAGACAGGGTTTAAAAAAGCAACACCAATTCTCATTAGACCTACAACACAGCTCTTAAAATGTCAGTTTTTCCTTACAGATTAGGATTCTTGCCAGCAGCCTTATTTAAAATTATGTTTATTATCAGCATCCATTTCTATATCATCAATCTCAGGCAAACAACCAAAGCTTTCAAAATGTGCAAGCTATGCCAATAATAATTTCTTCAGCCACTGCAATGTGCAACTACACCAGGGTGAAGTTAAACAGAAACACAAGCCAAAAAGGCCAGAAAAGGGAAGAGAAAAACCCATAGGGTCTAGCAATTTCGTCATGCTTGTACACATGATGAAAACTGGCTGTTTTTGTGGCTTAACTGTGTTGCGCTTTACGCGTGCGGGGTTGTTTTTTTTTACCATTTAAATGAGTTTGTCACATTGTAAACTAGAACACATCCACATGTAGTTTATTTTGCTATTAGTCAGCCTGCCCACCTCTCCTGTGGTTGGGGGGGGGGGGGCAGCTGCCAGCAGGTCAAGTGGCCCCTGAGCTGTGGGAGGCCCTGCTCCTTCCCTCTATGGTAGTGGGGCTCCCTGAGTCCACCTGGGTGGGGTGCTAGTGGGCAGGTGCTGCCCCAGCTCGGGCTCAGGAACCAGTTGGATGGGGCTGTCCCTCCAAGCTGGGGCAGCACCAGTCCACTAGCAGCCCACCTGGGTGGCCCTGGGGGAGACGCCACCTCCATGGAGGGAAGAACCAGGGCCCCCCACAGCTGGATGTAGTATCAGACTTAACTGATTTAAGTTAAACCAGTCTATGAAACTTCTGTCCCAAACCCCTCCTGACTCAAGTTATCTTGCAGTCCCCCAGCATCCCAGGATGCTCTGCAGCCCCCTGAAATCTCCCCCTAGCGGGGCAGCCTGCTGGAACATGGCTCACACTCTGCTGTTCTAGCCCAGTGCTTAGCTGGCCCTATCCCTGGGCTGTCAAACAGCCTCCTGCACAGCTCCTCTGTCCAGCTGCAGTTCCCGGCTCTGGGCAACACACAGCCCAGAGCAGGCAGGGTGGGAGGGGGCATGGGGAACCAACATAGATGCTTCCCTCAGGGTTCACACAGCCCTAGCTTGGCCAGCACACAAGCCAGAAGTTGGGGGGAGGGGGGGGGGGCGCAGAGAAGGAGCCAACAGGGAGCCTTCCCTTAGATCCGAGCAGCCCCAGTTTAGCCAGCATGCAGCCCAGAGCTAATGGGGAGAAGAGGGTGCAGGAAGAGCCAAAACAGCAACTTCCCTCAGGGTCCCTGTTGGCTCCAGGGTGCCTGCTGGCTGAGCTGGGGCTCTGCAGACCCTGAGGGAAGTGTCCGTCTTGGCTCCCCTCACACCCTGCCCCCCTTGTCCCCTCCCCGTCAGCTCTGGGCTTTGTGCTGGCCTAGCCAGGGCTGTGCAGACCCTGAAGGAAGCGTCCTTCTCGACTCTTTGTGCCCCCCTTCCCCCCCAGCTCCAGGCTGCGTGATGACCCAGCCGGGGCTCTGTGGACCTTGAGGGAAATGCCCATGTTGTCTCCCTATACCGCGCTGTTGCCTGCTCCAGCCAGGAGCCAAGGCTGAGCACAGCATCTGTGGTCTAACAGAGCTGAAGCCTCAGAGTTCCCTCCCTGTCCAGCTCCAGCTTCCCCCATACCACCATGGGCCCGGCTCCCAGATGTGCCAGAACCCGATCTGGAAGCCTAGTCCTCAGTGTGGGAAGGGTCTGCAGTGACAGTAGAGGGTTTCAGGCATGTGTCCCGCAGCCAATCAAAGATGGCCCCAGCTCACCTAGGCTTGCCTGCCATCAGCAATGTCCAGCACTCTGGGATGCGTGCAGAAGCACACCCCCAGCTTCTGGTCTTAGCCGGTGAAGGCATCTGTTTCTTCTCCCCAACACCGCCACACAGAAGAAGAAATACGTGTTCTGTTCTTTCCCAATCCAATCTACGCAGCTTAGAGAAACCCATACACATGGGTGACTGGTGCCTCCCGAGTCTGGGGGGTCACTTGCCCCACTAGTGGACAGTCAGCAACTGGGGGTGGGGGGATCCCTGTGGCTGATCCCAGAGACTGGTGGGGGAGGTCCCCATGGGTGATCCCACCAACCCATAAGTGGCAGAAGCGCACTGCTGGCACTTCCAGATTGGCGAGATCATCCGCAGCGGGGACTGCTTCTCTTGGTGCACTCCCCAGCCGGCGCTCTCAGAGGGGGCACCAGCGCTCTCACCTGCCCCCACCTCCCCTCCACCTGGGAATGCTGATGTCAGGGGGTGCACCAGCACTCTCAGGGGGTGCACATGCTCCCCTTATGCATCGCCACTGCCCATACAGATTGAATCCATTCCCCCCCCCCCCGCCCCCCAACCCCTCGGGCTTTTTGACTGGCTGTACTTAGCCTACGTGAGAGAAATATAGGGAGAGCAGTTTCTGTCACTTACTGGGCAAAAGCAAGAGCAAAATGTGAACAGAACAATGAGCAGGTTTGGCTCCCTAACTACTGCTACATAATTGCTTAATTCATGGAAAGATCTTTTTTGTCATTCTGTCTTCAAAAACAAGGTGCATGTTATATCCTGGAGCATGCCGTGTGTGTGTGTGTGTGTGTGTGTGTGTGTGTGTGTGTGTGTGTGTGTGTGTGTGTGTGTGTGTGTGTGTGTAGATACAGTAGTTTAAGAGCATGAAAGTAAAAGATGGAGGGTTTCCAAGAAGTTAACAGGGTATTTAAACTCAAAGAGTAAGGGTGGGCAGGGAGTATGGGAGTGAGATTATAATAAAACTTTCAAAGCCTCATCATCTCTGCAACTGTCTTCAATGACACTTTGCTCCCCCCTCAAAGAATTGTGACCTACAGATCAAGAAACATTACCATAGTTGATTGAAACTGTATTGGAAATGCAGACAAATCGATGACTCAAACTGGTGCTTGATGGGTTAATAATGCCCCTCCATTTTTAGGAAGTGCTATGGGATCTTTAATGATCTAGCACATTGCAGAGCACTGTAGTCCTCAGACTTCTTTGAGCCACATACATGATTTTTAAGCTTGTATACTCAAGCTTAAATCATAGGGATACTATGTATCCCTACGATTCAGTGTTGTAGATAATTAAAGTAGTGATTTATGTCATTACAACCACATAGCAATATCTCTAACAACCTGAGAGATGTTGTAGAGCTATTAGAGAAAAACGAAGAATTGAAAACTATTTGTATTTCCCATTTCCCTTCTTCAGCTTTCCTATTTTTCCCTTTTCACTGAACCCTGTAGAAAATTACCCCATACTTGAATTAGTACTTGCACCCCTGCTTGAGAAACACTGAATGAGCAGATTTCATACTCAAAATCCTTTACAAAGGAAGAAGCTGCACTTTCTCCACTGTGGAGGTGTGTAAGTGATATTATGTCCATTCTGCAGAGGTGGGGAAACGAGGCATAAAACAGTGAAATGACTTCCAGCATCACACCATAAATTATAACTGTATGGAACCAACTGTGCTTCTAACATTTAACCGAGAAGAAATGTCTGCTACCCAATGCCCTCCTCCCAGGATTCCTAATACATGCATCAGATCCTGCCTGGCCCATACGCATGAGGAAGAAAAGAAGTGAGGATTCCCACCTTGGTTTGACAGTCTTCAAAAAACACCAGGCAGAATCCCAGGACTGGAGTTACGGGAGCACAGACTACTTGGCTCCTTTAGAATGAAGAACACTCCCATCCAGAGTGGGAAGGTGAATGAAGATAAAGGCAGAGCAGTGCAAATTCCTTCCTACATCTGCACTAAAGAGCCTTCCAGGGGAACGGTTTTCAGGATTCTGGGAGGTGGTGCATCCCTTAGAAGAAGGGTGATCTACTGCCTTAATGCAGGGCACTGGTTCTCTTAATGAAATCACACTATACACTGAAATTTCCTTGCAGGCACTAGTGTCACCAATAGGGGTGCATTGGTATTGGCCGAAAAAATCTTTATCAATGACCAATTATTAACCAGCCATACTGGCCAAATCCAATCCAATTGCTGATATACAACCCGGTAGCTTGGAGAGCAGCATCTGGCTGGTAAGTCTGTGTGGGGGAAAGGGCATGGGAGACGGAAGCGATGTGGAGAAGATGATCAAGGCTGCCATGGTGAGGGAGGAAGTGGGGCTGGGGCAGGTGCTGTCCAGCCAGGGTAGGGCAGGATGCAGGATGGAGCCACAGGCAGGTCGTCGGGATGGGCTCAGAAGGGGGTGCAAAGTGGGGGGGGGCTCTTTGCCATTGTATGCACCCCTGGGGAAAGCATGGGAGGGTATATGCCCCCCTGATCTCTGCATGGGGCAAGGGTAGGCTGCTCAGTGGGCTGTGGCTAGGGGCTGCACTGGCCTCTGCCTCGTGGGGGGGGCTCGGGGGGGACACGGTGAATTTTGGGGTGGACATAGCACTACCCCCCGCCCTGCCCTCACTGGGAACAGGTCAGTGCAGCCCCTGGCCCCAGCCCACTCTCGTTATATGCACAAATCTGGGGAGGCACACATCCCCCATGCCTTCCCTGGGGGTATGAATGTTGGCAAGAAAGCACCCTGCTCCCCACCCCCCTGGACGAGCCACCCACATCTCCATCCTGCACCCTACCATGCCCCAGCTGGGTAGCACCTACCCTTGCCCCGGCCCCTGGCTCCAGCCCCACTACCTCCCTTACCGTGGGGGCCTCGATCTGCTCCCCCATGTCCCTTCCCTCCTACAGACTTACTGGCTGGATGCTGCTCTTCAAGCTGCCTGGCTGCCTTCCTGACTGCATGCATGCAAGCCACATTTATGGGTGACATTATCAGCCACATCGGCAAAAAAAAAAAAAACCCCAAAAAAAACAAACAAACAAACAAACAAAGATGATTGCCAATAACATCAATTTTCCTTTTATTGTTGCCAATATGATATGGACCAATATATGGGTACACCTCTAGTCATCAAGCCAAAAATATCCATAATATTTGGTTCTTTTCTTCCTGCCTAACTCCTGGAGTTATGTCATTGCATACAAATCTCAGGTTTCAGTTGAAAAAAAATTGTAGCTTTTCACAAATGAATAGTTTGAAGTCATTGACATCAAAGGCTCAAAACTCAGGCAACCATAAGAGAGAATCCCAAACAAGTTGTTCTTAACGTTCCAGGATCTTTTTTCCCAGGTCACCTGAAAGGTCGCCCATGTCTATCCCAACCATAAAGTTGGTTCAATAAAAGTCATCACCCACAAAAATTCTTACCTCTTGCCTCTTTATGCCTTTTTCTTTTTACCTGAGCAATTGTTTTTGAATACTTGCGACTGGTAACACCACAAGATGCCTTTCCAAATTTCAGCCCGGCACTGACCCTACTTCACTCTTATCTGCTAACTTCAAAGAGTAAGAAAATATAGATTTATCATCATTTCCTTCAGCAGACCCATTTAAAAAAAACCTACCACCTACAAACAAAGCTGCATGGATGGGCTATAACAGAAACACCCGTGTACTGTTTTGTTTCACTGATGGGACAATCATAAAATACTGCCTTTTTCTTTCAGTTTTCAAATCAATTGGAATAAAATTTTACTCATGGTGCTGTTAGTGGGGAAAGAGCCACAGAAATATACCATCTTTTTTCACATACAACACATTTTTTTCCCCCCAAGAAACAGATGCTGGTAATTGGAGTGTACATTATATGTGAGAAATAGGCTAAGAGAAATTTCTGCTACTTACTGGGAAAAAGCAAAAGTAAAATCTGCAGTGATCCACAGGGAACAGAACAATGAGCACAATTGGCTCCCCAGCTGCTGCCTCTCAGTTACCTACTACAAGGAAAGATTTTTTCCTTCACTCAGCCTTTCAAAAACAAGGTGTGTATTTTATGCCTGGGCATGTTTCATGCAATAAAACATAGTAAAAGAACATATGTAGCTGAATATGCTATAAAACAATTAAACATTTTTCCACATAGCTTGAAGACACCCCTCCTCCCCACAACCCAACCTGGTAAAAAAAAAAAACAACCCAAATTAAGAGTTTTCAATACGTAGAATTTAAAAGGCTTTTTCCATTTTCTGCTTAGTTCTGCTAATAGTAGCACTACCTGTGACAGCAAAATGATAATGGTAGAAGCCTGTCATCCTGCCAAATACCACAAAAGTATCTCGAGTGTGGCCCCCTATCAGTTCAGCTACTCCACTGGTAAAATGCGCTCTGAAGGAGGAATCCAGGTCCAACAAAATGTAAGATAACAGGACACAGGAATTTCCATAGTGCCTTACAACAATGGTCTCATGCAGCATGCTATACAATGGCCAGAACCAGCTTCATCGACAAATGGAAGAGTGCCTGCAACAGGCAGATACGTATAACATGAATCAGGGCCAAGGCAATTTATTTCTTCTCTCGTATTATTTTTTCTAATCTTTACAGTTAAAATTCTGGATGTTCTTGGTATCTGTATACATGCAGCAACACTGAGCTTAATAGACTGGATCATACCACTAGTCCTTCTAATCTAGTATCCCGTCTCTAATGGTGGCTGAGCACCACATTTCAGGGGGTGTATAAACCCTACAGCAAGTAGAAGCAGGATAGTCTGCCCCACGCACCAGTTTTCAACCTGGACTCTAATCTCAGTTACAAAATGGTTTAAATCCTGAAGTACGAGTTTTACTATCTCTTCTAAAACAAAATATGGATATTTCTGTTATCCACTTAAGTCTCTGAACCCTTTCTTGCTCAATACTTGATCTCAATGTCTTGATCTTGTGGCAATAAGTTTCACCATCTCCATTTTGCCTTTTATGAATATATTTCCTTTTATCAACTTTGACATGTAAAAAGGATGTTGCCCTCTAATGTAAAAAGTGGAAATAAGTGAGGTTCCAAAGTAAAAAGGGGGAAGCATTCAAAGACCCATCCCCCCACTTTTCTGTCACAAGGCAGGAAAAAACAGAAGCTCCTGATGTGCCTGATCTAGGTCAGGCTCTGTATAATACACGGTATACTTTGTCACAGCCCTTCATCTATTAAGCACTTCCAGTCCTTTCAATCTTTCCCCATATGTGTTTTTCCCTCGGTGCCTCTAATCACTCTTGTCACCCGTCTCTGAACACAGGCTGCACACAGCATTCCTGACAAGGCTACATCACTTATTTATATAATGGCATTATCAATATTCCCTGTCTGATTCTCTAGCTTATTCTTTAGACATCCTAATGTTTTGCCCACTCCTTGAATCCTTCTAGGCTCATGGCATCCATGATGTATTCAGGCAATGTAGTTCCACCACAAGCACCATTTTCATCCTAGTTATCATCCGTTATCAACTGATTTCTACTGCCCCATGACTCAGGCTCATATTACCCTGCTGCAGTCACCTTCTGACACTGCACAAGAGTATGCCACTAATTAACACTAATTAAATATTGAGATAGCCGGGCTGTAAACAAATTGGCAATGGGTCATCCATGAAGGGCGTGCTGGGAGATGAAACTGAGAACACCTGATACATAAAATGCCGAGCACCAATCATGCCAAATGGGTTCACTTCTGGCCCATAGGGGTAGGTCTTTCTAATGCAATGGAAAACTGTAGGAAGAACCACAAAAGAGGCACAGACGAAGAGACAACAAACTCGATGTCCAGGGGAAGATTCCACAGATCCTACTCTTTGAGGTCAAGGTTTCAGATGAAAGAGCCAGTTGATAGCTTCCCTCCCTTCATTATGTAGGACACTTGCCTGTGCAGGAAAGTACATAAGCACAAAGCACGGCCCATCCTGAATTCACAGTTCTCATGTTCCCACCTATCCTTTGCAGCTCTTGGGTCAGGACCATGGTTAGTTCCATTTAAACAGGGGCCCTGTTAAACAACACTAACAAATACAAGGACGCAAACCATAAAATATGATCCCTTTCTTGACGTTCTCCCCTCCCCACCTCCATCACCCCATAAAGGTAGAACTTTCTTTTTACCTTGCTAGGTTCAACTGTTCATCCTTGGGACATGGCCCATGTATCTCCTTTGCTTTTCTGTAGAGAGGTCAACAGAAGTTGACTAGCTAAGTCTGTTAGCAGGGAAGGCTCAGCAGAGTTGATCAGCAATACTCATAGATGCTTTCCAGAGTTGAAAGAGGCCTGGCAAAATGGAAGAATCCTGCTCCACAAACAGGCTTCCATGCTGACATTATTTAGGCAGTAGCTGATTTTAAGACCAGAAGTAACCATTGGGAGCACCCAGTCTGTCCTTCTACATGATACAGAGGAAGGTGTAAAATCCTTATAAAATTCGGAGAACTTGCCGATTTCACTATTCTGCTTTGAAGTTTCACCCCAATACAGAAACTCTTTTCTTTTCCCCTGCTCGTATTCTCGTGTGTTTGACCCCATTATTACACAATCACTTTCAGAACCCCTCTTTTCCCTTTCATACTGTGCTACAACTCATTAAAGATCCTCTTTCAGAGACCTAATTAGTAGCTTACCTTAAAAGTAAGCCACAAAGCAATGATGGAAGGTTCTGAGTCTTAGATTTCATTTGATTCCTCTCTTCTGCAACAACACATCTGGTAACTTAAATTTTCCACTCACTCCACATTTGATTTAATCTGCCTTCCTAACATCCCACCACCCATCATCACTGCCATTGGTTTCTATTACTGTAAATGCTATCAGTCCTCTTTGGTCTTTTTCTGGGTATGGTAACAAGTAATGCAGCTAGTAGTCCAAATGCTACACACAGCACCAATGAGACGGCACCCGAAGAATTTGGGCGGCTATACATCAAGCATGTATGTGGCTCTCTCTCTTTTAAAAAGGGTGACAAGCACTTCACAAAACTGCTCATTTCCACGTGCACGTGCTACATCCACGTCCACCTCACAGCATATACAATTAGATTATATTTCCTAATATTACTTTTGCCATCTCTTCTCAATGCTGTCACAGCAGGAGCTTTACAGACTATTAAGCATGCAAATCTAAAGCCTTGAGTTCCATAACGTCAGAGCAGAGCTGACAGTGCAGAGGGCACCCTTAAAAGAGCCTCCCAGTACTAATGGTTTTAGTGGTATTCCCTGTACTTGCAGGAAGGGAAAGACAAGCTCAGAAAGGAATATTTAATTCAAACAGCTTCAGCTATTCTATGCTAGCATACTTTTGCTCTGCCTTTTTTGGGGCCATCAAGTTTCGCTGCATTTGAAATCATCTTCTCTTCAGTCATTAAGAGAGACACTCTTCAAGCCACACAAGCACCCCAGAAGGCGGAAACATACCACAAAATGCTAGCAAAGCGAACACAATTAGCCCCGAATGCTGCCACACAGCTTACATGCTCCTTGCATGTCCATTTTGTATCATTTGTGGTAGTAACACTGCACTTCAAAACCATAGTGAAGGTCAGTTTGCCCATCTCCAATGACTCGAGTCTTCTGCCCACCACAAAGGAAGCTTTGTATTATAACTGCAAGACCAAGCTTTTAAAGGACGTATCTAATCCTAACATAAATCCTACAATATGGCCCTCCTGCTCACTCTCTACCAGGAACAATGCTACCAATGCTATCTACTGTTCCTTCCTGAGCTAATTTTCATCATTTTCAGTAGCTAATGAATGCTTCTCAAGTAGAAGGATAGTTTTTGTGCCAGGCTTTCAGGAAACCAAGATAAATTATGACCCTTATTTGACTTTTGCCTACTGATGCGATAATGGTTTTCAGAAAGTCAGCCACGTTCAGCAGCCAGGAGCATCTGTTCCCTGATGCACTCTCACACCCTCACATAAGTGGAATATGATTCTCCCTTATCAGAATCGTTATACCCCGACACACTTGGATGCAAACTGTACCCAAGCTGCAGTTTCCTGGACCTCTCCTCGAGTATTGTTTAAATGTAGGAATGCCATTAGCTTCTGTTTTCCTCTTTATCCTCTTAAACCACCCTGTCCTTGGAGAGCTCTCAAAAAATCTCTGCCAAAGCTTTCAATTTCACTTGCTGCTTCTTTCTCAATTCTGGGATGTAATTCATCTGGACCTGGTGCCTTGTCAACTTTTAACGGCCCTAATTGCCTAACTATCTGCTCTGGCATAATCATAAAACCTTTTAACATTTCACATTGCCCCTAGGAAAATGTATTCTAGTCTCTCTGATGTGACCTTCAGCTTTTCCGTTAATTCTGATGGCAAAGTATTCAGGAAGGCTTTCCGCAGTGACAGCCTCATCTGTCACTTCCTACTCACTCCTCTTAATGCCCTTGTTGACCTCCTGACTACCACACTGCTTGTATGCCTTAAGGGCATTGTTGCTGTTTATCCTTACGTCACTATTTTGTTTGCTGACCCAGCTAAATTTTGGGATGCCTTTGGCTTTCCTTTTTAGGATTGTTAATTTACCTTCTCTCCCTCCCTCCTATCGGTAATCTTAGAAAAGTACTTATTTACTTCTGTTGCAGTGTGACATGGCAAGAGTGATGAGGTGCCTTGCAATATAGATGCAGCACAGGTTCTAGAGTGATAAGGGGCCAAGGAACTTCACTGAAGATTAGCAATAACTTCTCTCTCTCTCACACACACACAAATAATTTCTAAAGCATTAAGTTAAGGAGGTAGCCTTCTTTACTAAAAGCATCAAATATTTTGGGTCTTACTAGTGGGCAGACTTTTTTTTTTTTTTTTTTTTTTTAAACAGAGTTTGAACACCTTCACATCTCAGTCTAGAAGCAAAAACTTGTTCCAAACCTTTGACTTTCTGAAAGGTCTGATTAATTGTTGTGAAAAGCAAGAATTGTGGACCAGCTGCATGGTTGGGATAGACATCAGCAAGATTTTGGCTATCACAGTTCCCTTCCTCAGGCCCCCGAGACAAAAGGTTCATTGTTTCCACTCCTGGGTTCTGATGGAACCAGGAACCGAAGGGCCAAAATAAAAAAGGGCTGAAGCCTGCTCATATTTTCATTTAGGTTAAGGTCCTGTCTATGATCCTTTGGGCATGTACCGTGATGAATAAATTAGTCTGAATGAGAGGAAAGGCCACAGGAAAATGCACTGTTGGGTTATTTAGTCCATCCTCCCTGACAATGAAGGGCTTCTTCACACTGTAATTTTCAATGGTTTACTACATCGAGTTTTAAGGAACATGCTGGGACATTTATCCTTTCTACCAGTAACCTTAGCAGGAAGAATTATGCAATGCTCAGTTCAAGTTTCCCATTCTTGCTGCAATTTGATTACACGTAGTTAACCCCTTGCCCCCCTCTTAATGACATGTTTCCTTGACTGGTATTAGCACCCTCTCTGTATTTCTAAGCCACTTTGTCCCCAGTCTTAGTGGGGATGTAGCCAAGACATTTTAATCTCGTCTCAGTCCAAATGCGTCATCATTTTCATAACTCTTCCTTAAGCTCATGTTACTGTGTCGGTGCCCTGGAACAGGCACGTGCTTGGAACTGAACGTAACATTTGAGCCATGGACAAACTAGACAAATGCATTATTACATGCCTGACCGGTGACATTTACTGCCAGTTCCTAAACAGCTCAAAATTGCACTCGCCCTTTTTACAATCGCATTGCAAACAAGTCCAATTTGCTGCCTGCTATTCTCCCAAGTTACTCTTATCATTCTCTCTTTCCCAGGTTTCTCCAAACCCATTGAATACCTAAATCTCAGCTTATTTCCCCCAGTGCATTAACTCACATTATTCCAAGATGAATTTTACCATTATTTCCTGCCAGTGTTCATCATCCCCTGTTCCCGTTGTATAATTCCTCTTCCCTGCTGCTTGCAGCTCCTCCTTATATAGCAGCATCACTTCCCAATTTCATTAAGAGGCTGCTTACTCCCTCTTCAGGATCATTAATGAAGATGTTAAATGAGACCTAACCTAATACAGACAACCACAATAGTAAACTCCTCATAAATAGATTCTGTGCTCTTTGTCAAAATCCCAGTGCCAGGTTTCAATTCACTCAATGATGCTTTTCTCCAAGCCAATTTACATGAAATTTTTCAGGTAAGATTGTGTCTCTTATTTTACTGGGAAGAAAAAAGTCAGAGTTACAATATCACTTTCCTGTCTTGCTTCTGGAGATGAGTAACAACATTTTCTTACTGGTATTTTACAGTTTTCTGATTATTCCCCTATTAGCAAATCATGTGCTACACCAGCAACATTTTTGGGGGGAAGTCCCCTCATTTTCTAACATACATATATATCATCTAGCCCAACTGGACTGCATGGGACCACTTTTATCCCATCTATCACCTCCTGGTTCACATCTCCCAATGTTCAAAGATTATGCTGAACAGAATGGCCTCCTGGCATGAGTTCCTCTGTACCTTTTATTTAGCTAAACACTGTAGTTTCCCTCCAACTCTACATGTAGGTTTTGGCAGATGCAAGGAGTTAGCTACATTACTCTGTTGTCCGCATTTCCCTGGGTGTACAGAGGAGCACATACTGCAGAGACCACTATAACCCTAAGCCTCCAGGAGCAGCCATGAAATGAAATGTTTTGCTCCTCAGGGGCTTGGGTTTCTCCTTTAACACCAGCATACCTCAGTATTCACTCCACTGTCCCACTTGGCTCTTCTCCTCTTTCTACAACCTGCCTATTTCTATTCAGGAAATGCTGCAGCGACATGACAGCGGAAGCTCTCCGAAGTCAGCAGCCTCTTTTGAAAATGTAGATCCTTATGATCTGCAAGTAACTGGATAAGTCACTTGCAGTCCACTAAGACCATTTTATAATTCAGGCTATATTTAGTTAAGGCAAAATATCCCAAAATATCCCACTTAGGTTTCATTACATGTATTGTCATACATGCAATTATTTCATTGTCCTGTTGGTCTTCCTATGTTATGCTTGCTTACTGTCCAGAAAGATCTGTCCTTCTGCTGATGGTTTCTATTCTTAGTTTCAGCCAATTACTACTACTTTTAGTAAGATGACACTCCAGGTGGATTAGATGATATATAAAAATTCAGGAAGTGCTAATTCCTGACCCAAATAGCTCACCAAACCCTTTGAGTTACCAAACCCTTCTTGGTAAATAAGACTCTTTCTTATTATCATCATTAAACAACCACCTTACCTTAGCTGGGATTTTTAATATTAGTCACTAGGGCTGTGCAAAGCTTCAGTCCCCGATTCGATTCGATACGGTAGCAGAATCTCTGAATCCAAATCATCCAAATCCATTTAATCTCTCTGAATAGAATCAGAGCCTTGACTCAGAGTGATTTGGAAAGATTCGGTGATTTGGACAGACACAGCTTTAAATGTTTTTTCTACATACTTCAAGGTACCAGGTGGCTCATGAATGCTGAGATGCTGGGGTGGATGGAGCATCCCACAGGAGCGTGGGGAGGCTCCCCAGCACGCTCAGCAGCAAACCCGGAAGTGGACCACAAGCATTTCCGGTCCACTTCCAGGTCTGCTGGGAAGTACGCAGAGGAGCCCCCCCGCACCCTCCAGCTTGGTGACTGGTGCCTCTGGGTCTGGGGGAGAACCCAGGGCCTCCCCATGGCCAATCAACAAGCTGGGGGGCACAGGGAGGCCCCCCAGGGCGCTTCCGCAAGTGGACCGGAAGTACTTCGCCGCTGAGCACACGGGGCGCCCCCCCCCCCCCCGTGCTCCTGTGGGGCACTCCATGCACCCCAGCATCGCCGCATTCACCAGCTGCGCCTGGTACCTCGAGGTATGTAGAAAAAACATTTAAAGCTGCATCTATGGCCAAACTGCTGAGTCTCTGAATCAGCATTCAATCTTCGGATTCAGCCAAATCGAATTGGGGACAGTGATCAAACAGGTCCAAGGAGGTGATACTTCCCCTCTATCGAGCGCTGGTCAGACCGCAGTTGGAGTACTGCGTGCAATTCTGGGCATCGCACTTCAAGAGGGATGTGGATAACCTGGAGAGGGTCCAGAAAAAGGCCACTTGTATGGTCAAGGGCTTGCAGGCCAAGCCCTATGAGAATAAACTAAACTAGAGCACCTGGACCTCTTCAGCCTCTGCAAGAGAAGGTTGAGAGGCGACCTTGTGGCTGCCTATAAGTTCATCACGGGGGCACAGAAGGGAATTGGTGAGGTTTTATTCACCAAGGTGCCCCCGGGGGTTACAAGAAATAACGGCCACAAGCTAGCAGAGAGCAGATTTAGACTGGACATTAGGAAGAACTTCTTCACAGTTCGAGTGGCCAAGGTCTGGAACGGGCTCCCAAGGGAGGTGGTGCTCTCCCCTACCTTGGGGGTCTTCAAGAGGAGGTTGGATAAGCATCTAGCTGGGGTCATCTAAACCCAGCACTCTTTCCTGCCTATGCAGGGGGTCGGACTCGATGATCTATTGAGGTCCCTTCCGACCCTAACATCTATGAACCTATGAATCCGAATCAACCAAAATCACTTTCTCCAATTCAGGCCGAATGCAAATCTGAATCAAATATGGCCTGTTTCGTGCACCACTATTAGTCACCAAGTCATTCTGCCTTTAGCTAGTTTCATCATATGAACTGGGGAATAGCAAGATTGACACACATCTCCATATGCCTCCAGAACAGCCATCTTTTGTTTTTTTTTGGATGTTTACTGGGATTTGTGCATTTGCACACTATTTGGATAGATAAATCTTTTAACAGTTATATGTTTGAGATGTTTCCGTTCACATTAATGCCCATACATTCTCTGATTAAATCTGCTGCTTAATTAATTTCCACTCCAAATGTGTTTCTCTTTGTCTTTCCTCTTAGCAATGCGTCTGTTCTAGTTTGTGTTCTCTCTATGATGCACTTGCCCCTGCCCCTCCTTTGCTTCTCTGCACAGCTTTGCTTATCTCTGGGAGAATATTAATTGCTCATTTTGCCAGGTATGGCCCTATCTGTGTGGGCTGACTATGCAGCTGTACAAAGTGTCTTTCATTTAGAGACAACTGTCAGAGTTGGCCTTCTTTGGGTTTGTTTTAATCAGGCAGTTTCAGTTCTTTTTATTCAGCTCCCATATTTAATCACAAAAAGGAAAAGAATCCCTGTGTCCTTTTTGGGAATGTATTCTCAAAGTATGCTGCTATCATAAGCCAGCCCAGACAAGAGTGCCTCGCCAGGTGCTGGAAATGTACCCCTTCTTGAATCTAGCACCAGCAAGACCCAAATTGGTCACAAGTATTTACAGAAAATCCTCTGTCCCTTCTGTGCTCCTTCTCCTTCTGCCCCACACTACAGCTTACTCTTTCCTCCTCCTTCCCTACTTCTTACCATTCCTTGCACTTGTTCCACCCCTTGTCTCCTCAACAGATCCCTGCTCTTCCCCTTCTTGTTTAACAGAGGCATCTTGACGATTATCCCAAGTTAGCACCAGACTCCTAAGAAGGAGGATGAAGGAAAGACTGCTGCTGAGTTTGTGATTGGGACTGTCTCGGGCTATTTCTCTTGCTTCAACTACTCATGAACTCCAGAATGAGCACACGGATCAGGTAAGGAGGGAGCTGAATTGCCTCCTGTCTGCTCAACTCAGGTCCACAGGGACTCATCATGCAGATTCCAGCCTGGGTTGCAGAAAAGGCAGAACAAGTCACTGACTGCCACTGCATAAAGTCTCTAGCAGAACACTGCCTCTTCCCATCTTGCCTCTCACCCTTAGTGGGACATTACTGCCTCTGAAAAATTAAGGGGGTCTCAATAAAAGACGACAGGCCCAACACTTATGCCCGGTATATCCGAACCAACTAACTAGAAAGCTAGGGTTGCCAACCCTCCCAGATTCGCTGGAAGTCTACAAGAATTGGCATCGATCTCCTGGTGACTATTGAAAGCAATCCGGGAGACTGATATTGTGAGTCCGTTGAACAGTACAATTAATGACTAGAGGTGGATCGATACATTGGTCCCATATTGGATTGGCACCGATATAAGGAAAATTGACAGTATTGGCAAATCAGTGTTTTTTGGTTGATGTGGCCAGTAATGTTGCCGATAAATGCCCCATGCATGCACATGGCCACAGTGCAGCATGCAGGCAGCCAGCAGCAGCACAGACCAGCAATGTGGAGAGCAAAGTGCAGCTGGGAACTCTTATGAGGGAAGGGTGTGGAGGGCATAGATCGAGGGCCCAGTGAGGGAGGGAGTGGGGCTGAGGCAGGAGCTGGGGGGGGGGGGGGCACAGGATGAAGCTGTGAGCAGCTCGTCTGGGGGCTGTGGGGAGGGGGTGGCAGCTCCTGCTACTGCATGCACCCTGGGAGGGCACAGGGGGCATGTGACCCCACATCTGCGCGTGGGGAAAGGTCGGGCTGCTGCTGTGGGCTGGGGCTGGGGGTGGTGCCAGGTTCTTCCCAGTGGCGAGGGGAAGAGAAGGGTTGGGCCAGGGCTGCACTAGGGGTGGGTGGCAACAGCACTGGGAGGGGGCATCTATGGGCAGGCTATGGCAAATTTTGGGGTGGTTGCAGCCCCCTCCCAGTACTACTACCACCACCACCCATCCCGAGTACAGCCCAGTGCAATCCCCCCACCGGAAAGAGCTTGGCGCTATCCCAGCCACAGCCCACAGAAGGAGCATGCCTTCTCCCTGTGCACAGATCCAGGGGCACGTGGGGCCCATGCTCTCCCAGGGTGTGTGCAGCAGCGGGAGCCCCATGCCCCTGCACCCCCTGGTTGAGTCACTTGCAGTTCTGCTCTGCACTCCGACCCAGCTGTGCAGCACCTACCCCTGCCCTACTCCCTCCCTCACTACAGGGGCCTTGATCTGTGCCCCCATGCCCCTTCCCTCCCCCCTTGCCCCACAACAAACTTACCAGCCAGATGCTGCTCTCCAAGCTGCCAGCCACATATCAGCAATTGGATCGGTATCGGCCAATATTGCGCATTAAAAACTGGCCATTGGTATCGGCCCCCCAAAAAATCTATCAGTGCATCCCTATTAATGACATTACATCATGCTGGGGAGAAAAATCTCCTGGAACAGATTCAGTCAGAGTTGGCAACCCTACAGGAAGCTCTAATAAGGAGTGCCCATGTTTACTGTCTACATGTGTACACACTGTTCTTCACCAGATTTGTGCTGAACAGCAGGACAACCAATTAGGCAGATGGCCTCCCTTTGTGAAACAAGGGTGATGTTTTTCTACCTACTTCTGCCAAGACACTTTCGTTCTCACTTGCTGCCCCCTACTGGGGATGCCAGTCATTGAGTGAATAGGTACATCCTGCAAAGAGCCACAGAAACCAGATCAGTCCTTCGGGACCTTCAATTGCTCTGTACCCAGAAGTCCTGAGCCCTCTCAGCCAGGCAGCCTTCAGGTGAGCCACATGCCATAGGCTTTCACAAGGTGTAAAAGGTGTAGAAAGAGAGTCACAGCTTATAACCAGAAGTTACAGTTTTCCATACTGGTAACATGTTTGAATAGCTGCTGTTTGTTCCTGTGATGGACCAAGTACCACAAGCCATGGGGCAGTGTGCTCCCACAGTGCAGCTATCTTTTCTTGGCATGCAGACTTCCCCGCATCTGTGCGAGTCTGCTGTGTGAACACAGTACAGTGAAGGAAATCATCGGGGGATGAAGACATCTCTGGAATCCCAGTCAAGACATGACATATTGCCTTTCCCTATTCTGTATGTGCAATTCTCTATAATAGGTGGTTCACTCTTAATACATATTGCCTGAAGGTCCACATACAATAAATTTGCTTCATTGCTAAATACAGCAGTTGCATCTCTTTACTGCACCCATGGCTATGATGCCTGAGTATCGGGTATGCCAAATATTATTTCTATGAACCACTAACGGACAATCACAGCTGAATAAGCAATCTGGAGAGCAAGCAACAAAGATCAGAGATGGTAGGGTCTAAATAACTAACTACAGTGACCGGAAAGCTATTCACCGAGTCTTTTTCTTCCACCCTATAAAAATTCAGTAGTTCGTAAGATCAAATCTCTTTATGTTAGAGAGAAGGGAAGGGAAAAGAAACCCACAATCCAGACTTACACATACTTGGGCAATGTTCTAGATGAAATCAATTCTCTCACCCTGTCAGGAATGAATAATAGAATCATAAGGAATTATTTTAACACCATAATTTGATGTTTTGTGTGAATGCTCTGTTTCAAGAGCAATGTTTAACAACAAGTGAAAATCTATAAAATAATACATATGAGCTGTCTGTCAGCCTTAAAGTTTTGAGCAAAATTGCCCTGTGGAGGATAAATGTGCTCAACAGCATGAAAAACCACAATAAAAGTTAATATTTAAACATTTTCATTCTAATAGACCAAACACTACAAAACTCAAATAAAATGCTGATATTTGGTCAAAAATATATGATATACAAAAAACCCCACCCCTTGCCCTCCCCCCAAAAATTAGTCTGTGAATTATTGGATTGTCTGCAGAACCTGCACATTGTTAATGTCTCAGTTATGTCAGTGAAAGAATTAAACAGACAACGGTATTCAACCACACAACATCTGTGCCAAATTCTACTCACTCACAACTTTGCAATCCTTATACCTGCAATCAGATAATGAAGAGCAAAGCTTTGTTCAGTATACTTTAGGGAAATTGCTAAATTGAAGAAATGCAAAATTGGGGGGGGGGGGGAAAGAGCAGTTTTCATATAGACAGAAGACTATATCGCTCTAGCCAGCATTCCAATACAAAGGGAATAACCATTCTTAATCAAACAATATTCTATAACCTCTGGAGCTCCCTGATAACCTCAGCCAAGTTCCACCCTATTTCCTCCAGAGAATCCAGCTCGAATGAAAAGGAAAAAGAGTAAATCAGGTGCATATCACAAGATGCAGCCAAGAACTGGCACATAGCTACTTGGCGATGAAGGCCCTACTAATACCCAGCGTTTGCTGTGCAATACCAGAGACAGATAGCAGTAAAATACTTGCTTTCTTTGTAACCTTAGACAGAAAATTCCTTATTTAAAATCTCATTAGCATACTGATCCGCATTTTTTAAATGGAGAAAACTAGTACTGATTGGGTGCATTTACACATGCACTTTACTGCAGACATGACCAATTAGCTCCTTTAATAAAGTGTCACTATCTACACATGTGCTTCTTTTAGGACACAGTAAATTAATCAACTCCACTGTAGGATAGTACTGTCTGGGACAAGGACTGTTCTACAGCAGAGTAGTTATACGCACCAAAACGCATGTTGAAACAGTGACTGGGGCTGGCTGGTAGGGCTGTGCGAAACAGCATCTTTTTGTTTCGACTTCTATTTCACTGTTTCGAAGGGACAGTGTTTTCTTTCATTGTTTCATTTCGTTTCGAAGCACTGTTCTGTTTCTTTTCATCATAACTGTTTTGATGTTTCACCCATTAGGCTATAATGGAGGATCATCAAAATGCCTATAACTTTGTCATTTCTTGCCTGATGATTCAGATGAAAGTTGAACAGATGGTAGCCCCTTCTGAGGGTATGAAGCCTGCCAAGCTTCAAAGAGATAGGTGCAGGGGGGTTTGTGAAACTGCACCTCCTACAGTTGAAAGCAAAACTCGTATCACTTGCTGGCAGCAGCAGCATGCTGTCATCCTGCGTGCAGATCTGGGGGCCCGCTCCCCCGGTAGGCTGTGGGGCTGTGCCAGACTCCTCCCAGGGATGTGAGCCCCCAGATCTGCACATGGGATGACAGGAGGATGTCACTGCCACCTGGGTCCAGTGCTGGGCACAGCCTGCACCCACCACCGGGAAGACTGCTGCTGCCACTGGCCCAAGGCAGCAGCAGCAGCCTCTTGTTATCCTGCATGCAGTTTTCAGGACCCACGGCCCCCAGGAGGCCCATGCTTGGTGGCAGCACTGGCAGGGCAGATGAGGGGGGCTACAACAAATTTTAGGGTAGCAGCAGTCCCCCTTACTTTGCTGCAGCCTACCCAAGCGCTGGGGAGAGTCCGGTGCTAGCAGTCCCTGCTACAGCCCTAGGAGCAACGGATGCCACCTGCCTGCAGCTGCTGAGCTGTGCTGTGCCAGGGGGTTCAGGGCACAATGCAGCCCAAAGGCTGCAGGCAGGTGGCATCTGCCACTCCCCGGGCTGCAGCAGAGGTGGCACCAGGCTCTTCCCAGCACTCAGTGGCAATGCTGGGAGAGCAGGTTGAGCTCTGTGGAGCCAGTGGACCCGCTCAGAGTGCAGCCCTGGCTCTCCCTGCCTCCCGGCTGCACTTCGAGTGGCTCCGCCAGCCCCATGGACCTAAGCCTGGCGGTGGGAGGTCAGGAAGAGCCACTGGCTAGGGCTGTGATCCAAGCCTGAGCAGCTCCACCACTGGCTTTCTGCTGCCTCCCACTGCCAGGCTCAGCTCTGTGGGGCTGCAGAGCCTCCAGCCGCTTGGCTATGCTCACGAGGGCTGTGCTCGGAGCAAGGGCTGAGCTCCAAGCAGCTCCGCCACTCCATGGATCTCAGCCCAGTGGCAGGAGGTGGCAAGACAGCCAGTAGTGGAGTCACTCAGAGCGCAGCCCTGGCAAGCACAGCCCGGCGGCAGGAGGCTCCACAACCCTAGGGCTGCGCTCAGAGCCAGGGCTGCGCTTTGAGCGGCTCTGCCACTGGCTCTCCCACCGCCAGGCTGAGCTCCATAGGGAAGACCCAGGCACAGCCCCCCAGCCTGCAGCCCTCCCATTGCAGAGAAGAGCTGGAGAATCCAACCGGAAACTGGGGGAATGTTCAGAAACCCGAGCATGCTCCCAGTTCGAATCCCCAGCTCTCCAATTGTTTTTCCCAACTCTTCGATCACTTCCCCAGCAAGCCGGGCTTCAAAATTCGAAATGTTTTGAGTACCCACATTTCGTTTTGAAGCGTTTTATTTCATTTTGATTTTGCTATGTCAAGCTCAAAGCAGCTTCGATATGAAACACCTGTCAAAATTTCACACCGCCCTACTGGCTGGGGTACGAGGGTGCTTCAGCGTGGGGGCTGCCTGCCAGCTTCTCAGCAACAGGCTGATCATGGGTAGAGCAGCCCTGGCCTGATAGCCTGACCCTCCCACACTCCCTGCCAGCTGGAGCTGCTCTGTTCCAGCTCAACTGCTGCGGTCCCGGGCTCAAGTGTAAATGCTATTCCCGGGAGCAATAAACTGTGGTGTGACCTGCACTGAAGTTTATTGCTCCATGGCAACTGCATGTGTAGATGCACCCAGTGACAACGTCCCAGCATCTACTACCCACTACTTGCCTGCCTGCTATTACAATTGGTGCTGTATGAAAACCATATAGGCATATTAAACTGTTTGCCCCACTATAGTCAGACAGCTGCTCATACAAATGCTGATCTTCATGTTCCAATGGCACCTCTGTTGTGGGCTCCGAGAAGTACATGTCATCTTAGGTGACAGAAGTAGCTTTTTGGGTTCAGTTTTTGTATACAATCTAAACATGTGAACGGAGCAAAGTATTGTTTATAATCCTAACTATCACACTATTCCCCAAAGTGACAAGATCAATATTGCAGCTTGGCACTTGCTGCTGTGACAGATGGTGTTATTAAAAATACTGAACATACCTCTCTGGGGGGAAAAAATAGAAAGCATCATACAAAACAATATATGCTGTTCCCATTAAATTTGCATTTTAGGTTACTACATAGGAAAAGTAATGTAGAAAATGTTAATGTGTTTCTCTTCAAATATAACAACACATTCAAGAGGGCTATTATCTCTTTCTTTTAAAAAACAGAGGGGGTGCTTTTCTCTTATATTCTCAAGATAGAATGAAAACTCTTTTCTAACTGTTTTGAGCTATGTCCTTCATTGTACTTTGCACGAGTTTCCAATATCGCTTTTTTATTTTTAATAAAACGTGAAAAATTATTGATGAGGTTAGCAAGATTACAGCCCTCTTTGTGAGCAGGCTTGTCTGTCGAGATCTTTCTATAAAATGCTGTCCAGAAGAATGATGATAATGCTCACTTTTCTGACTAACCAATTTTAAACAAAGAACCTAGTTCAATACTTGATGTGGTTAAACACTTATAAAAAGCACACAGTGCTTTTGGAGATGCTCTAATCTTGGCTCCCTTTAGGCTGACAGAGACCTGACCAACAAGGCTAACTGACAAAAAGGCATCCCTACATACTGCTCCCTAATGTCCATGTCTTCTGCGGCTTCCTTTCGCCTGTTCCTCTACACTAGTGATAGATACCTGGATAAGTAACTGGTGGTTTTTTGTATAACAAGTAGAAGAACGGGCTGTCTGGAAAGGAAGGATAATGCTGTAGTGAAAGCACAGGATCAAGATCCTACTGCTAGCTCTTCCACAGATATGTTATATGAACCTGAATAAGTCACCCAATACCTTTATGGCTCAATTCCCATGGTTTAAATGGGGATAACATTACCACTTCCTTTCTCAGTTCCGCCCATTCAAAATTGAAGGTTCTTTGGGACAGGCTGTTCAACACGGTTTCCTGTAAGATCAGGTATTCTGTGGTCTTTTTCTTATTTGGGTTGTCTATATGCTGTCTCTGTACAAATAACAAATTTGAGATTCAGTAGTATCTACAGGACCCAATCTCAGGGCCCTGCCACACGTTCAAATTAAAGCTGGATAGAAACAACCTATAAAAGTTGTTACACAGAGGTTCCCAACCACTGGGCCACAGCCTGGCACCAGGCCACAAAGGGCTGACTGCTGGGCTGCCAGCAGTCACGCGCAGGGTTGAAGCTGGACGGCGGGGCAGCTGGCTCTGTGCACCTTGTCCTGCCACCATGGCTGCACCTGGTGAGGCACTGCCTGAGCAGCAGGTACTGGGGCCCGCACTGGGATGGGCAGGAGACCCCCAGCCCTGCCCACAGCTGGGACTGGGGGGGATGTAGGCGGGGAAATGCCTGGGGTGGAGGGTGGGGAAGCGACTCCACTGCTTGCTCCTAGGGAAGGCAGCAGAGCCCCTTCTTCCCAGGCAGCCCCAGCTGGGTGCCACTGCCTGCATGGCCCCCTCCCCTGCAGGGTCCCCCCAACACCATCCAATCCTCACAACCCGTCCCCCTGCCATGTAAAAATTTAAATATGTAAATTTAAATACATTTGCCAGTCTGCAGTATAAAAAAGGTTGGGAACCACTGTTGTAACACATTTTCAAGCACTAGCTGTTTTGCTCTTTTTATAGCTGGATGGACATTTTTATGGTGTGATACTTACTTACACATGTGGCTGGTTTAAATTTACTGTAAACCACTGCCACAGATCATGTAAATCCCAAACTGGACTATTCAGTCGCATGAGACACTGAAAACCATCTACGCCGTAGGCTGCAATATCCGTCATCTCTCGCAGACAAAAGGATGCCAATGGTGTGTAATATATACAGCATACAGCAAGGGCCTCCAATTCCTTTCACTTCAAATTAGAAGTGGTTAGACACTGGGCTTTATGTTGGGGAAAATGTTGGCCAAAAAAGGAAAAGCGTTTTTGAGAAGTTTTGAATTGCAGCGAGAATTATGTTTTGGTTCATTTCATATCAAAAGTTCCCAAAACAAAACAAAATATATTTAATGGGATTAAAAGGGGGGGGGGGGGTTGTTTGTTTTAACTGAAACAACTTTCAGTGTTCATACAGTTATACGAGTATAAACAATACCTTATACCACAATGGCTTAGCATCCTTCTTGTACTGCAGGGGTGTCAAACATATGGCCTGTGGGCCAGATTTGCCCACTGACCTGGGTGATCCAGCCCAGAGACTCTTGCCCCGGTTCTGGCTGCAGTGGTGGGGCTTCCCATGGTGGCAGGCAGCACCCAGGGAAGAAGAGCACTGCAGGCAGAAGCCCTACCACGCTAGCAAGAACCAAGGCAAAAGACGTGGCTCAGCGGGCTCTGGTTGCAGCGATGGAGCTTCTGACCATGATGTCAGTAGAGCTTCCCGAGCCCTCAGCTCCCACCAGACCACCAGCTACAGCAGCAGGAAGCCCCAGCACCTCACCAGAGGCTGCCAGTGCCCCAACTCTCACCAGGATGTGGGATGCTGCTGTGGCATCCTATGGTGCTGCTTGGGTTGGTTGTGCCGAGTTCCCACGGGGGCACTGGCTGCCTCTGTAGGAAGCCCTCCCACCCTCATCACCACAACCACAACCTTGACACATTCAGTTAGAGACTAACTGGGTCCAAAAGGCATGACCCATCATAGCCAATAACAGATATTACTATCCACTGTCTGCAAAACCTCAAGTTTCTGTGAACCACTTGGTCTTTAACAAGCCACCCTGCCCTACCTTCTGCCTGACTTTGAACAACATGGCTAGTCACCACTTCTCTTCATGTGGGGAAGACAAGAAAGTGAATTTGGCCTTTGGAAATAGATGAACAGATTCTTGGGAGAAGGTCCCTGTGGGGGCTCCTCTTCTGACTAAGTTGGGGAGGACACAAGGAAAGAGGTCACTTCTAAGCTACCACCATAGGTCTGCTTTAAAACCGGAGGAAGCTAAACAGGCTTGAGACAAGATTTCCCTGCCTTCTTACAGTAGAAACCAGATGGAGAAGCTGGTTTCCAAGCCTTAAGCCCAGAAAGGTTTGCAAATTGGGAGTGAACGTTGGAGTTAGTTTCTGAACCTCCTGTAATTAGCCAGCCATTTCTGTATGCATATTTGGGGGGGTGAGGTGGGGGAAAAGCAATGGTGAAATCCAAAGGGTGGAAGTCTAATGGGGAATCTAGTTCAAAGACCGTTTCAGTACAGCAGAAGCTTAAAATAATAATAAAAAAAGATAGGATTCAATATAAAGCATGCTGGCACTATATGAAACATGAAAGAATTTTGTCTCTAACTGATCTAGGAAGCCTACATCACACTAGAACTATGATCTAAATCCAAAAAAAATCGGGGAAGAAAATTAAGTCAGTATACTTACCTGACCAACCTGAAATACAAAGCTGTTTTCAGAGACACAAAGCAGTACCAGTCCACAGAGGCTTTTTCAATTGGTTGTAAAATATGAAACATCTGGCACTATTTTATGTGTCTGTTAGCTGATCAAGATGCTAACCTGTGTTAGAACTGAATAGTAAAGCCCTTTATTTCAACAGCTACAACAGCAGGTTAAATTGCCAATTGTTGCACTTGACAAAGGTTCAAGTCTTTTCAGCTCGCTGTTTTAATTGCGCCGTCTGTGTGCATGGGCTTGAAAGAGGCCTAACTTTAATTGTCACTGGGGAGTTTATCAGGAAGGAGTCTATAAAGGCAGAATGATTTACACTTTAGACAAAAAAGATGCAACTTCTGGCAATGAACATTAAAAACGTCTGCGGGATTGTTTAAACAAGAATTGGAGGAAAAGTCAGCAGAGCCAGGCCCAGTGATTCATTCCGATAGGAACAGCAGACACACAAATTAATCCACTGGGAGCTAAAGGTAAGCGTGCCACAAATTAAGCCTGCACTTTGAGGATTGGCTGCTCTGCTTTCTGCTGCCACCCTGTGCTCCCCGTCTGATCTGCTGCTCTGCTTTCTGTTCTCCACCCCGTGCCCGCTATCCAATCTTCTGCTCCAATTTCTGCACCTTGCCCAATCCCCCCTACAGATCTACTGATTTCTGCTGCCTGCCTCCTCCCCAATCTGTCATAACCTCCACACAGAGGCCCCCACAGGCCACAGGTTGGCCCCCACAAGATAATCTGTCTAATGGTAAGAGGTAGGACAATTGTATTCTGGACTTGGAGAATGGCAGAAAGGGCCAAGGAGAAGCAATCTACAATTGATAGATGCAAGGTGCCTGGATGAAGAGGCAACTAAACCTAAATCTCAATATTGTTAGGTAAGTGGCTAGATTCTGACCTCAGTTACACCATCTACATGGAGTAAACTAAGCATAACTATAAATGTCAACAACATGAAATATTTCCCTGCCAAGAGAACCCACAAAGGAGCTAAGGCACCTAATGCAGAGGGTAAGCCCTGGTACAACAGGCAGGACAAGAATAAAATCAAAAGAGTTTGCAGCTATGGGGCAAAAGGCCAGTTCACCGAGATGGGGGAAGGATTATGTACAGCCCTAGGTCATACACAGGCATCACCAATGCTCCAGTAGTTTGGGTGCTCAACCCATTCTGTCACAGCAACCACACTTTACACAGATGAAGCAAATGAACTCAGACGGTTAGGCCACGAGGGCGGATGTGTGCAAGGAGAAAGAATACCCACCCTTTATATTTTTCAGCAAACCTCCAGCACAGCTGATACCATGTGGTAGTTAATTGCTCGGATAAGCCAGTAGAAATGATTATTTCCACAGAACAATAAAGGGCAGGAGCTCTATCTGCGAGGGCATCGCTGTTGCTGGAGTGGCCTAAACCCACATAATTCAGGGCAGGGATGAATACTTTATAAGCATCATACACAGTTCTTTTTTCATAGCACTGTCAACCTTCTAGTGACTGTCAAAAAACATTGTTTACCAGCTCCCGTACCAGTTTGAGAGCTGCCGCCTCCCCCAATACTGCCTGGAATATCCCTTTCAGGCAGGTTTTAAATAATGTGCTGCATCTTTCTTACTGATTTAAAATCCCCCCCCCCCGAAAAGCTATAGGATTCGTGAGGAGGTTAGCAAAAACACCTGCTTGTATAAATCTCAGAAAGCCAAAAGACCCAAACAAACACTGGAAGCAAGGAAGAGAGAGCAAATGCTACCTCAATTAAAACAGTAAAATGCATGAGTGATTTTGGCCAAAAAGTACACAAAATGATGCCAATGAAAAACACACACTTTGCAAATCTGATGTAAAGAGAATACTAAAAGAGGGCCAGTTAAAATGTGCAGAACAAATAATGAAAGCTACAGAGCTCAAAAGACACTCTCAGCTCCATCAGAAGGAGGAAGCCTACGGGAAAGTCAGTTAGTAGAGCCACTAAAGCTGTATGGTGTAAAAGGAGCGATCAAAGAGAATGAGAAAGTAAATGAGTCAGTCAAAGAGAAGAGAAGCTAAATGGATTTCTTTTCAGCTTCCTTTTACTTTAGAGGGTGAAGGGGAAATATCCATCCCAAGGTGACGCTTTGCAGGTAATGAAGCCGAGGCTCCAGGAAAGCAGATACATTGAGAAAAGAGGTGAAAGAACAGCTCAGTAAATTAAAACACAATAAATCACCAGGGCTGCTTGGTATCACTCCAAGAGTTTAGAGGAAATGAAGTAGGTGATCAACTGACATAAATGTATATTTTAGTATTAAAAACTTCTACAGCATAACACTGAAGGGAAAGTTGATGGCCAAAGTAATGCCTGGGTCAGTCATACTGGAAATTATGACTTGGTGGGCTTTACCTACATAAAAGGGAGCAGGAGGAAACAGAGATAGGAGAGAAACTCGAAGAATTAGTTCAAGGTCCCATTATAAAGAAGCAGAAGACAGGACCAAATTTACAGACTACTATTGTACTTGCTAGGGCAAGCTGAATCGAAAAGCAAAACCACAAGTTTTGGGGCAAAAGATCTCTGTGCATGATTCTAACGTAATAACCGGATTGAGAAGAAATGCTGCGTTTGCCAGTGACAACAACTTCCACAAGATGCTTAATCATGGAAGTTGGGCTCGGAAGGAAGGGAGCAGTGAAACGTGGTCATGGATTAAAAAGGCAAGCAGCAAAGAACAGATTTAGATGTGAACTACTTTGTAGCACAAGAACAGGGTGGTAGTAAGGAGCCCTAGAAACTGAGGGCTGGTCTACTAGGTCCAAAATAAGTTTCTCTAGCTCTGTTGTGATTGACACAACATAACTGTAGTCAATTCTATGTGTAGAGATGTCCAGCACTAGATCTAGGGCACAGACCTCCCAAGGTGGCTCATTCCTGCGGACTCAGGGTTACCTGTCAAGAGCAGCAGCCTTGGCCTGCCCCTCTCCCTATGCAACAGCACCAGCAGGAAATGGATGTGAAGTGACCAACTTTTGGGGACCTTTCCCTCAAGAATTATCATCGGCTCAGCCAAAGGGTCACACAAAAACTGCTGCACAGGGTCAAACCAAAGTCACCAGGCTCTGACAGCGACAAGCAGCGCATCCATGCAGCCTGGGAGGGGTCAGCTTGTGGCCCATGGGCTCCTTCACTGCTGCCACTCTCCCCATTGCTCTTTCTGCTGCTGCCAGGGTCTCTGGGCTCCCTCTCCCTCCGGTCCTAACTCCTAGGGGTGGAGCAGCACAGACTCCATGCAACTACCAGCCCCAGAACATCCAGAAGTTGGGCAGCTGTCGCATATAAGAGTAGTAACAGGGCACGAATAAAATTAAATAATCCATCCTCCCAGATACCAGCAGTTTATCTCCCTAGCTCAGGGATAGGCAAAGTCCTGCTTTCTGGTGGATCCAGTGGGCAGTGGACTTCCTTTCCCCAGCTGCCCCTGCACATGGCTGGGGCTGGTCTCCATGGAGACCTCAGTGGGAGCTGCCCTGTAAAAGCTCAAGGCTGGGGTTGCCATAGAGACAAGCCCCAGCCAGGCTGGCTGGGTGGTGGCAGACCAGGGCAGGGGGCTGATCCAGAGCCACTGGGATCTTGCGATGGGGGCAGCTTTGGCCAGAGCCAGGGCAAAGCCACAATCTGTAGCCTGCATGCTCTGGGCAGGGGCACACAGGCAGGGGATCATGGCTCTGCCCTGGCTCCTTGCAGTGGTGACAGCCTGGTCTGGAGCTGGGGCAGAGCAGCAGGGCTGGGGCTGGTCTACATAGCAACCCCAGCCTTGAACTTTCACAGGGCAGCTCTGGCTGGGGTCTCCATGGAGACCAGCCTCAGCCAGATGGGCAGGGGTTGCTGGGAAATGGAGTTCAGCTGCTGGGCAGATTGGCCATTTTCCCCACCCTTGCCCTAGCTGCTGTGTTTAGGAGGCCCTGATGGGCCTGGCCCCCATATGGTTAGCTAATCCCTTTTTGAACTGAGCTAGGCTGTTGGCCTCCACAACATCTTTTGGCAATGAGTGTGATATTTTAATTTATGAGCTGTGTATACAAAAAAAAGGAGGAAAAGATTGGCTCATTTGTTCAACACCTGCCTGGTAATTTCGTCATATGCCCTCTTGCTCTTGTGTTACGAGTCACAGTAAATAACAGTTCTCCCTTCAACCTCCTCCCTGGAGAGGATTCATGATTTTACTGACCATCATACCCCTCCTTCCCTGTCTTTTTTCCAGGCTGAAGAGTCCCAGCCTTTTCAGTGGAAGTCATTTCATACTCACCACCTTTCCAGCAACTTTTCCAGTTCTAGTATATCCTTTTTGAGATGTGGCGACCAGAACTGCATACAGCTTTTCAGATATGAGCATGTCACAGTGGCAGTGACATTTTCAGCTTTGTTTTCATTTCCTCTCCTCCTAATTCCTAACAGTTCATTTGCCTTTCTGACCACTGCTGCAGAATAAGATGATGTTTTTAGAGAGCTTTTATCCTAAATTGTAACAGCTAGTTTCAGACCATCATTGAACCTATCAGTCCACCACCTTCCCTGATCATAAATTAAACCTGATCCTATATGCAGCAATATTCCTGTGAGAGGCACTGTTAACAGGACTCAGGCTACAACCCTTTCAGCCAGTGTGGAGAATGTGGTCCCTTATAGAAGTAAAGCTAATGCTACAATTATCATGCTCATGTTTTGAGATATAGATTGATTACAAAGTGCAATCACCAAGTTATTTGTTCTTGCACTATACAAGAAATAACAAAACTGTCCAAGAGTTTTAGGGTTATATTTTTGCCTTCACCCAAAGGACCATGTTTACTCCGACTATTTTCTTGGCAGAGAACAATACTGTCACACATTAGATTATCCTTTACCTGACGCTGCAGTCTCTCCATTACATGTTACTGGATTATTGTACACTGACATTGGTTTCAGACTGACAGAGGACAACAAACCGTCCCAAGTGACAGGTCTCAAGAACAGAATCACCTTGAAGACTAGAAAGGCACATGCTGCATTGCAAAACCCCAGCGTGGACAGCAGGAGCACAGTATGCCTCTCAACAAGGACTCGTTTCCTTTGGATTTTATGAGACTTTATTGCCTTTCCTTCCCCTGCCCCTCTTCAAATGAGTATTGTATTTAAAGGTAAGGAACCAATAGGATTTTCTGGGGACAAGCAAATGACGAGATTCTTTCTACACTTCCTATTATATCAGCCAATTTTTCCAGTGCTCTCTTTTGCAGTGGCTGACTAGCCCTTTCAGACCACCCAAGTGACCTGGCAAAGCTAAACTATGATCTACATGAAGATTTGTAAACTGAGGACAGCTGAGACTCGAGGAGCAAAGCTAGACTGCAAATGGTGAACTTCAGCAATCCATCCTACTAGTTTAGGATATACCAAGCCCTGAGCCAGAGTACAGGGTAGTGGCAAAGGTATCCGCCTTTGCATACTTTTTTCCAACCCCAGCCCCAAGCATAACCCTCCTGCACAAGGTATGGGAGCCTGACAAGCACCGGTGAGGATCCATTACAACAGCCAGTCATTGCTGAAAACCATGAATGCCCCGACTCAGGTCCCATGCCAGCTTTAAGGCTATTGGGAGTCAACCCAAAATCCCCCAATACAGGGGGGAATTTCCCCACGGTCAGATCTAACAGATCTTATCTGGTGTCACCATCACAGTTGTGATAAGCACAGGCTTGTTAGCAAGCCAGAGTAGCTTTGATGCAGAATCTCCTCTGTATTCAGTACAAGAGACCCCTGTCCCAACCACCTTGCTGTTTCCCTTGCTTCTTGAGAGGTCTCATCTATTCCACACACAATTACTTGAAGCTCTGCTTACGATCCTCTACTCCTAAGAATTTAAATGTATGCATGCAAGGATCAGGACAATGCATCTTAGTGAATTCCCAATGCTCCTTAATTGAAGTCAAAACTAATTCTCATCAATCAATTTACAAAATAAAATTGGTAAATCAAAGTAATTAAAAACTAGGGCTATTCCAGTTATGGGGACAACTCCAGTCCCACTAATGGCAATGGGAACATTGCCATTGTACTACTCAATTCAACTGGTGGATAACTATACCTACCAGAAAGCCTACCTACCACAGATGTACCAGGTGAAGTTTGTTTATTTGTTCATTTTTACTGGGCACACATTTCAATTTGGTTATGCCTTTCCACATATTAAAAGGGCTAGAACGTTTTAAGTCCTTCTATCAATGGCATTTCTATGATGTCTTCCATCCAAGGATCTCAAAGCATTGTATAAACATCAGCCGGGCACCCGGTACCTTCCTATTATTTAATGCCCACATTAACCATGAGGAAAAGTGAGAAAGGTTTTGCTTCTGCATCTCAGTCAGAAACAGAAGGCAAGCGACCCAACTCTGAACTCCAGTCCAGCCATTAAAGCACTAGCTCCCACCCCTTCCACATGCAGCTATAAAAGCCAACACGTGGTAACGGCATGTTTTAATTAGCTCCTGTGTAATTTTGCAGACAGCAGGGGTGGTCTCCTGGTGAAGGTGGCCTGAGACCCAGAGTCCATTCATTTCCTCTTCTTGTGCCATCTTGAACCAGCCACGGAGGCTCCGTACCTCTTCCTCTCAAGAGGACAATATGGCCAATGCAACCAACTTTCTTCAAGCAAGCTATGAGAACAAATATGTTTCGTGAGCTGCTTAGCAAACAGCAATAGAGGCTATCTAAATATATTGGATGATTAAAATAAAAATAAATAAATAAATAAATAAATAAATTTGGGGTTTTTTTGGTTTTTTAAGAGCCAGAAGCATCTCCAACCCAGAACCATGCTAATGTTAACCTTTCCTTTAATTCAACTCATCCTGTTTTCTATTTCTTGAAGTTCTTTCTCTGCACAAATCCATTCTCTGCATTCTTTAGCTCTGCACTTATGCTTAAGTGAAATAGCCGTAACCCACCAGCTCTTCTGAGCAGGGTAATTGGCAATTACTTATTTTTGACATATGCAGGAAATCTAGCAAAGTGCAATTCAAATTTGGTTACTGGTGGTGAACTCCTTTTGCAAAGCTCTGCATTATAGTGCTCATCTCTGTTTCCAACGATCCTGGCTCTTTTAATTCAAATCTCGGTTAAAATATTATATGCAGTTTCTTATCTTTTCTCTACAAGTGCTCTGCTCTGGAAACTTCACCTTTGTATAACCTTTAATCCTGAAGCTACACCTGTTAACATATGCAGCGAGACATTACAGGTAATTTTAGAATTAAAATAATAATAATAATAATAATAATGTGTCATTTTCCTCTTTGCATAGTCAGCTTCATCTGTTAAAAGAAAAGGAGAAGCTACTTTTCTAATTTGGTTACATGCAATTATATTTAGTAATACAGGTTGCTAAGGCACTTCCTAATGAGAATACAGGAAAAAAGTCTGCTCACGTATAGCAGGCTGGAGATCTATCTGGGAACCAAAGCAATAGGCTCATTAGGCAGAGATCATATATTGGATACTCTGCTTCCACAAGGGGCAGAACATAAGTCAAGATTAGCCACGTAGATTTAAGAAAACTTTGCCCTGAAACATAACAAATATACTGCATGTTATAACAGCTTACGCAAGTGCTTTGCAGAAACCAGACCTTACTGGTTTTTCCTAAGCAGGGCAAGGTAGTTAGTGGTGTTAATCTGAGACAGGCAGAAGGCAGGGTCAAGTTGCACTTTGTCAGCAAACTAAATCAAAGATGCATAAGCTTTTGTAAACACTAACTTACTTCTCCATTCATATGTTATGCCCCCTCATAGCACCTGATGAAGTAAGCTGTTGTTTACAAGAGTTTATGCATCTCTGATTCAGTTAGCTCATGACGGGCAACACTATCCTACTTTCCATCTGGCTCTCCTAAGTGTTATTTCAATGAAGCCATGCTGCTGACGTGAAAACCCATTCTTGGAGGTTTGACTCTCGCAAAAGTTGGCTTCCTTTGGATGCTGTGAAGAAAAGCTAGGGACAAAGTTACAACATGATCTGAATTAACCTTTTTGAAAGATATTTTAAGTATCTTTTTTAAGGAGAAACTAGAACAATTATTTTAAAGGAGTTTGAAATGATGCTGAATATCTTCAGTTTTCCTACCGTCCCTTCAGTTCCCAACCGGAAAAAGCCAATACTATCAAAGTCCCAGGTATGTAGGGTTCCTCTAGGTACAAACGTAGATATAAAAGTCTACTTTGCTTGCCATCCCTGCAAGCCCAGGCAGCGCTTGTGATGGTGAGAAGAAGAGTTTTCACTCTCCTGAGGTGTCAAGACAGCAGCTTTCCCAAGTGCAAGATCAAGATTCCTTACAATTTGTTTTTAAATGGAGTACTGCGTTTTAGACAGTGTTTATTGAGAGTTTCTTTGCAGTTGAATCTTGTGGTACATGAAGCTATTGATTTGGTAGGGTGTTTATTTTTTAAAGCCATTGTTATATGCTATCGAATTGTCTGGTGAGGTCATTCTTAAAGCTCACCATTATCAGTACAATAAAGGAAAACAATTCCTAATTAGATCTTCTTAGCATGATATTGCTCATTATTATTGATTTTCTATTTTTTTCCTGGCAACTTTGAGATGAGTCAGGTGAGGTTTAGTTTTCAGAAGAGCAAGAAATTAATTTTCACTGCAAAGCAGCAAGGGTATTGTAAACAAGGTCCCTAAAAACGTAAGTAGGCAACTTTGTTAGTTCACTCTGACTTGAAACTGCAGTGCCATTAGCATTCAAGCCCTGAACTTCTATTTAGTAGATTTTGTTATAATGTTGCAAGATCTGCAACATTATAACAAAATGTGAAGAGGTTGGAACTTTTTCCTTGTAATAAGGAACCTACAGACAGACATAGTGGACATCTAAAAACACTACTGGTATCAATGCAATAGGGTTATTCACTGGCATGAAGTTATAGTGCTTTGCAGTCAGTGTTTTAGTGCTGGTGGGCTGCAAAAGAAACCTTGAAACCTGAAGTCTTTTACTTACCTTCAGAATACATGGAAGACAGCCTGCAGTCTCATTCTGCAACATGCAGATGGTAGGGAAGGGCGACTGGTAACTCAGCCAGGATTTGAAGGGACACGATGTAGGGCTAAGAAAGAACAAGGCTGAGCCTCTACAAGAAGGATTTTCAGTGGCAGGTGGATGTCCTGCTCCCATTGCCTCTCCCACAGCCCATTCAGATGAGACTCACAAGAAAGACGTTAACTTTTCTAGGGATATTTTTTATGCATCTCATAAGCTCTCAGTGGACTGATATAAGGAAAGGCATTTCTGACAGGCTTAAAAACCCAGCATCTGAAGTAAAACAACTTTAATTCCATGCAAGTGAACCTGGGTTGGATTCAAACTGGTGACCCGAAAGCAAAAGAATGAGTAATGTTTTTTTGTGATGCAGATACACATATCTGCATAATGGATTAGGCGAAGAACCAAAGTTAGTTCAGTTGCGACCCCCACGCCAGATGTAAATTAAAGGGGTTACCAGGTAGAAGTCAAGATATTAACACTGGTTAGTGCATTAAACATTCATTGTTATGGATTTAGGTGGTTTCTGTCATCAAACTTAGACAATGACCACTACCCTCTGCTAAAAAAGTAAAATAAAAATCCAACACGCAATGGCACTACAGTGGCGTTTATTTAGCTTGCTGTAACTATATCAGTTCAATATTATTGCACTGATTTCTTACATGTGCAGTACTGGGCATCACATGGTCTCAGCACTGGGCAGTCAACTCACTCTGAAGAATGACTGGGCTGAAATGTTTCTAGTCATTTGTTTCAAAAGTTGCCACGTATCGTGGTGGGATTCTCCATCTCCAGCAATTGTTAAACCTACATCAGATCCTCCCTCCCTGCCTCTTCTCAATGAATACCACGCAATACACCCAAGCCAAAAAACAACCTACCTACATTCACACAGCACTTTGCCTGGACAAGTTAGCACCGTTGAGAGCCGCTTTAAGTTTCTGAAGAAAATTTAAAGCGACTCTGTAGTGCATGATGAAAGTCTCCCACCAGGTTCATGTTTAAAGACAGACGTTTGCCACAGATCATTTGGCCACCCCAGCCAACCTTCTTTCTCAAATCTGGCATAGTAAGAGATGCTTTCTTCACTGATTCTTCCGTTCACCCTAGTGCCCAAGCACTTGCTTCCTGACGCCGATAACGCTTTTTACAGAAGTCCTCGAGCGAGGGTCATCTCTGGTGCTAGTAAATTGGCTTTTCTTTGGAAACCAAAGGGCAGGGGATGGGGAGGGGCAGGGAAGACTGGGGTAGCAGCTCCAGGTGCTGCCTTGGAGGGGAGTTAAAAAAAAAAAACAAAAAAAACAAAAAAAACTTGCTGCAATAGTTGGCAGCTGATCACACCACTGTCTTGCTACACCTCCGACGGGCTGTCTGGGAAGGGGTTGTAGGTAACCACATTCCAGCTGGAACTGGTCAGCGGATAAAAAGGATCTCCTGAGTACCCTAAATCCAGAGCAACTCTGAAACAGCATAGCCAACAGCAGCCTACATCAAATACCTCTTGGAGCAGGACTTCGAAGCTTGTGCCACCTCGGGCTGCCAGGATGCTCAGCCTTGTACGGAACACAAGGGCAAGGAACAGATGTTGCATTTGTCCCTGGACGAGTTGTGCCTGTTTGTCTTGGAACGGACAAGTCCTGGAATTAGCATGTACATACACTGCCCTTCTAATCAGCAGGGATCCTGGGTTTCCCCAATAAAATTTATAAATAAATAAATAAATAAATGTTATAAATAATATATATATTATAAATATAATATTTATAACATATTTATATTATATGTTTTATATATATAAAACAACCCCCAAATTCTCTGATAACCCCCCCCCCCCAAAATTCTCTGATCAAAACCCCCAAAATCCGCGATTAAAATGAAAGGCCACTATAGATACAGGTGTCAGTTGAACACAATGTTTTCTTGATATATTTACAATTTTAAAGCAAATTGGAAACCTACTAGTGCTTCAAGCACTATAAAGTCAATTCTAAATACCTATAAATTCTAGTTTTTGATTTGGGGTTTTTTAATCATGGAAAAAAAAGATCACAGAACGCAGGTCTCCGAATCGATTTGGAGGGTTCCAATTCAATTTGGAGAGATTAAAGGGTTCTCTGATTCAATTCAGATTTGGAGATCTGGCCACCAATACAGGCCGAATCTCCGCCGAATCAAATCAGGGACCGATGCTTTGTGCAGCCGTAATACGGGAGTTGCTCTCCAGGCTGCCCAGGGCCATGTGTATGTACATGAACATGGCACCCCCTGTCTGACTGCCCTCCTCCTGCTCCCCCAACCCTTTGCAGGCTGCAACTCTGCCAGCCTGCACAGAGCTCTTTGCACAAGTACAAAATCTGTAGGTTTCTCTGTTAAAATGAGAAATCTGCATTTTCCCTCAAATAAAGAAGGGAATCCAAATTTTTCTCCGTTTTTTCCATGGGAAATGGAAAACCCAAATCCCTGTTAATCAGGTAGGGTTTAGCAAATGGCTGAACTCAATGCTGTTTTCCTGCCATTGATTTAAAATGATGCTATCCTTGGATAACCATCCTGACACACTTTGCAATGTCTTGGGATGAACTAAACCTTTTTAGCATTTATCCCAGGACAACGGACATGGACTATTGCACCCTGCTCCGGGACAAAAGTAATATTTGTTTGCAACTACGATGACAACCCCTGCCAACAGCGGCCCACTTGTTATGCACCGTAGGTCCTTCAGTTCAGACCCACAAGCCATCAGTTGAAAGTCTGTGTCAATATATAGTCTCTCTTTGTGTATCATAACCATGAGACTTTGCCAAAAAAGGCACACTCCAAAAGGTGGACTTCAGTGATGACACAGCAACTACTAGGTATCAAAAAAAGAGCAGAAACTTCCAACCCCGAGAGGCTGTGGGAAAATGTACAGAAGTAAGTGCAGGGAGAAAAGTTTCATGTTGTGTCTAATGTGGATTGATCTGTCCAATAGAGCCAAGAGCCCTCTAGTCTGTCCCCTGCATTGCTCACATGCAAGTATTGATTAAATTGCTGCAGAAGTATCTGCGTAAACAGGTCTTTTTGTCATTCTAGCATATGGTGCCATTTTCAAGGGTTAATTGTAAAGAAAGCAGATTTCAGCAGTTGCTAGGTAACAAGTATCCTGCCCATGGGATCATGCAGCATTCGGTGACACCGGTTTTCGTTTTTCCAATGATGCAATCATCTTATGAGTCACTGGTTGAGTGGACTGTCACTCGGCCCTGGCAAGAGAGCTTTGACCTAGTGGTGAACTCTTCTGTACTTCCAGACCTTTTGTTTCTCCCTCAGCTGAGGTTAATTTTTTTTTTTTAAATAAATGAGTTACTTCATCTAGTTTGCCTCTGGCCTCCACAAACGCAATGAAACCTATCAGAGCAGTGAGTATTGCTTATATAAACAACAGGACCAAGCCTCACACAACCCCATGCAAGACCCGTGATAGGCTCCCACCAATTTGAATAGACCTTAGATCAGGCTATTAGTACTATTTTGTCTCAACACATGCTCTTTATAAGAACCTGCTGTAGGCATTGATGGATTGTAATCTCACAACACCCCAGGAGACCCTAATGTTAGCCCCATGTTACAGATGTAGAACTGAAGCCCAGCCCAGTACGAGGAAGGAAGAAAGGGCTCAGAGGAACATTTCTGATGCCACCAACAATAAAATAAAGTCTACAAGATTATATCCATTGACCTCCATGGACATGGGATGAGCCCCATCAGTCCTTTCGTGACCTTGCTTGCAGAGATCCTCTCCAGTCTATGTTAGATATCTATGTTGGTATCGATAAAATAGTTAGAAGCTACTTACCTACCTCAAAACGGGTGTTGTGAAAATGAGTTAGCAAAACACTTCCAAAGTACTTATATGGCTGCAATTTTCAAATCCATCAAATAGATTTTGATGTACACAAGAGTTAATTGCCACAGAAAGCATGTCTCTGATGTAATATGCTACAGTGGTCAAAGAACAACATGAATTTTAATTAGGGCATTCAGGAAGAAACAACAAAATTAGTATGGGATGAAAATTAATAAACTATGTCCTTAAATACAGTATAGGAGATGAAATACCATGAAATGCAAATGATTTTTCTGATACTTAAACATTGGGAAGAGCAAATCTTACAGTTGTCTTACAAATGTAACCCCTTCCTAGAATGACCACATAAACCTAAAGATTTTAAGAAATTGAGGGATTTAGACCCAATTGCATAAACTGAACAACTAATCCATAATCTGCTATGCTGGAGAGAGATTGCACGCCGAGTTTTTCAAGAAGCCCCCTTCACCAGAGTTTAGTCTCATAAGGAAAAGGATTTCCAATTCTTTGTTCTCCTTTACACCATGCAATGAAAGGAAGCCTCTAACGTTTCACCTAATGCAGCATCTTCTCAGAGCCAGATTTTGCTATCATATAGAGTTGGTTCATCCATGGGGGAGGGCATTAGGTTTGG
The DNA here is from genome assembly GCF_030867095.1 of Alligator mississippiensis. Classification (NCBI taxonomy): domain Eukaryota; kingdom Metazoa; phylum Chordata; order Crocodylia; family Alligatoridae; genus Alligator; species Alligator mississippiensis. The sequence continues at coordinate 205,438,884 of NC_081828.1, forward strand.
AGAATTCAGGCCTGAAGCTCATTTGCAACTGCCAGCTACCCACCTCTGCTGCTGCCCTGAGGAAGAAGGATGTCACCAGTACATTATCCGCCTAGGACTAGCCCAGGCCTGCTTCTTACATAGACATGTGAGGAGCTAGGCATAGGAAGGCAAGAGCTCTCCATTGTGTACCTCTATGTAGGGGCTTGGCACAGTCACAGGCCTTGATTTGAAATATGCTCAGAGAGCTCTTGGGTTGCTTTCAATGAACAGCTTCAGAAGGGCCTACCACTTCAAAAGAAATTGGTTGGAGGGGAAAAAGCCCCCAGCAGCGCTGGGCTTCTGCATCTGGATGATAAGGCTGCACCATCTTTAAGAACTGCATCCTCCATGGTCTACCTCCAGAGTTTCCATTGGGGTGCTGCTCCCAACCAAAGGAGGGTATCACAATGCAATGTGTGAACCCCTAACTGGTAAAGGAAGCATGGGATCAATGTCAAACATCACCACCAAGGAACATTTTGTAGACTAACAAGCATAAAAATTAAGTCCTGTAGGAAAAGCGCTCTCTTCGTTCTAAGAATTAATTGAATCGTGATGTTTTAATAAGTCCATTATATCCTAACTCGCAAAGTTTATGAAGATTTGGACTTCTTCCAAAAGTTGTTCATCTATCCATCCGCTTAATTCAAGAGAGGTTAATAACAATACTCTGATCACTTCTAACCACCGGGTTCCCTGGAAACTAAAAGCACTGGAATTTTAAACCCACATTGAAGCTTTTTATTAACTGTATTTTTAACAGTAAAATCTTCCTTTTCCAATTATCCCCAGGAAGCATGGCCCATAACCTATTACATCCAAATGGCTAGCAATGAGTTTAAATCAGAAATAATAAAAATGCAGGATAAGAGGAAAGGTAAACTGTAAAAAGGACATGGTTTCCAAAACGCCATCAAAACCATTAACAGATTAAAAATGCCAATGCCAGAGTTGCAATGTTTTCCAAATTTACAACATACTTATGAAATGGTAGTGCATGAAAGCCTAACTCGTAAAGTCTAGAAGGGTACTGTTCATACTTGATGGCTTTCAGTGGCTATTCCTGAGAGTTACAGACACAGATTGTTACCATAATTACTGTTATTTTAGTAGGCGTATTTTTTGTTCCTTTTGCTACTACCTCCTTTCCTTTAGAGAAGTCTATGGATATCACAAACACACTGGGTCTACTCAAGAATGGCACGCTGCCTTCCACGAAAATCAGTTACACTGGGACAGAAAGGATTGTGGTTTCAAAGCAGAACGTAGAGCTCAGTAAGGGATCGTGAGCTATACAAGAGCGAGAAAAAAATTCGAGCATTTTTTAAGAACTTGCAGAAGTACATACAAGTGTGCTCCGGGAGCACATCAGACATTGTATTCAAAAGGTCTCCTTTATTAAGGCACGGAAGCAATGATGGGTAAATTAAAGTCTGTTAAGATTTGTGTACACTACAGCAGCAGTACGCTTTGGATGGGACACCCTCAGTCATACAGTATTCACATGCTGCTACTAATCATGGGAGATGCTGCCCTAGCTTGCTGGGGCACAGGCTGCTTCAGCGTGGGACTAGCTGGCAGGCAGCCTCTGTGCTGAAGCACCGTTGTGCCTCCACAGCACATGGATCCTGGTCAGGGCAGCCCTGGGTCCCCTGCCAGCCTGGACTGCTCCGAGTGGGCTTCATGCACATGAATAAACTGCAGAGCAATACATTATGGAGTTGATCCCTGCACATTAATTGCACATGCAGACATGCCCAAACAGTAAGCAGCAGCAGTAATACCCTAGAGCGGGGGTTGGCAACATTTTTGGGCAGAGTGCCAAAGACACCCACAACCTTAACCTGTAAGATGTTGGCATGCCAGGGTGCATAGCAGGGGAGCCGTGAGGGACCTGATCCTTGTTGGGGTAGTGCAGCTCTGGCCCCTTTCCTGAGGGGCGAATGGCAAGCAAAATGCCTTCGCATGCCATGCTCTGGCACGTGTGCCGGGGGGTGACTACCCCTGCCCTCCATCACCATGTGGTGGTTTGGAGAAATGGAGCCTTTTGCATGTATATGGAAATACAGATCTAGGATTTTGAAAAGGGGATTGCAGATGGTGTGGTGCCTCATCACATATAGCACAATCCATTTTTCTCCAGTTAAAAAGGCACTAGAAGCTTTACTAATAAGCTAGTAAACCTGAGTTAACATTTCCAAACACACACAGTATATGTGATATACATTAACACACACCCTATAAAATTTTTCCATGATATAAAGGGCATTAGGTTCTACAAAGATGAAATTTCGATCTGGAGAAATAAACTAATCAAACATAAATCCTGTTTAACAGTAGTAACATAGCCAGAAGAGAAAAAGCTAGCACGGCAAGAGGTGCAAGTAGATCGCTGGAATACTGAGGCCACCGTAACACAACCCACCCATTTCCCTTCACAAATAAATAAAGACAGGGCTCCTTTGGACTGTGTAGGGAAATTTGTACGATATGCAAAAGAATCCAAACTCGGCACCCTGAGAGCACTACTGTGAAAGATGCCCGAAGGACACAGGCTGCAAATTGTAAGGAGTTAAAGAGCCCTCAATCCGGATGTACTGTACTGACAGTGCAAAACTAACCTGTGCTAAGCAGCTTCAAAGAGGGTATTTGGTATTGGCGCCACTATGGGTAGTGGGTAATACTGCCCAGAAAGGAGCAAGTCTCTCGGAAGAGTTCATATAATAGTGCAGGACTAATAAGAAAGTCATTAGAATTAAGGTAGCTTAGTTACTAGTTTGGTTATAAGAATTTGAAATCCTATATTACATGGAAGCTCTTTGTTATTTGCAACTACAGTTATGTTTGACTGGAAGAGGAAAATGATGCATCTTAAGAAATATTGGCAAGAGCCAACTAGAACCAGTTATTTTGTTATTCAGTACTGGATGGTTAGACCTCAGGATATTAATTGGAGACTTCCGAGCGACTCACAGGCTCTGAGCAATTGCTGAACAACACACTTGGATTCCAACAGGCACACTGCCATCTTATTACAGCACGGACCATTTTTTCTCTCCCGCGTTTGTACAGCATCTAGTACAATAGGTTCCTGTTCCAGGACCAAGCTTCTGGGAACCAAGATTAGACAGGCAGATAAATTCAGACAGAGGGAATGACAGACTGGTGTCACCTATGGCTTCATTCATAGGAAGTAGTGCACACAGTATGAAGCAAAAACTGAATTCATACTGCTGGGGCTTTTGAATTCTGGATCTAATTATTTTTTTCCCATTAGCACTTTCAGAACTCAAAATTCACACATGGGCACCTTTACTTTACTTTCCGTTACCTCATTTGGTTCAGCACTCGCGCAGAATTCTAATTTACTTGTTTCCTCATAGGCAAAAGTTGTCTGTTTGGCTTGTAATCTGGATATTTATTAAGAATTCAGCATTGCCTTTGTTTTAACAATGAAAAGGCCAAACCCCGTGGCAGTTCTACATCAGCACGATGGCTCAGTAGCAGCATATTTTAGATAAGGCAGAAGACAGTTTCACAGTGTAAATTATCTATAGATAAGTGAACTGGAAGGGCAGGGGGAGGAAGAGTGTTGGATCATATTGTACCAGCTTGTAATGCAGGACCATGGAATGTATAATTTAGCATTTATTTTACTGCTAACATTACCTATATAATGCGTTAGTGCACAAAATAGCTTATCAAATGCATTATCAAACAAAAGCTATATAAAGATTCCTAGAACCAAAAGACAACCCATGAATAATTCACATATCCATGCATTAGGAGTCATTAAGATAAAACATGTAAAGTGCACTTAACTTGTCCCGAAGAAAACTGATAAATTACCCGAATAATTTTATATAATATCAACATAATATTTCAGTTACTTTGAAGGATAAAAGTTGCTTTCTTGGATGACTTTGAAGGCAATTTGCAAGCTTGCTCAATTTATGTTGACAGTAATTGCTGTACAGCTGTCTGATTTAGATGGAAGGAAAAAAAAAAACCAGGATGCACTGTTCAAATTACCAACACAGGAGAGAAGCTGCTGTGCTGCTTTTTGTGGCATCTCTTTTGTCCTCATTGACAGAATTGCTGCCAACTTTTCAATTACCTGCCCAGAATGGACATTGTTCCACTAGTAATTGTACCCAGAAACTAAATTATGTTTCAGCTCAAACAGTAATTAGCTTTATACTGATGGTAAACTAAGCTTACAATTAATAGATTAACATGTAGAACTCTTGTACTATCCTGTAATTTCTGCTGTAGACTTCATTATATTCCTCATATGCAAGAATATATAAGTTATCAAGCAAGTTACTGAGTATACAGTATACTGAACTCCAATTCATTCCTGTCCCTAATTTTGCTTTGCGCTTATACCAAAGTAACAACTTTGTAGGTCAACTGAGTTCTAAAGTTTTGAACATGCATGTACAATACTCCCAGATTTAATGAATGTACAGTAGCAGCCCAACACTGAAATCTGGGGTTCACGATAAAATCTGTCAACCACATTACATATTAAATAAGCTCAGAAGTAGTGGCCACAATTCATAACATCCTTGCTATGGGTTTTGTAGTTTTGCCAAGAAGCCCTCAAAAAGGAATTTGGTCGCAGCCATCTGCAACCGATTCAAGACAGAAATATCAAAGCCACCACTGAGTGCAAGAAAAAAAAGCTGGCAAGAGTGGTCATATATCTGTGACCTTACGACAGACACACAGGGCTTCTGCACCATCTTGCACCTTGTTCAGCCATTAACACCTGCATAGAGCGAGTATAAATATTATCACTGATGTGATACAGGAGAAAACTATGAGGAGGTCGCACTTCACAATCGATTTCTAAATAACCATGCAGAGTACAAGGCAGCAGAGATTCATGCCAACAGCACAAGCACGTGTTCTCACGCAGAATTATACTGTGTTTTCTTAAAAGCAAAATCACCACGCTCTTAAATAATCACCGTAGGCACAAAGACATATTCTTCAAGTAGTATTGCCTTTCTCCTAGACTCATTCTTCTCTCAATGGTAGCTGGCTGGTTACTGCAGAATAATATAGGTCCGATTAAATCATTTCATATTGCTTTCAGAAGGACAGGAAAATTCCTTGACAGCAGGTAAAGGATTGATGCAAGTCACAAGTTACTCTGCAGGATGTTTAATTAGAGCTTTGTTACATGTCACACTGTGAGCTGCACAAATGTTCATCAGTGCTAGCGTTAGCTCAAGTTTGAAGCAGTCACATGATTAGGCCAGCCAGGGCCTGGAGAACTGAAAGGTAAGAGCCCTGCCCCCCCATTCCAGGCTCCCTCCCCACCCCCCCTGCTTACTTGAGGTTGCCTGCACTATCTGTTCCTGGGGTGGGGCAGACATGGCAGGGTTAACTGGGGCTGGCCAGCCCCAGCTGCTGGGCTGATGCTCTTCTCCAGGCTAAGCATGCCCAGAGAGCAATAGCAGTGGCTGCCATGCAAGCTGGTTAACGCTTTCCAGCCTGCTTTCCTGGGAGTGCGGGCAGCCACAAGTAAGTGAAGAGGGAGCAGGGGGGCAGTGAGCAAGAATCTGGGGTGCTGGGGAGAGAAACAGGACAGTGTGCCCGATCCAGGCCAGCAGGGAAGTGGGGGTGGGTGGGGTGTTCACACTAGTATCCTAGAAGAGCTACACCTTAGTTAACATGAGCTGGGTAGCATGGATCAGATAATCCTGCCCTAGAATGGCATCACTTTGAGCTGTCTACTGAGCGCTTAAAACTAGTTTCGGGTGTTTATGTGCAAACAATCCAGGGGTTAAGAGCTCCAGGAGCCACCTAAAATTACCATGCAACAAGGCTCTTAGCATTTCATATTGCTCCAAACCCAGAGCCACTCTGTTCAGTTGATGACAAGGTGCCAGAGGGTTTGACAACCCCACTAAAATGTAAACTGAGCTTCCACTTCACGTCCTATTCAACTCACTAAAGAGCCTTGGGTTAGGTGAAGAACATCCTCTGCCCGATTACAACATCTTCTGCTAGTCTGTTTTTTTTAGGGCAGATATGTTGCTGTACAAAGGACATGGTGATCTGCAAGTCTAATCTTAGTAGTCCCTCCATCTAGTGTCTATAGTCACTGTACATCATTGGACAAAATTTGGTATAAAGAAGGCATAAGCATGTTTTTCTTTTTTGGTCACAAATTTGCTGGGCTGTACTGGAGAAGATAAAATATAAATTGCACCTGCCCTTTTTGTCCTCCCAGTCAGCAGATTTACAAGTTAACAATACTGATTTCGAAGCATAGTAATCAGAAATAACCTCCTGCACCCTGACAACATAACGCAAAGTGCAATAACTAAACCACGGGGCAGATGTTCCAAGAAGTTTTTCCTGACCACTCTCAGTCAGCCTCCATGCTCAAACAAGAGTCTCTGCTCTGCGGTATGCTCCGTCAGGCACACTTTCTGACAATGTGAAATGTATGGAAAAGGTTAGTTTCCCTTCAGCATGTCTGGGACTCTGTGGGTGATGAAATGAAAAGCACACTAAAAAGAGCCAGCCTGACAAGTCCTGAGACTGAGCCAGATATCCACAAAATAGAGGCAGTGACAGCTTCATCATTCTGCCCCTCCCATGAGTCTCCATCTTGCACTAGAGGGACAGTCTACTTTTAAATATTTGCATTACTGCAATGCCTATGAGTCCTAGTCATGTGCTAGGGCTCTACTCTGCACTGTACAACTGAAGCACAAGAGATGGTTCCTACTCCAAAGTTCAGACTTTAATATCAATCTACTGAGATGATAGACACTGCCAGTCAGGATGGAACCAACGAGACAAGGAAGCTGGCAAAAAGTTGTGACATGAGCTGGACTGAAACTCTTGCCCCAGATGAGCTAGTCCTACATCTGAGTCACAGGGAGCATCTTACCTATATGTAGCTCCTGCTAATTAAAATAAAATCAAATCAAATCAGCAGGAGTTATATGTATACATTGGGCTTATTTTCCATCAAGATAACCATTCCCAGGGGAGAGAGTCACAATTTTACTTGGTGCCCAGCCTAGACAAGTGCATCAGTAGCTGTGGTTAACCTTAGGCAGGTGGCTAGGTACCCCTACCCCTCCCCACCTCGCAGCCTCCACCCCACCATATCAAGCTGTTCTTGTTTCTGCCAAGAGTAAAATCTGCCAAGCTGAATTACCATTCATAGCATTTAATTCTTATAGAAATTAGCCTGTTTCCCAATAACATGCAGTCTCCCTGCTATGACCGAGGCCAATGACAGGAGAAAGTGACATCTTAGAGATTTTTTGTCATATTGAAAATAAATAATTCCGTTGACCTCAGCAAAAATGAATGACCCCAGATAGAAAAGATAACTAGTGGCAACAGGGATGGTAGCTTTCCTTTAAGGAAAGGAAACAATTATTTATGTTGTGGCAGTAACAGGTTATACCTTGCTTTTTAATTAAGAAGGAGGCTCCTTTTACACTATCTTATACAAGAGAGGCAACCACATGGAGAGAGGTGACAAATAATAGGTTTAAACCAAACACTGTCACCCTCTTCTCAGGAGGAACACAACTTGCAGTATCACATGCTACTAAGCAACTTTGAAAGAAAGGCGCTTCACTGAGCTTCATAACAGCAGTCCTATCCGAGTTTCATCATCCATCGCTCAATGATATCAGTCGGCCATTGCTCACCAACAAGACTCCAGGGCACTACAGCTATTCCACAGGCATCAGAGAGGACCCCCTCAGGGTCATAACTCTTGGCTGCATGGTATACCCATCTGGCTTTCTACAGAAGAGGGGGTGGCAAGGAACAAGAGGCCCCTTGCCTCAGTACCCACCCCCCATTACTGCATAGGGGCATGCCTTATGGCACAGATGGGGTGGCCACTAGAAAAGGAGGCTGCACCTTAAATAAAATCAGATTAAAAATATGTAGTTAAGTGGCAAGTAAACAAACTGTGGTTTGCTAATTGTGCAAAATCTCAGAGAGATCTAGACTCTGCAAGGTAGGGCTCTAATAGCCAGGTACAAATAAAGCACGCACTTAACCTTTACACAAGACATTTCCTTTGTCTTTTCTCAGTGAATCAGACTTTTAGTTAGTAGATCAATTTTACAAATTGCATAAGCACAGGGCAATTGCTTAGTACTTATTATAGAGTACAGAAATGAGACCCAAAGAGTAACTATTCTTAATATATTCCACCAGGATAAATCATCCTGGTTTCTCCAAAAAATAATAAATAATAAGTAAATAAAATGGCTTGGAATATAAATAGGGATGCTGTGGCTCTGGAAAAATGAAATCTATGTATATAGTACAGAATACCTGCTAATAATAAAATGTATATGAAGACCCTCCAGTCAGGCTAGCAGCTTTCCATCTCAATATTTATGGATAATTGGTAGATATAAACACAGTATGTAGGCCAACCAGAAAATTATCTTGAGCCCTGGGGCACAGCTGTCTTCAAATGTTCTCATTACTCTTTCCATTATTGAACATAAGGAGGGTTGAGGATAATTTACATTTGCCCATCAGTTGTAGCAACTGGTCACAGCAAAAGGGGTGGCAGTGCATTTCTTATGACCCAGGGCCCTGTGGAAGTTCCTGCAGTCCAAGTGTGATCTTGCTCACACTTGCATCTTGTGTAGGAATGGCTCAACTGCTCTCACTAAAATCTAAAAGAGCCACTGACTCCTAAGAAATGAACAATTCTTAACTACACAACCTTTTCTGTTGCTGTCTGCGAAATGCTGAAACAATAATAGCGAGGACACGTTACACTCTCCCTCCAATATAAGGGATCTGAGCAGCAGCCCCCTCCTCCCCAAGGGATACTGTGGAGTATCTGGAGACGTATGTTCATTCTCCCCTAATGCCTACTGGCTTGGAAACGTAAAAAAAACAATGCCTGGCAGGACTCGCAGTAAAACCTTACCTTGCAGAGAATCTGTGAAAGCAATGGGAATCCTGATTATATTACTTCTTCTTAACTGAAGCCAGGATCTTTTTTTCTAAAGATGTAAAGGTAAAGAGCAACAGGCCCCTTGTCTCAGTAACAAGTTTCTTGACCAAGTTATGATGGTCCTGCCTTGTCTCTTGAGATCTCTCCCAAGGCTTCTCCTATATGCCCCATTTAAAACAAACAAACAGGTCCCCACTTCCCAAACCCCTACACTTTTCTCCCAGTTTGCCACCCCCACCACCAGTTCAGCTCTCTTGACAAGATCAAATAGTACTTGGACAGAGCTCTGTGCTTTACTATTAGTGTGGACAAGGTCTAAAACGCTGCTCAGAACATATGTCACCAAGCCTGCTCTATACAGGTTGAGATGACAAACTAGATTATTTAAAGACAAAGAGGTATAGAGCAGTTCAGCACCCAACACCCACGGAAAGGCAACAACTGAGGGCTTAATTTCCATTTGTGCTTTAAAAACTTTCCTAACCTCAAACTGTTCAGAAGTCTGAGTGCCACGAAATTTCGAACTTGCTTACCCTAAGAATCCCACCATTGCTACCCCCTGGCAGAACTGGAAGAGCGGTAGCAAGAATGGGTAATTTGGGATAAAGTGTAGCATGTATAAACAGTCTGCACCAATTGCTACAGTAAGTGGCTAGAGTAAGTGGGACTTAAACTAAGGGTGCTTGTCCACATGGGGGCGTGGGGGGTTAGTTCTCCTAAATTAAAATGGTGGGTTTTTAATTTTGTGTGTTTTAATTCTGACCTACCGTTTCAATTTAGGGGACTTCTGTCACAGTGAGTCTACCTGCCTCTACTGCAGCTGGGGAGTGAGCTGCCAGTGGGCCCTGAGCTGCAGGGGTGCCCAGTCCTTCCTTCCACAGTGGTGGTGCCCCCCCAAGCGGCACCTGCTCACTAGCAGCCCACCCAGGGGGTGCTGCTGGCACACAGGGAAGGACCAGCCCCCCTCCCCCCCCAGTTCAGGGCCCACAGACAACACACTTCCCAGCCAAGGGAGAGGCAGGCTCCACCGGGGCAGCGAGGGAACAGCAGCCCCCGTCCATGCCAGCTACCAGTGGGTTCTGCAGCCCCTGAGCTGTGGGGGGAGCCTGATGCTTTCCTTGTGGTGGCAGTGCCCCCTGGGGCTGCCCAGGTGGGGCGCTAGCTGGGCAGATGCTGCCCCATCTCTCAGGCAGGCAGCACCTGGCCCGATCCAACAGTGCGTGGGGCACTGGAAGCCTAGGCATGCTTGGGAAAGCTCGGGCTTGGAGGGCTTCCAGCACCCCATCCTCACCAGCTCCTCCAGGCACCTGGGACCACCTGGGACCGGGCTGATTTGCCCCTGGCACAGTGCGAGGAGGTGGCAGGAGGGCGGCTGGGTGTGCTGGCAGGGACGGTGCATGGGGTGCTGAAAGCCCAAGCCCGAACTTCTGCAAGCCCAGCCAGGCATCCAGCTCCCTGTGCACCGTCCCTGCTACGTTCTCCAGCTGCCAGATAGGATGTACACATTCATGATTTGTTTTATCCACAATGGGACAATTTGTCCTGATCAAACTAAAATACAAATCGGAGGTGGTCTAAACTGCCATGCTCAAATAAATTTTTTACACCCCCCCCAAAAAGAAATTGTGCATGTATACACAGTGATGCCATTACATTAGAGAAATGACAATGTCTCATCACTTTTTGTCACATGTACATGGCCGCACCATCACATGTACAAGTCCCCAAATTTTCTGACCCAAATACACCAGGAGGTAAGAAACATGAGTACTCTGGAATTAAGCTGACCCTCATACTATAGGCATCGGTGAGGTACAAAATAAGAAGTGGTAAAAAGTGCACCCCATTACAAGGCATGCTAATCGCACACACTGCCCGTGGGGAGGGCACTGGAAGGGCATGGTGGCAGGAGAAGGAAGGAGGGAGGTAGGAAGGGGAGAAGGTGCCAGTGACAGCAAGGCTGGCACAGAATTCCCCGTGCAGCCTACACACTCCACCCCTACCCCCCAGCTGTGCGGTACCAGCTCCTATGCAAACCTTGTCACATACACCATTACATTAAGGTTTTTACAACCAGAATCTATATGTACATCACAAGCACCTGAGAGGGTTAAATGGAGAAGAGGGCGAGTGAGGCTGACAAGGGGACTCTGTCCTAGTCCCCATCGTGAGTCTGCAGCCCCTGGGTGAGCCCACTGTGGCAGGTAGGTCTCTGACTGCCTCCCACCTCCACTGCTCTTGGCACAACCCTCTCTACCCACCTCTCTGTGCCATGGGCACAGAAAAAATCATTATGCTGCTGCAACAGTGGTCTTCAACCAGCATGCTGCCAGTTTAGGAAAGAAATGGAGGGGTGCCTCTAGTCTAAAAAGATTGAGAACCACTGGTCCAAAGCCACCCAAGGGCTGCAAAGAGTAGACTTCAAATGCGACAACTGCCTAGATAAGGCACTGTGTAGACCATCTTCCCTTTCTTGAAGATAGTGTATCCAGAAATTAGGTAGTATATTGCATCCTCAGAACCATTATTCAGGGCAGATTCTTCAGTCACACTAATGCTTGACAGTCACATAAAGAGATCTGTAACCCATCCATTTGGAGGGATATAACCTCATCTTGAGACAACACCCAGGGTGCTTTCTACGGTTGCGAGAGAAGCCTAAAGCCTCATGAGAAGGATCAAACCACCTGTGACCCACTTGCTAGGCTCACTTATGTAATGGAACCAGCAGAGAGAATTGCCAACCTGAAGGCAGTTGTCAGAAAAAAAAAAACCTGAATTCTTAACATGGCTTGCAGTGAAGTTTTTAACTGAAGCAGAATATATAAAACATTTATGGCACTGACACTGAGCCAATCAGATCATCCAACTGCCTGAACAGCTACAATCATCTTTCCTTTTAAAAAATAAAATAGAATAGTAATTTTAAGGTTACAACTGAGGAAAGAGGATATTTAAAAAAAAAATAATGAGGTGCTATTTTCTATATCCACCAGGACCACTTAATTGTGCCTGTACTCGCATTTATTTCACTCTCCATTCAGATATTACTATCTTCTTTCTGTGGAAGAAAAACCCGCAGCATGCTTACAGGCTCGGCAGTGCTACGCTTGCTAGCACCACAGCCAAAAGGGACTTGGGGGTCATGATTGACCATAAGATGAATATGAGTCACCAATGTGATGTTGCAGCTGGCAAAGCGAGCAAAATTCTGGCTTGCATCCATAGATGCTTCTCAAGCAAATCCCAGGATGTCATCCTCCCACTGTACTCGGGCTTGGTGAGGTTGCAGCTGGAGTACTGCATCCAATTCTGGGCTCCACAATTTAAAAAGGATGTGGAGAAGCTTGAGAGAGTCCAGAGGAGAGCCACACGCATGATCAGAGGACAGGAAAACAGACCTTATGATGAGAGGCTGAGAGCTACGGGACTCTATAGCCTGGAAAAGCGCAGGCTCAGGGGGGACCTGATGGCTGCCTATAAGTATATAAGGGGTGTACATCAGGATCTGGGGGAACACCTGTTCACCAGAGCACCCCATGGGATGGCAAGGTCAAACGGTCACAAACTTCTCCAAGACCGTTTCAGGCTGGACATAAAGGAAGAACTTCTTTACTGTCCGAGCCCCCAAGGCCTGGAACAGACTGCCACCGGAGGTGGTGCAAGCACCTACTCTGGACTCCTTTAAGAGTCAAATGGACCTTTATCTGGCTGGGATTCTGTGACCCCAGCCGATTTCCTGCCCCTTGGGCAAGGGGCTGGACTTGATCTTCCGAGGTCCCTTCCAGTCCTAACGTCTATGAAATCTATTAAATGAAATTCTCCAACCACTTTCTACTGCCCTGCATCCTACATGGTCTTATCTAAAATGTGAATTCGTCTAGTAATCTGCATCCTTTCAGACAATAGATCCTGGCTGCAACTGGAAAATAAATTATCCCATGGCTAGCAAGGCTCCTGCCATACAGCCTGCCCACCCAATGGGAATTACAACAACCTTAAGGTTGGATTGTTGATCTCATGCTCACACAAGAGTGGGAATTGGGCTCTTGTGAATACACCTTTTCAGTGCAGAAGCAAGTGGTGGTGCTCCTGGCCCTTAGCACAGGGAGCAGTGGTTACCCAATACTGTTGTGGAAGGCTTTCCACACCATGAACCAGTGGGCACTGTCCCTCTCGCACCCAACCATAGGGGGAAAGCTCAGCCTCATAACTCTTCCCAGCTGGTGTAAGCAAGCAGAGTTATATTTGATGAGCAGATCACTGCTGATCACAGCACCTCTGGATCTGTCCCCTTCAGGTTGAGACCACATTATACTCTTACCCCTGTGAGTATCATCCAGCCAAAGGGAAACCTGCCCCCGCCCTCATATTTAGAGGTAGCAGGGATATCATTGTGCTATGTCTAAGAGAGAGGCCTGTGCTGGCCCCGTTGTACTTCTATGTACCCTAGCAGACCAAAGACAAAAAGTTACCTTTAAGCTGAATCTGCTTAAGAGTATAAAGGATGACTATGGAGTAAGTGTTTAATTGCATCTGACAGTGCTGCTGATCAGTGCTGGTGGGCATCCCTTGCAGCTTTCCCATGGGCAGGGTGGTGTTTGCACTTCAAACATTGCCTCAAAGCATGAAGATTTCCACTTCAAAAGATCTGGCACTGTTAAAGAGAGGTTTTCCAACCTACATTGAGTTGATACCACTCAAGAGAGTCGTCTCCCCCAAGTTTACACTGCTGGAACGAGTCTCTTTTTCGTGTCTACTGAATTCAAAGCATCCTTTAAACGTCTCTTAATACAGCAATACATGTTCGCTTTGAAAAGCAGTTACCACACCGCATGCACATGCCTACAGTAATACATATATAACAGATCCCTAGTCACCACATCCCTAGTCCCCACATATCTGCTTGATACCAGGGCTTCCAAGTATCTACATCACACTGCAAACTTCATTTTGAACATGGCAATTGTTTACCAGTTGTCTAGCTTTTGTCTTCACATTGAGTTCAAATCCATAGTTGATGGAATAGTTTGCACTCGGTACAGGGCTACCAAAATGAAGGTTATTCAACTTTGATCCTTGTCCATTCAAACAGATCACAAAGAGGGTTTCTGTCCAGGGCAAACCAGTTTCTCAAGTCTGGACTCCTAGGCTAGGGACAAATACAGACTTGTGTAATTTAGGTGATCAGAAACTGGCTCAGATCTGTAGCACAACAGAAGTTCAGTGCACATAAACCACTTTCAAAATGGCCACATTCAGTTTAAGATAAATCTGGATGGATTTTCTATCAGACGTAACTGATTTAGTTCAAAAAACTAATTTAACCATCTGTCCCAGATCCCCTCCAGATTCAAGTTGACTCACAGTCCCCCAGCATCCTAGGATGCTTTTCAGCTCCCCCACAAACTCCTCCTCGCGGGGTGGGTGAGCTAGCCTTGGCCCAAGCTGTCTGCTCCAGTGAGCAGGGAGCCATGCTCTCGCACCCCCAGCTTCTGGCCTGGGCCACTGCAGGCAAGTGGCTGCATTTCTGGAATTGAAAGTGAACATCTGTTCACTTGCTTATTGGTTCAATCTACACAACTTTGACTAACCTGCAAAAATTGAATCAATTTAGCTTCAGGCTTTTAGACTGTCTTTACTTAGTCCCAGGGAGCAAAAACATTAACTGAGCATTGCCCCCCTTGTGGGAACGCTGATCACCTGAGAAACCATCTCAGAGGGCTTTCTGGAACAAGCGTCTAGAAAGTACAGAAAAAAGTATTTCTCACTAGACAGTTGAAAGAGATTTAAAGGAGAAGTCATCTGCTGAGAGCTGGGGGGGGGGGGGGGAAATAGAAAATCCTGATTTGTCAGAGGACTCCTTGAGCCAGGGGGTGCCCAAGAGTGATGAGCAGACTGTGGCAGGGCAATCAAATCAGAGGCTCTCTTATTTCAGCTTGAGCAGGGTTTGTTTGTTTTTTGCTAGCTGAAGCAAAGAGTGACTTGTTTCCAAGCCCTTTGTAAAGCCAACATCCATCTGATTCTGCAATTAAGAGGCTCTGAAAAAGGGAACTGTAACCCTAGCACATGCACAAGGTTGCAACTCTGGAGAATGGAGTACTTAAGTGATGGTGAAGCCAGTAATGTTGCTGAGAGGATATTATAGCTGGACCATGAGGCCCCATGCATCCCTGGAGGGGAAAAGTAGGTTTGTGCCCAGGACATGTGGCAGAGAGGCAAAGACAAATCCCCAATTCTGTGGATTACACAGATCAAGGGAAACTTGAGAGGTCCAGCAGGGGGGGCGAGATGGGATGGGATGGGACAGTCATCTGACAAGTGTCCAGCAGAGGAGCTTTACCCAGGCTGCGACACGCATGTCTACAGCCTTGAAAAATCATTAAAGAAGAAGGTGGGGGTAGAAGGAACCCACTGTGATAGAGATATCTTTCTATCTTTTGATGTGAACATGTCCTTCTTGGAAGCAAACAGTCTTAAGGGACTGAACTATGGACAGAGAGAGCATTCCTAAATTTATCGCCTCAGCCTTGACATTGACTCCTGTATGGATTTAAGCTACTATCTAAAAACAACGTTTTTTGATGTGCAGGACCTCAAAGTCACCCCCCCCCCTTCTTTCCCCTCCACCATTTTTGAGAGTTCCTGAGCAAACACAGATTGCACTGCAGTCACTGTGGACTTCCCTGTCTATCTTTAAAGGAAATTTTTCAGAGTGGGTGCCTGATCTCTGTTGTAATATTCTAGTCTGTAAAATGATGATACTGGTACGTGCTTACCCCAGAGGGCTATGCCAAGAATTAACATTTGTACTGCACTTTAAACACTGTGCAGAGGCTAACTATTAGACATTGCCTTTCAGAGTTATGTGGGCAGTACTATACTGATACTGCTATTTATACTAGATTTATTCCCGTTCCTTTATAAAAGTGGTGTTTTAATTCAGAACAGGAAACAACAACTTTTCCCAGTACCATGAGAAAAATAAACAAATATCTTGTTACTTTGCAGAGACCCTATAATTGGATAGAATTGCTGTTCATGGAGGTCAAAATCCATTGCAGTAGTTAGTTGGTTCTTAGTGCGTAATAGAGCACAAAAATATAGCATCCCTTGATAGATCTTGATAACTTGGGAGAATTAGCAAATCCCTGGAATGGGCATTAGAAAAGCCAGTTCTTCCCCCCAGTTAATTCAGGACTTATTTTAAAAAAATTAAAAATAAATAAATAAATAAAAAATATATCTATATCTATATCTTTTCCTCCGGTTCAGTTTCAAAACTCGCACATAATGGGAAAAGGGATTTAGTTGCTTCCCTTGGGAAATTATTCTACAGTTGAATCTGTCTCAGGCAAGAAACCTTTTTTTTTTTTTTTTTTTTTTAAATATATTCATCCTAAAGTTTTTTTAAAAAGTGAAAATGTATCCCCTTATTCTAAATTATACTCCACTGAACCACAATAAATATTTTGTCTTTCCTTGGTGTTTACATCCTTCAAACAGTGATACACTCTTCCAGACCTGCCCTATCTCTCATCATCACTCATCCAAACAACTTTGTGCTATTTAGATGTTTAAACCTTTCACCACATGCTCATTATTCTAACCCTCTGGTCACTTTTGTTACTCTACATGTACATGGAAAGAGAAATTTAGGAAACATTGATGCAGAACTTGTGCAAGTTCACAGAGCAAACTATGAGTACGAACAGATGTCACCCTTGTTGACGGAGAAATGCTTCGTCTTGGGACAAATATGGGCATTTAGACGTTCTTTGCGCTTGCTGCAGGACAAGCCCCAAGAAGGTTTCTCCAATAAGCATCCTCCAGGCGTGTCCTTCAGGATTCCCATAATGTACCACTTTGGCCCCAAACTCAGTGTGGCTACTCTGGCCCTGAACACATAACTCTACTGCCCGGAGGTGTCAGGCCCCAGTGGCCAGCCCCACCTATCAATTGCTTTGTGCAGCAACTTGCTTGCCACCCATCCAAGACCAGCATCAGAGCCAGCATCCACTGAACATTTCACCATCACCATTCTGAACAACCAATGGCTAGTTTGCTCAGTGCTGACAGAGTCTGGGGAACCTAGACTCTCGACCAGCACCAGGCATGCTGGGATGCGTTCTGTCAGGCCATCTCCTGGTGGAAGAGCAGCGGTGCATTTGGCCACTCTAAACCTGCTTGAAAGGGCAACGTGTAGATATGCCAATCCCGTGACTTCTCCATTCTGGGACAAGTCATGGCACAACCAGAGCCATGAGAAATGAGATGTCTGCATATAGCCTAAGGGCAGATCTACATGAGATGCTTACTGCAGAGTTGCCCAATTAGCTCTACAGTACAGCATCATCAGTCTATACGTCCATTGCTATTATGTTGAAGTTAATTAGTAAACTAATTAACATCACCCTAGGATAGTATCGCCCAACACAAGTACTATTTTACAACAGAGTTATTTACTCTGCCACAATGCATGTGTAGACAGTAACTGGGGCTGCCTGGGGCATGAGGGTGCTACAGTGCAGGGCTGTCTGCCAGCTACCCCTGCTCTGTAGCACCCTCGTGTCCCAACCAGCCACTCCATAGCACATTGAGCCAGGCAAGAACAGCCCTGGGCTGGCAGGCTGACCCCACAGTCCCTCCTGCCAACTGGGGCTGCGCTGCCTCAGGTCAATGTGCTGCAGTCCTGGGTGCATGTGCCTGGGAGTAATAAACTCCAGCACAAAGTGTGCCAGAATTTATTGTGTCACATTGATATTCCTGTATAGACGCACCTTAAGGTGTGATGTAGCAGGAAGAAAGCCAGTAGGATTTTGAACTACATATTTACAGGGTTTATGCAATAAAGCAAGAAGGTAAAATTCCTTTTTACACAACACTGGTATTAACATATCATATGTTAAGTGCTTGGTGCACAGAAGTCAATGGGAGTTTTATCACAGACTTCCAGAGATCCATCATCGATCCAGGAATACTGCGTTAAGTTCTGGGCAGAATATTGCAAAACTGACTAACTGCTGAGATTTCACAAAGCAATCTAGGGCTTGAGCTATTTAGTTCTTTCACTGCAAGGCAATATGCAGACAGGAATCATTTAAGAGATGGACAAAGAAAGAAAATGATCACAGGCAACAGGCATTTCAAGAGTGTAGACCCCAGTGGGTGAATCCTGCTTTCTCCCTGAAGAGCGAGACAGAAATGCTATGGAACCCGTGCAGTTTTGCAGAACAGAATATAGGGACAAGGATTTGATACTGAGCTCTTCAGGGAATCCTGCATATCTGTCAGCGTTTGATCACTGTGTAATACAAGAGGATCCACCATTATACAAATCCCAACTGAGCAAAGATGGAGGCAAGAGCCTCCGAGAATTTAATGAGCCACAGATCCCTGTCCTTGTGCAGAAACCCCAAGCTCTGCTTCTTGGACACAGCACATAAGCCAGAAGCCAAACAGAGAACAAGTATACAGAGAAAAAAAAATTATAATCACAAAGTGGTATAAATATAAAGGAAAGGAAGCTGCTAGAGTAGGGGTGGGCAAAATACGGCCCAGGGGCCAAATTCGGCCAGCCAGGCCATTCTATCCAGCTGCTGGCTCCTGACATTTTTGCTCTAGGACCCAGGGGGAGCCAACAGCAGGACCCAGCAGCTGCAGCAACGAGACCCACCCAGTCCTCCCCCACCACTCCTAGCCAAAAGCCTCTCCCTAGCAGAGGCTTCTGGCCTGGGCCCCTGTGACTGTTTCCACCTCCCTCCGCCTGAGAGGAAAATTCAAATAAGAAGGGGGGGGGGAGGGCGGAGAAGGAAGGGGAGGACTGCAGGTGACCACCCCACTCCTAAGGGCTGGGCTGGGCCAGCTCCTGTGGTCCCAGTGCTGCAGCCAAGAACCATGAGGTGCCACAGTGGCAGGCAGAGGGAGTGGAGGAGAGCAGCGGCTTAAGATGGTGGAATTACGCAGCTAAACAGGTGCACAAGCCATTGCAAAATCAGCCATAAACCACCAAACTGCCCAAGATCTTAGAAAACTGCAAAGTACAAAGTAAGTTTCCATTATATTCAGGGGAAGGTACTAGATAACCTAACCAGCTGGTCTCCATCAACCTGAACTGTCACATTTGTCATCTTTCTCCTTGTGCACAACCAAAAAGAGGTATATAACCTGAACAGGAACAAAACCACAAAGAGCAAGTTCACAATAAGCAGGGAAAAGATCATCACAGAAGAATCTGCACTATCAAGAAATCATGCGGTCCCACAAGTTCAGCAATTCTAGGGAGACAGCCGAGTTTCTTTTAAAAAGAAATCTCAGCTGCCTTTTATTATTTTATATTTTTTTAAATAAACCAAAACTTCTTCCAAATAACATAGGACATTAAAGCCGCACTTTCTAGACAAGCAAGGGATTTTGGCAGATATGACTGGAAAAATGATTGAAGTGGAAAGCAGGGATTCTGTCACACGTCTGAGCAGCACCTCTGTGAAGTGAGACAGGAGTTAGCTAGAGAAAATGCCACTTTTCTTGCTTTTTTTTTTTAGAAAACCTAGTCCTGAAGGCTCCCTCAATTAACATGAAACCTGACAGTTAAAGCTGAAATACAGCATACTCCCATTTATTCTGTAAAGCACACTGACCCTACAGCAATGGGCACCATCCTAGACAGACCATAATGAGGACTCACATTTTGAGATATATGGGACATGCATATAAAGTGAAGATACCATTGGATCATTTGTTCTGACCTCCAGAATAATGCGAGTCATAAAACAGAGGCATAGCAATCTCTTCCAGTGCCTGGGGCAACGGGGGAGGGATTATGCTGACTGCTGAGGAGTTAGGGATAGGAGGGAGAGGGGAAATGGAGGGAAGAGTCTGGCCAGATAGGGCTTTCTTTGGGCAGCAACTGTTACTGCTGTGGCTGTTTCTGGAGCAGTGCAGGCTTGAGCAGGACCCTGGGGCCCCTCCTGCTGCCCCAGGCACTCAGTTGTGCCTCCTGCAGCAAAGGGGAGGGAGTGCCAGGCCACCCTGCACTCCCGATACACTGCTAAGTGTGGGGTCTACACCTGCCCAGCTCCTACAGCTGGGATCTGCAGGGTTTTGACTACTGTGGCAGAGGATCATGGGGAGAGATCATCCTCGAATTGAAGGATTGGCATTGATCATGGCCCCATTGGCCCCGAGGACTGCTGCTCTTCTTGCCCGACCCTAGTTAGGCTGCCATGACAATTTCCTCCAGTTTCTCTTGTACCAAGAGCAATAGCTTTGTAAGGAATTTGTAAAGAACATTTTAAAAGATGTAGGAGCGTAAGTTTAATAGCACTTGTGTTCTTAAGTTCCTTAGGACTCTGTAGGCTTTTCAACAGCAAAAAGGGAGCTGCTTCCTATTTTACTGCAATTGCTCCTAGAGGCTGAGCCTATTGTGCAGGAAGCTGTACAAACACCACAAAAGGCGTTCCTACCGCAAAGGGATTTATCAGCCAGGATTTGTTTCCAATTTATTGTGGCATCTTGCCACCAAACATTGGAGTGGACATGTGCAGTCTTTGTCCCCAGGATGCCTGTCCTTGGGCAATGAGTGCAAATGCTTGTTGTACCCTACACACTGGTCCATTCGGCGTGGCGCCACCTGGTCCACCAAGGCATGCACCACTTGGAGGCCCAACAACTTGATACTGAGGTGGACCGGCAGTGGCAGAGAAAGGAGAAGGAGACCAACCCGGGCCTGCAAATCTCACTCCCCGCACAACACACACACATTTTTTGGCAATGGGGGTATCCAGAATCAGGTTCCTCAGTCACCTGAGGACCCATCAAGCCTGATGGATGTCATCCTTGACTCAGAGGGACTGCTGACGACTGGTCCGTGTAGAGGAACCATGCAAAAAAATCTACAATATAGGAGATGTTATAGACACCGATATCCCAATAAATATAGTAGGGTTGGAGAGTTGTCATAGCTGTGACGGTGCAGAAAATGCAAGAGATGCAAGGGGCTTTCTTGTTGATACCTTTTACTGGACTTACTGTACATTTGGGAGATATATCAGTCAGGCCCTTCCTCAGGCCTGGGGAAGAAGCAAGCGTAGTCCAAGTTACATACAAGATAAAACAATGGCTTGTTCTAACACGAGCCATTTTTTATCTGGTATTTGACTTAGGCCTGAGCTGGACGGGGCTGAAGAGGACCAGAACGGTACAGTCACTGCATCCCTGCCCCGTTCTGTCCTTGCTTTTCCTACTAAAACTAAGGCAATTCCCAAACAAAAGTTACAGCCAGCTTTGTGGCATCACTGCATAAGATGAGCAGCTGTAAAGTGCTTAAATATATCAAGGTCCCCACTTGTGTGATGTCAACTAAGCAGGCCAGCCCAATGAATGCCATCTTGCTTTCCAGCTCTGTATTTCTGTAGTCCCTGAATGCTATAAGTGAACCACTTGTCCCCGAGGGGTATAAGCAAGGCTTTCAACCAGCTCCCTTATCAAGACCAGTCAGCTCTGACTTCTGCTTTCTAGAACATTTATTTTACACGGGACAACCT
This sequence comes from Alligator mississippiensis, assembly GCF_030867095.1. Classification (NCBI taxonomy): domain Eukaryota; kingdom Metazoa; phylum Chordata; order Crocodylia; family Alligatoridae; genus Alligator; species Alligator mississippiensis. Next base: position 205,460,424 of record NC_081828.1, read on the forward strand.
TGTCCCCACAGCAAACACAGCAAACTACCAATATAAGCAAGTGAGCAAATAAACTAAACCAAAATCCATGGTCTTTCATCAGACTGAGAGGGGCAATTCAAGCTCCGTGCTTCTCCCTTGCCCTCTGCTCCTGGAGCACTAAACTCTCTGTAGGGCCACCCTCACTTACTGGTCATCTGTTGCAAGTGGTCCCCAACCTTCCAGCCAGGCAGAGTCTTAGCACCTGACCAGCTGCAGATGGGTCTCAACCTCCGCAGGTTGAGCACCTTTTTTGTATTTTTTTTTTTTTTTTTTTTTTTTTTTTTACAAGGGATGCAGGTTAACTCTTAACATGGCTCAGCTCTTCTAATACATGAACTGAACAGGGGCATTTCAGCATAAATAGATACTTTGGCATGAAGCTTTGGATTGGGTACAAGATTTCTCATTAACAAATGCCACTTTTCCAGCTGGTTGGGAACAGAAGTGAACACAGAAAGGTCATTTTTCCCTTTCAGAATCTGTGCGGCTGAATGAGTTATGCCAGATACGGTGCAGCATCCTACAGGCCCCTCCTCCCTGCACTTGCAAAGCTGCCTCTTGGGTTTTCTACCAGTAAAGCCAGGCTGTTGACCTCAGCAGGCCCCAGCTGTCGCCCATTACATTCTGTAACAGCTTTGCTTTTAAAAGAGCTGGTAATATGAATGGTCCCCATTAGCTCTGCCTGAAGACTGTAAGAGAAACTCTTTATACCTGCCTGCAGATATTAAAGCAAGCAGCCTGGGTGAAAGAGCAGATTTTTCTTCCTCCTTGCCTCACTCACTATTTACATGGCAACCAGTGAAACTAAGAAGGAAATGGAACAGGAAAAAAGCCTTACTTTGGAGGATCCATGTCTGAGAAGGACATGAAAAAAAACAAAGTCAGGCATCAGTTGAGCTCTGCAGCAAGGAGGAAATTCTCACTCCTTAGTCCAACAGTGCTTATGGGTTTTTTTTTTCCCCAATCCATGAATGCTGGAGGATGGCGAGGTGGTAACAGTTGTGGTGGTAGAGAAGGAGGAATATCACCTCCCAAAGCACTCACCAAAATGAGCCTACTCTGAAGAGGACAACTAGATTTTCCACCAGGTGATGCTTAGAGGTTAGAAATGAGGTTATTCAGATGGGAAAATATCTATCAGGATTTACTTGCTCCCTCTCAAATGGATGAAAAGCCATTTTTCCAGTGATGTCAAAAATCTCATAGTTTTAAAGCAAACAGCATTGAGTTCACAAGATCAAATGATAGTAGTAAGGAAATGACCTCTTCGAGCTGAAGGAGTTGCAGTTCTGTTTATTTCTATCTAAGCCATAGGAGTTGTAAATATACTTGCCAAAATTACATGCTATGTGAATCTCTACATCCTGAGAGAAACTTGTTCATGCTGGATCTGTATAATATATCATTTTTGTTACTAGAACTTTGTAACCTCTTGGGAAGCTGCAGCTGTTTACCAAGCAAATATCTGGCAGCATGTTTCAAGCATACTTTTACCTTAGCATCCTCCTCTGCTGTCACTCAGTGTACAAGGGGACATCATTACCACATGAGGAAACAAGTCAGGAGAAGCTCATGGCCCTAACTGCTGCAGGTCTAAAGTCTTCTTCCAGGGGAGGGTTCACTTGCATGAATGTCTAGGACAGTTAAAGTCGGTTAAATTTGTGCAAGAGTAACCTGTCAAAGCTACAGATTCAGTATTTAATTTAACAGAGTATGTGCAAGATGAAACCGAAGTGCTCTACAGGTGACTATTTAGAGCAAGCATTCACAATTCTTTGCTGATGTAAATTACTTCTAGTATTAAAGGTACATGAGGCCTTGGGCAATCTACAATTGTCCTCTGTCAAGAGGAGACATGCAAATTAATTGAGTTACATAAGAGACCTATGTGTACATATGATTAACACATGAGACACCAACATGAGACCTCATGTTTACCAGGAAAAAGATACTTAATTCAAATGTATCTTTTAGATTAGAATAATATTGGTTATCTGTATTATGGATGAAGGGTTAAGGTGTGGTCAAACTAAGTATGCAGAAATTAACAGTGCAATGTGAAATATACAGTTAAAGGTACTAGGCCCATGGCCGTTACACCGGGGGGAGGGGGGGGTGGAGTTTACAAGAAAACAGCTACAGAAATAAAGTGGTTACATGCTACGACCCCTTTAGGAGGCCTACAGGCCACTAATAGCACAGCAGATAGCTGGCACCAGAAAAATTCCCAAAGATCTTGGCAATGCTAAATGTCTCTTCTGACACACAGGAGGGGAAGGAACTACTGAGCTGAGCTAAAAGGCAGAAGTAGAAGGGTGTGAGTGTGACAGTGTGTGTGTGACTGGGGATCCGTGTGCTTTGGAACAGCATCTGCTCACAGTACTGCCAATTACTGCACAAAGAATGAGCTAACACACTAGGTTAAATTAAAGGCCAATTATTTGGGTGTGCAGCAGAAGGAAGAGAAAGGGCTACAGGCAGCAACCCTGCCCCATTCACTCACCTGGAATCAGACATAGTTACACATTTAGGCTAGGGACAGACATTTAAAAAGCCCGAGTCTGAACTGATTCAATCTTTGCAGGTTAGTCTAACCTACAAAGCTTGAACTGATTTGGAGGTGGATAGCCATTCCCTTTTCATTTCAGAAATGCAGGCACATGCCTACAGTGGCTCAGGCAACAAGCCCGGGGGCACTAGAGCAGCCCTCTCTTACCCCCCCTCTCAGGTCAGCACTGTGGAAGGGATCACCAGGCCCAGGCAGGACACTCCGATTAGTGAAGGGTCTCCCTGCTGAGGAGGAGGGAGCCAGCAGGGAGTTAATAAGAGACCACTGAGTTACACAGCAGGGAGTTACACAGGGAGTTGTTAGTATTCAGCACCCCATCAACAAAACAAAAGGATCACTCATTAGTTTAAGTTCTTCTTAAACAACTATTTCCAAGGAAGGAACAGAGAGACATTACTAGCTACAGGCCTATGCAAAGTGGCTAGTATTAATTTTTGATTCAGCTGGCTTGGGGGACAGCGATTCAATTAGGTGATTTGAATCACTGTCCCAAATTGATTAGGCTGAATCTGCTGAATCAGCCAAATCTCCAAATTGAACAGCCCCCATCCCTTGTCCACTCTCCCAACCTGTCAATGGCTGCCCCAGTTGGCCCCAGCCTCCTGGCTCTTTAAAAAAAAAAAAAGAGCCCAGCACTAACCAGCTGCTGCCAGGTTGGGGGGGGGCAATCTCTGTTGCTACCCACTGTCCCATGCTGCATGGGGGGCTCTGTCATGAGCCCCCAGAGGCCCTGATGGCCATTGCAGCAGCTGGTGAGTGGGGACTTTTAAAAATAAATAAATAAAAAGAACCAGAAGCTGGGGTCAGGCAGGGCAGCCATGGCAGAGGGGGGCTGGGAGAGCAAGTGGTGGTCAGGGGGGTTGGGGAAGCAAGCAGGGGATGGGGCCTGGCAGGGGTGTCCCCATGGTCCCACCCTACAGCTCCCCCTCCCCCTACTTAACAGCACAGAGTCCAGGGCCACCTCCCTTCGGCAGCAAGTGGGAACTGCCCTAATCTCTGAATCAATTCGGACCTTTTTATTGGTCTCCTGATTCAATTCCAATTCACAGATTTGGCTCCTGAATCAGGCCAAATCTTCTCTGAATCGAATCAGCACCCGAAGCTTTGTACAGCACTACTAGCTACCTGCTGATTACCTCCAAAGAGCCCCAGGTGGATATTGTCCTGTCTACCTTTGTCCCATCTCCCACAGCACAGACTGTAGCCAGTATATGGTCTGCTAGCTAATGCTGAGAGGTGTCTGCATAAGGCAGAGGGGACGGGAGAATCCCTGCTTGAGCAGGGAGTGGTGAGGGTGGGCGGGGAGCATGAGGAAGCCAGGCACACTGCTGTGCCTGCCATCTCTGCAAGAGCTGCAGTGGGGGAGCAGGGGGAGGGGCCAGCCCTGCTGGGCTGGAACAGACAGCAGAGTCCTGCCCAGCAAAGCATCTGGGATGCTGGAGGATTCTGATTTAACTTAAACCAGGAAGGGGTTTGGGACAGACACTGCATAAACTGGTTTGACCCAAATCATTTAAGTCTGATACTACCTTCAACCGGGTTCATTTCAAACCAGCTTCAGCCATTTTCAAACTGGTTTACATGCACTGAACTTCTGTTCTGTTACATGTTTAAGCCAGTTTCTGGTCACTTAATGGTCTATGTGTAATATCTGTCCCTAGCCTTAAAGCTCAAGCATCATCCAGTAGCCAGGCTGTCCAGGCCAGAGAGGGTTCCAGGTGGTATGCAGAGAAGTTTTTGCCTCCCCCACTCCATATGCACCATTTTTGCAGCTGAAGATGGAGGAAGCACAGGCTAGATGTGTAAAAATAGCATTTTGATACAGCAATCAATTTGTGCCTTCCCATTCACTTCAAACCCCTAAGCCTAGCACTTGTAAGTGTGGCGTACGGGCTGCGGCTTTCCTCACCTCTCTACTCAGAAGCTCAACTTCACCAAGCTATACAGAACCCAGGCTGCAGATCTGATTTACCTGGCTCTCCAGGAGTTACGCTACAATTCAATTATGACTGAAGCCTCACTTCCTGGCTTAACTGAGCCCTTTCTAAGCCCTGGCTATACACCAGACCAAGAAGGAGGCTCTGACCAGGGGACCTCCAGTGACTGAGGCCATCTTCCATTTCCTCATCCATTTATGTCTGTGGACAGAGTAACACTGGGCAGCATCAACTGGCTTCTTGGACTTGTGGCCAGTGTGCTCCCCTCGAAGACATCATTATAAGCTGTTGACCCACAATCCCATCCCGGTTTTCATTTTAGTTGCCCCAAGTATTCAGTTGTTGCACACTTAATAGCCCTTCTAAGAAGAGAGGGATAGCAGTTTCTGTGTGGGCCCCAGCCCACAGCCTCCCATGTATAACCAATAGACTTGGCTTAACGGAGAAGCAGCATGAGCCAAGGGGCAGAGTCTTGGGTTTGAGTCAAGAGACTTAGGTTCTTGCTGGTTTCTCCTTTCTGGTCTTTAGCAAATCATTTGCCTTATCCTGTACTTGTACTTCAGTCCCATTTCCCACCTTCCCCCTCCTATTTATACTGCAGGCAGCATTTCAATGCTCATACAATGATTTTAGCAGTGCTTGTGCTTTCAGGAAGGGCTCTAGTTATTGCCCAAGTAAAAACAACTGAGATGGTAAACAGGTGCTTCTGGGACATAGGAAATATTCCACTCCAGCTAACAAGGAGGAAAATTATTAGCAGCAAGATGATCAGAGCATAGCAAATTAATGTTCTCATATCTGAACTAAAAGGAAAGTTTAAGGTAGTCTCTATGGCATTTAAAAAATATTATCATTGCTAAATGCACATAATTTAAGACCAGCTACACCTAAATTAACTGAATAGCTACAATTCCACATTCATCTTGAAACAGTTGTAAAGTTCCTGAGCCATACACTGAGAGAAAAAAGTGAAGAGAAAGAAGAGACTGTTCTTCATATCCCCTCCCCACCCCCATTTCCCCCCTCGCTCACATTTCTCAGAGGCAAAGAAAAGGAGGGAGAGTAATAATGGGACAAAAAAGCATGGCTCCTCTAATTCAACTATGAACCTGGTTATGAGCAACCAAAAAAAAAAAAATCACCACACCTATTTAAAATGAGCCACAACCCTACACGAAACTGATAAAGAGACATCTTGGGATAGTGTACTCCAAGCACAAAACCAGTATCACAGAGAGGTATCCTACTTTGGCTGTCTCAGTAAAGAGGCCAAGAAGATTAGGCTATGCTTGTAGGTGGTCAACTGACTGGAGAGCACCAAGTGAACATGTTCCAGCTCCATTTGGTCACCCTGCTCCTTTTCCAGACGATTTGAGTTTCCAGGGCTGTTGATTCATTCCCCATAGCATTTAAGGGAATACATTAATGAATTAGGAACATCTTGCATCTCCACCAAATAAAAATAAAAACCTTTGGAACTGCCTGACTGTGCAATCGATACATCTTGGCTTAGGAACAACACATTTTAAACTGGGTGCATTTGGCAGAAAATCTCCAGATTTCAAGTCCTGACCTTACTGAATTCAATGAGTTGGGGGGGCAGGGTATCACCACCGACTTCAGGGAAGGTTTCCCCTTGGAAACGCAGTCTCTTCTTTCATAACCAAGATGTGAAATAGAAACATCAGAGGTTTGGGGTTTTGTTTTTTTGTTTTTTATACAGTGTGCTTTTACTGCTAACAGTGGGTGTAAACACCCATTAGCACTGTGTCAGCAAGAGAGATCGGAGATACGTGCGCATGTTTTCTACATATTCTAGCAAGAATCAGATGGAAAGAGAGCAGTGAAAGAAAGAAAGTGAGATTTTTTATTTGAAAATTAGAACGTCTGTTGATAATTCTTAGCGTTTTTCCTGTTCTTAGTCTTAAATTACAGAAGTGGACATTATGTGCGTGCCTCTTACTAGAATCATAAAAAAGTATAACCGGAAGGGACTTCAGGAGGTCACCTAGTCCAGCCCCCTGCTCAAGGCAGGATCACCCCATCTAAACCATCCTAGATAATTGTTTGTCTAACTGAAAAGTGCCATATCAATTCAGTAGCACCTTTCCCCCAAAACAGATAATAATAATAATAATAATAATAATAATAATAATAATACAGTTTTAGCCCGTGATGCAGCAAACACTTAAAGACATGCTTAGTTTATGGATACAAGTATGTTACTTACCTTCTTCGGTGCCTGCAAAATCAGGGCTATATATTATTTTGCTTATTGCCCCCAGGCAGTTTTGTAACATTCAAAGGAGACATCACTCAAAGGAGATGCCCTAACAAAGCGGTGTACTCCCGACCACTATTGTTTACACATTAGTTAATTGTAAGATATAGTCTAAAGTTGTAGAAGGACAAATTGAAACAGTAACCACAAAAATTAAGTGATCTAAATTGTTCCACCCTGACTTCACTGGTCCTTACAAGACTCACCGACTCCTGCAGAAGTCAGAACAACCTATTCCACAATAAACCACATTACCAAACTTAGGCTAGGTACATATATTACACTTTTACCAGTATAAACAATCAGAAAACAGTCTGTGACCATAACTATAACAATGACAAAATAGAAATTTGACACACAGACTGATTTAACAATGGCAGAACCCAGTCTAAGATTTGCCTTCCCTCCACCAAAGCAGGGATGTGTGTTCTGTTTGCTGCCAATCTAGATTACACCGCTTACAGAAAACCACATAATTTAGACTGATCCCACCTCAGGCTGTTTGATTATCTGTACCTAGCCTTGAAGACCAGATTGTGAGCCCCTTACTTCCTCCCACAAGTAGTTCTTATTGCTTACACCCATACATTAAGGGGTTCACATTCTGGCCATAAGTACCAGATGTTAGCAAATAATTAAATACAGCCCAGTAATACCATTATAAGAGGTCTGCAATCCATATTACAACAGCAGTCTCTAAAACTGGCTTTGTGACTATTTTGTCCCAGCATTTTCACAACTTGTAGAAAATAAGCTGGTTATGTAAAAACAATCTTTCACAGATTGTAACACCTCTCTTTTGAGGAAGCGCCTAATGGCATCTTTAGTGATAATTAGCACAAAAAAAAAAAATATACCCACTAACCCCCGCCCTGCAAAAACACACCATTAAAAACACTCTGCATTATTCTTTTAAGTCAAAGGAAGTTTGATTCTCAGTTATTCTCCACAGCAAAATGCATTTGTGCATAATATGGTGCTGGTTAGTCTTCCTAAACTATTTGAAGTTTTTAATGTAAAAGGAAAAAAAACAAACAAACAACTGATTCAACATTTACATAAAACGAATGCCTACTTGCTGGCTTTACCAATCTCTCTTCTGAACAGCCCTGAGCGCCTGGCATTACTGGAGCAGGTTTCTTGAACAGCCCAGACCCAGCATAGGATCAGGATTTTTAAAATTGGTAGCACTAAAGGTACCTGTGTAGCCCCATTTCTGGGAGTCCTTGCTCAGAGCCTATAGTTCCCCCAGACAAGGTGGAGGCCTCTACACAGAGTTGTCTCTAGTTGTTCCTAGCAGGAAAGCCAGACGCAGGTGGTGCTGCTTTGCAATTGCCCGGGGGGGGGGGGGGGGGGGGGGGGGGGTTCCCAAGCACTGGCCTGAGCTGCACAGTTTATACCGCACAGATGAAGACCAAGGCTCAGTAAGTCGTGGAGCTAGGGGACTCTTATACTATCCTCCCCCTGCACTCACCCAAAGCGAAAGCCTGAAAGCCCTGCCCCTAGAGCTCCTTTGCTATTGCTCCTATCCTGCTTTCTCTGCCTGAGAACAATGAAGTTAGCCCCATCTCTTCATGCCCATGCACGCCCCTTCTCCCCCCAAACCCTCCCCCTACTTGCTACCTCTTGCCTGTCTCCATACTGCTGCCCCTGAGCATGGACACTAGGGAGGCAGCTGCAATTTCAGCCCCAGAGAAACCTGTGAGGCAGCCTGCACAGGTGCTGGTCTCTGCAGCTAAGGGAGAGAGGAGCTCTCCCAGGACTATCCTGAGCTCCCTCCTCTTTGTCACTGAAGCGAAGGGGTATAGACCTCCAGCCCCAGCTTACTCTTATTTTCTTGGGCAGCACAATGGAGAAAAGAAAAATAACCCTCCCCATTAAGGAAAAGAGATTTAATTAGATTACCCATTAGCACCTTATTAACCCCCCAGGACAGGAGGAAGAGGAACTGCAGAGTAAATGGTCTATGCAACAAACTTCCTCCTATAAACATGGTCTGTCCATAGGTGAACTATGCACCGTTTGCATTGTGGACAAGTATCTATAGTGGAGAACAACAGTCCCTGCAGGACTCCTGCCACTGTGGAGGACCTCCTAACCAGCTGGAAGCAACAGGCTTCTCTGCAGCATTTACAGCTGCATGCTACCTGCTACTTAATTTGTGCTGCAAACCAGCACGCACCCTGCTGCACATGGGGAGCTTGCCCTAGAGCCCTCTTTCTCAGCAGCGAAGGCGCAGGCCTTGGTCGCTTGAGCTAGAGGAGACTCCTTTTCAGCTGAGAGTTAGGAGCAGCTCCTTTAGCCTTAAAAACAGTAGGCAGCAGCAGGAGGAACAGACAGAAAACTGGATACCACATCACTTCAACAGGAGGGTTATGCAAGTCAGACTACAACAGCAGCCCTATCTTCTCCAAGAATTTTTTTTTTCTGCTCTAAGGAATGAGAGATTGGCATATATATATATGTGTGTATACTAGAGAGATTTATACGTATAAATCATATACAATACATATATTAAAACATTCATTTCAGTTTTTATTTAATACTTAGACACACAAGCTGCCGCTATTTTCTCTGTAAGTTGCAATGAAAAACACTTCAACTGACGTTTATCATGGTCAGGTTTCATTTTTATCTTATTCCTATGCCTTCACCATTTTTTCTTATACATTTTCTCTCATGCGCCAGTCCCCCTGTATTACAGCCTTTAAATCCGATCTAAAATGTGAGGAAAAGGAGAGATTGTTCCAAGACAGATGCTTGCTACATCATTTTACAACCTAAAGCACATTTATGAACAAAACATAAACCTGGGGTAATACAGGCTCATGATGGAAACCTTGACAGTAACTTGAAGCAAATATTGAAGAAGAGCTATTACCTCAACCCACCACCATAAATACTTTTCAAAGTCAATTATAAGGGTTCCTTTTTGAAATGCATGCTTACACTGTGCACATCTCCTTCAAAAATGTGGCACTACAGCTCATAATAGCTTTTTTTATAGCTGTTATGGTCTATTGGTTCAAAAATCCATTAAAAATAGTCCTTAAATACTTATAGGTTTGATTGATCACAATAGGGTGCAGTATTGAGTAAATACGTGCTTTAAACATTTTCTAAATAAAGGTTTCTGCAAGAGACCTCAGTAGCTTTGAAGTAGCCATTATATCCTTTCATATCAAACTTTCTGTGTTTCCATGACAATTTCTTTTCTTAATACTCATAACATTTTACCCTGTTCTTTTTCAAACCTTGATATAAATATTCAAGAAATCTCTCTCTCATATTAACAATATTACTAAACAATCCTCAAGACACCTTGGTTTATAAGTTAAACACTTCAGTCTTCAGCCTTATTTGTAATTATTCTCAGCAAAAATAAAGTTCTTGTTAACTCTAGATAAATGTTTCCTCTGGGAAACACTTTGCTTTTCCATCCTCAATTTGGCCAGTTGTGTGCAAGTGTTTGCAGCACAATTCTGGCTATATTTTTTTTTAAAATTATCAGCATCCTGGTACTGCAAATGTCCTCAATAGCATGGATTTGCTGCTGAGCACTTTTGAAAATCTTCCTATTGGTGTACACATCTCCCAGTCTTGGGAGATTTATGTGAACCAAGGACCAGAGAGTCAGCTGAAGAGAAGAGGTCTCCTGTGGACTTCAGTAAGCACCGAACACTGGATAGAAGCAGGGTTTCACTGGCTTTTGCTGGCTTATATTATTATTATTTAGATTTATAACCTGCCCTACCCAAACAGGCTCAGGGGAGCTTACAATAAAAGACAAGCAACCCACAAGAATATAACAGACTCTCCAACACCTCAAAACTTTAAAACCCCACCCCATCCACATTTACTCCCCCACCCATCACCCAGAGGGCAAACCCTCTAGCACATCCCAGCTGTGTTTCCCCAATTCATAAATCTGATTGTTACTACTGAAGCATTGTATTATTTGATGTTTCATATATTAATATAGAGCTTCTGAATCCAGTTATTATTAAAACATTTGTAAAAAGGAATAGATAATAATTAACAATATAGGCTGGATCCTTAGCTGGCATAAATCATCAGAGCTCCATTGGTTTCAATTTATAACCAGCTGAGAAGAAGGCCCTCAAAATCCTCCTGGAATTATACTTTGATTCATCCTCACAAACTATTTAATGCTGAGGATTTAATTTAATTACCTGGAATTCTTTTTCGTTTACTATTATGTTCCATGGGGTGGAAAGAATTAGGGAGAGCAATTGCTAGGTATGTTAATGATAAGACTACTGAAAATCATGACCTTGATATGGCCATAAATAGTGAACAAGATAAGACTCAGAGTTAAGTGGAATGGAGTGTGCGCTATATTATATAGATACATAATCTCCTGCATAAATAGATTATGGACTATTATAACTGTATATATTGTACAGTAAAACGGCTACCCATTATATTCTAATTCCAGCCATAAAAACTCTCTGCGAGGCTTTGACATATTGCTTGTTGGAATTGCCTGCAGTTGGAAAAAAACAGTAACACATAAAAATGAAACTTTTTTTTCCAGGATTAAATTTTGAATTACATAACCTCACCATGCTACTACATACCTTAGGGATAAAATAGGACAACAACTTTAGGGATCCAGAAAGAATATGCACAAAATAAAGGCATCTTAAAAGCCTAAAACAGCTCACACAAAGAGGTAGAGTGTTCAGCACCACAACTTCTAAAGTTTTGTGTGAATAAAATATTTCTATTCAAGAAGGACATCTTGCCTTCTTAAAAGTACACGCTTCCCTAAACCCATATAAGTGCCATGCTTTGACAGCAGTAATTATCTCATGCCAGTTAATATGATATAATATCTACTTATGTGGATATGCTTTAACTTCCAAGAAAAGGTTATTTGTGTTGCACAAATAAAGCACGGTATAATATTTAAAATATTATTTGTACTCAAGTAGTGACTCCCATTAAAAAAGACCCAAAACTTTGAATAAGAACATCACTCTGATTGCAAGATAGATCATTACAAACAGAGAAAATCCCTAACTACTCTTTCTTGCTTACAAATGACAGTATTACCATAAAAGCCAACCATTTCCCACCACTGATGGAGTCTCATATCAAGACTAATTTTATATATTAAAGTTTTGAAACAAATTAGCAGTCTCAGATCCTTGAAATTATATATATTATTTAATATATAAAATTGACTTGACTCTACTCAAGTTAATTTCAGTAGTCTCATAAAGTGATATCAGTTCATATATTCTCAACACATACAGAAGGTTTAATTCAAAGCCATCTGGAAGTGATCTCTGTTTTGTAGTATGGATTCACAATGAAACATTGCCTCGCATTTGTTCCATCAAAACTAGAGAAAATCATTCAATGTACATGACAAATATAACCATTTCACTTGTTGCACCACATTAAGTCTACTTTTGCCCAAAGAAGGATCTGTAAAACGTCTCTGTGATTTTATCAGTACCCCACAAGATATGCAAGAGGTTTTAGGATTAATAGGCTATCACATTAACATTTCATTCATTTGACCACTGCACTGGATAACAATGTAAGCTTGAAATGTGTGTCATACATCTACATGGTCTTATTCCCTTTATAATCTCTAAAATACATCAATAACAATGGTAAGAAATCATACATCTTCTCTTTGAAGCTTTCCTCTCCTTATTTGGACAGTTCTCTTCTAATCTCCAAGAAGGTAAAACTAAGAAATTACTTTGCACTGTGTTTTACTTTTCTTACGAGTCTCCCTCAGCTCTAAAACAGCTTCAGGGGAAAAGAGTTTCTTTAAAAAAAAAACCTTTCTATATACAGGTTCCAGTAAATGTAATTTGAAAGGACATGAAAGAAATCAATTTGGTTTCAAGTGTTTTTCTGTGTACAAATGCTATTTCTGTTTCAAACTCTGTAAAACTTTTCTTATACCAGTCAGATCAAACTGTATGTTTTATGTGCCTGGCAAGTGATTTGTTAAAATTAAATCAATTTGCAAAGCAACAAGCATATATAATCAAATCCTACGCTGTCAAGATTGATCAGATTGCTCACTTACAGCTGGTCATTTGTCATCAAACACATTCTCTGCTTCATATTTAATTTTTACCATAACAGTTTCTTAGTAAGCTAATGTATATTTTTCACTCACCCTCCAAAATTTTTTACATCTCTTCACTCTGGATAGTTTTGATTTGTTCATCCCTGATGTCTGCAGGTCAGATATGTATCCTGGGTGGTTGCAACTGTGTTCTACAATCAGCCTGGTGCCTAAAACAGTAGAGCACTAGGTATTCTTGAAATCAGAGGCACTCCTTAGCTTTTAATGCTGCTTCCAATAACCACACAGTCCACAGCTCAGCATAAAGTAACCAATAGCTGAACGTGACATTAAAAAAAACCAAAAAACCTTTCCATCAAGATCATAGAGAGAGCAGACTTGATCCATCCAAAGCTTGATTTAGGGCGGGGGGAAAAAATTATTGTCAGACATCCAACCTTAAGAAGACACAGGAGCTTGAAAATGGTGGCACTTTAAGACACTGTCATGCTTAGTTTTAACACAGGGATTGTTTTAATCCTGTATTTAAAACAAAATCAAAGCTGCTTTAAAATATATGGAAATGAAGAGAAATTACAAAAACGTCTCCAGTAATCTGCCATGGATGATGCTGAGAATTTCTCATGCAGTTGCTTCTGTTTTGTTTTCTGATGTTCCTTGGCATAAATTCAGCAAACAGAAAATGAAGTGGTAAGTGCCTTAGAAATTCAGCTTTGGGAAAAATAAAACTACCATTATTTCACCATCCAGTTCTGGCATGAGAAAATAACTTTGTTTAAAGAGAGTTCAGAGTTCTTAGGTGCACATAGCGAGTGTGAGACAGATCTTCTTACCAGCTCTTTTTTTTTTGTATCACCAAAACCCCCCCCTGCCATATGATCACTTTAGCGTATGATCCACTAACATCTCACAAGATAAATAATGCCAGGCTGAAAAGCCACTGAATGCTTCAGGAAGTGCCTTGATGATTAAGTATGTGACACAATTTTTTCCTGTGTCAACATTAATCCAAAGCGCCATATTATGGAACAGTGCCTTTCTACAAGTCGGTCATGCAGGATGAGATACGAAAAGGGGTCTTTGCTTGTAATGCCCAGTAACTTTTTGCATGACTCATTTCTTAAGAACAGAGAGGCTATTTCCCTTGTCGTATGTGAATTCTACTTTATTCCTTGTTTAGTACATTTTACCAGCTTCAACTTTCCCTCTAGTCGTAACTGGCCACAGAAAACTTCACTTCCTGCCTGAAAAAAATGTTCTATCATTGCTTTGTGATGCACTGTTAGTGAGTATAGGGCCAAAACTTGACAATCTAGTTCAATTCTCATCTAGTTTATAAAGCATACTATCAAAAAAAATCGCATCCCTCCCTAGTGGGTTATTTGCTTTATAGTGCTACTCACTGCTCTTTGCTGCTTGAGTGGCCAAGATCTATAGATCTGTCATAAGATCCAAAGTTGCAGAGTTCAAATTCTGCTATCATAAGTGAATCCTTAGTAAATACACAAAGAGCCACTGAAGAACAAATTCAGGAGAGAGAAAAAATGTTACGTCTAAAACAATTACTAACTTTGGTCCTCATAAGGAGCGATTTTTATTAGCTTTGGAAGCGACAGACTGTTTTTGCGCAGTTGCTTCACCCTGTTTAATTTTGTTCTAATGTTTAGTGTTAAAGGCCTGATTCTACTTCCTGTGAAAGTCAAACAAAGTTTTGTCATTAACTTTAGCGGGACCAGATCCTTGCTTCATAATGTCTGGTTAGAAACCTCCCCCCAGCACTCCCCCCAAAATTTACTGCATCTCGTTAGAAGCTTTATAAGTAACTTCAGCGTTCTTTAATAATGAGTTTCAGGAATTCTCTAATACCATTCAGTCAAGATAGTATCCACACTTGAATTTTCAAACTTACATTTTCAATCAGGTTGACAAATGTTTTATGCTATTAATCTGCTTATTACAGGAAAGACAGATAAAACAGTTTTATATTCCAGTGTGTCTAGGGATTTAGAAAATACAAGAATCTAGAAGTGATGACATGGAAACACATATTTTAATACTGCCAAGAGGAGCAGTTGTATAACTCCCCAAAGGAGTAGCAATTTTAGAGTGTGTATCATAAATTTTTTGAATCTAAGATGGCCCAGAATTTAAGACGACCCCCCCAGTAATTAGATTCTGTATATGGACAATGTATAAACTTCCAGGTATAGAATCTAAGGGCACTTTCACATGTGCTCTAGGGGTGGTGGTGTGAGGCAGGGGGGGGGTGGTGCTTAATTTGATAAAAATAAAAGCACTACCACCTCTCATGTATCAGTGTCCCTGGGCTTAAAAATGGTGGTTGGGGCCATTTGACAAGCTTTAGTTCAATCATTCCCATGGCCATTTTTAAGCCCGGGGACACTGATGCCTGGAGATAACCTGGAGAGGGTCCAGAGAAGGGCCATTCGTATGGTTAAGGGCTTGCAGGCCAGGCCCTATGAGGAGAGACTAGGGCACCTGGACCTCTTCAGCCTCTGCAAGAGAAGGTTGAGATGCAACCTTGTGGCTGCCTATAAGTTCATCACGGGGGCACAGAAGGGAATTGGTAAGGCTTTACTCATCAAGGGGCCCCTGGGGGTTACAAGAAATAATGGCCACAAGCTAGTACAGAGCAGATTTAGACTGGACATTAGGAAGAACTTCTTCACAGTTCGAGTGGCCAAGGTCTGGAACGGGCTCCCAAGGGAGGTGGTGCTCTCCCCTACCCTGGGGGTCTTCAAGAGGAGGTTAGATAGGCATCTAGCTGGGGTCATCTAAACCCATCACTCTTTCCTGCCTATGCAGGGGGTCGGACTCGATGATCTAATGAGGTCCCTTCCGACCCTAACATCTGTGAATCTATGATACAAGAGGTGCAGGAGGCTGCTGGAGCATGGTAATTACCTCGCTCCGGCAGACTCAGGTTATCGAGTCTGCTCTGATGTGCTGGAATTCCAGCGTGTGAAGCAGCCTCCGCACTTGTGTACAGGCACCCTAAGTATCAGAGGGTTGTCTTGAATTCACCTCCCGCCCCACTACTACAGCAGGGAAAGCAGTGGCTGGGGAGGTCAGGTGCTGAGGACATCAAGCAGCCCACTGGCCCTGTGCCCCCCCCCACGCACACTTCTTCCCCCTGAAGCCTTCCTGCCCCTCTGCTACCTGCACTCCACACCCCCAGCTCCTCACAGCCTCTGCCCCTGCCTTACTCCTCCTAGTCTCCACCTCTTCCCCCACATCTCCCTAGTTTCTACCTCTCCTCCCACAACTTCCCCCCAGCGTCTGCCTCTTCCCACCCCCTCTTACTGTCAGAGGCTGCTCAGGCTCTGTTTCCTCCTGGCACACAGCATGTGGAAGTGCAGCCCATGCCAGGCCATGCAGAATCGTCTTAGATTCAAGTAAATATGGTAGCAGCAACTTCACTGCCTCCAATACAGCCCACAGAATTGAATGGAAACCAGCTCTATGCCATTAAAAAGCATGTCTGCTGAGTAAGAGTTGCATCAAAATGAATAGGTTAGACCTTTGTTCTTCAAATCTAAAACAATGCACCTTGTTTCTGATGTTAGAAGAAGTCAAAATCTGGCCCATTCTGTTCTAGTCTTAGTCCTGTGTTCCCCCTGCTCTCTATATTACTGGCTGCAGCCAGGGGGATGCTATGTGCAATTCATCTTGATTCCGGTTAGTATCAAAGAGGAAATCCATTTATTATGTATAGGACCATCTCTTTAAACAGAAAAAAAATCTGCCTTATATTTCTTTGTCTTCAGAAGAACGATCTGAACTCTGACTTTGCTTACTATAATGAGTAAACAGCCTGAAAGGCGCTCTGTACATTTCTTTCATTTGCACTGATCAATGCTTATAAATAGCGTTGCATGGCTAGACCAAGGTCAAGGTAAACGCTATTCTGTTGTGGCCGCCTTTGTGGTTTGAGCATTATGATTAGAGCCAAGAAAAACGATGGTTACATCTGAATTATATGCAGTTTGGAATCACACAAAATGCTTTCAGCGCGTCATGTGCTTTTGGCATTTTAATTTTCTGAAAACCGACTTCCTTACCCTTTGGCTGATAAATAAATTAGAGAACAAAGACCCGTGGTAAATAAAATAGAAATCTTTTTTTTGTGTGCGTTTCACTAGCCCCACATGTATGAAACCCACAAATATCAAAATACTGGTATCCGTTAGGTGCCTTGACTAAGATGAGGTACCTGGAAGAGGTAGGAACAGATCCCAACTGGTAATTATTGCCTATGATCAATATTTAAACTCAACCCTTCTTTTTCATTCACTCTTGCCTCAAACTCAGGGTCTATACAGTCAATATTAGATGTCAACACTATAGAGGTGTTTGTCTTCAATCCAACAGCTTGAACAGAAGGCTGAAGAAAAGAGATAGTCAATAAGGAAAAACCCAAACCTGGGGGTCTACAAAGACAGATCAATATTTTCGACTAAATTTACAAAGAAATAAATGCCGCTCTGCAAAACTATTTTCCCTCATCCTTCTCCTATCCGCCCTTTAGCTTCAGCTATACAAATGTGGCTCCCTACTCCACTGGTTCTTAACTTTTTTTACACTCAAGGCACCCCTTGTTAGACTCAAGACACCTCTTGGAAAATGCCAGTTTTTAGTTTTCACTTGTATTCTGACTACAGAAAAATACTACAGCAACTCTTCTGTTGCAGAGACTACCGAAAGGCCACAACAGGACAGAATATGTTTGACACTGTAGATTCCTATCTGAAATCTCTGGGTTTATCTTGTGAATCATGTGTAGGTGTTTGCACATCTAGCAGTGCTAACATTGCAACTTATTCCAAAACAGTCATTCTCCATGCTGAGCAAATGCTTCTCACTACCCACTTCTCTTCTCTCATCATTTGCCTACACACTAATTCCCCTGGCTACTCCCAATCCTTTGCTTTTATCACATCCTTATACCTTCTCCATTTCTCCTTATCCATTTTGTCTCATGCACCAATCACTTGGTAGTACCACCTTTAAATCCTATCTTAAAACCCACTTACTCAGTAATCTGACCTAGAATCACTAAAGCTTTCAGCCTACACCCAGGTATGTATTAAACCTGCTGAACTGATTTGAATGCAAGCTCCTTGGGGCAGGTGCCAAGTCTCATAAGTAAATTTTGGGCAATACAGAACACATTGCCCATTCTCAGTAACCATTACCCCTGTACCTCTCATCAGCTTTGAAGATCTGGGTTTAATTGTTTATAGAAAAGTATTATTTTCAAGCATTTAAAAAAAAGGATTTCTCGTTGTATATTGAAAGGCTGGGTTGTTAACAGACTCTTTCCCTTTCCCTACAGGCATCTACTATCAAATGCCAGTGTCCTCACCAATGCTAACACTGTTGATTATTCAACATCAGCTGCAGTGGGCATGGCATTGTGTGCAAATGCCTCATGTACATTTACCAAAACAACTGCTGTACTCCCAACTCAGCCAAGGACAAAGGACACGTGGGGGCCAGAGAAAATGCTTCAAGGATGCCTGCAAGGAAAACATTAAGTGAGGCATTGACATCACAACTTGTGAAAAACTAGCCAGGCACAGGGTCACATAGCGAAACCTTGTGAGAGAAGGTACATCTTACTTTGAGGGAAACCATCTTGCCTTGGAGGCAAAAAAATGACACAGATGGACAGAAAGAAAACAAGATGGAGAACTCTGCAGTTTGCCCCTCCCTTTAACCACCACCTCTGGTGTCAGCAAGAGTCTGTGGCTCTAGGATCAGCCTTCTTAGCTGTCAATGGACTCATCTACAACCCAAATTTGCATCTTTTGTTTTGTTAAATTTGGTCTTCCATTTTCTCTTTCTCTAGGGATCCCAAAATTGTTAGTTTGGTCTCAAACATACATAATTGTAGCAAGCTTACCCTTTTCAGGGCTTGGGTAGAATCCCAGACTCGAGGGTCTGCTGTTTGATTAGTGGAGCTCATCCTCCAATCTGAAGACAGCAAAAAGAAGCAATAGCAAGCCCTTTTCTGAAGGGAGGGGGCAAGGAGCAGTTGGACCTGAAGCAGAACTGCACCAGCCAGGTCCGGAGAAGTTGGGAGTGGAGCTCCTGAAGAGTATAAAAGGAGAACGTGCTCGGCAGGGTGGAGAGAGATGATGAGGGACAGCGAGGAGAGAGGAGCTCCAGAGATGGCCATCCTCCGGACTCTGCCCGAGCTTCAGCGGTGCACGGATAGCCACATGGGGAGCTGGCCCTGGGAGCAGCTTGGGGCTGCTTCAGCTCTAGATGGTATGTGGGTCGGTGCACAGAGAAACCACCTTGGAAGCAGCTTGCAGCTGCTCAAGTTAGCCCCGACTCTAGGCTGAGTGACCGGAGCCCTGCAGTGTGGCTCCACCCAAGCTCATGGGAGCTTGGCTCCCATGAAAGAGAGAGAGCCCTGGGTGCTGGGCCATCAAGGAGACCTGAAGTCCTTGCTGGGGAGAGGCTCTTGTGGGATTGGGCACCAGAGGACGAGCCTTGACTTCTCCAGAGAGGAAGCATGAGTTGCTGGGGAAGTGGGCTCTACAGGGGAGGCTGACACAGGTGAGGAGGGTCTGCCGCCTCCACCCTCCATTGTGGGAGGGGCGTGTCCATGTCCCAGGGCCCTAAAGGGGAGGGGCTTCAGGGAAACCCCTCGTGGAGGTGCTGAGTATACTCCCTATTTTGAGGTTGTCATTGTGTTAAGGGCCATATAGCTAGGGGTATTCTTTAAGGGGGTTTATATGGTTTATGTGTTTTAATGCCTCAGTGTGTATATTGGTATTGTTATTTGTGAAGGTTTAAAGAAATAGTATTGTTAATTTACTTGAGTTATATAGGTTAATATCCCTATGTGTTAATTGTGTTGTATAGTTTATAAGTTATCTGGTTCATATTTGGTATTATATATGAATGTGGAATATTATATATAGTATATATTCCATGTTTTATATTAAGTGTATGTATTTATTGCAAGTTATCTGGCCCATATTTGGTATTATATGTGGATGTGGAATATTATATATAGTATATATTCCATGTTATATATTAAGTGTATGTATTTATTCTTGTAATAAATTGCACATAGTTGAGTACTTGGTTTCGGCCTAGCTCTATAGAGAGGGGAGGAAGCCGCTGTAGTAGCTGACCCCTTCCTCAGCACCCTGCCTGACCACTACCCCTGACATCAGAGCACAGGGCACACCCTCCGGGTGTCCCCTGGCTACATAATATATGTAGGCTTCTTTTTATTTACCCTGGTTTTTGTGTCTTTTGTGCCTAGATCAATCTTTCATCAAGAACTTTCTTTAGGAACCAGAGTTAGAAATCTGCTTAAAAAAAAAAAAAAGATGAAGAATGAGGTTTTCACAGAGCTTCCTCATTCCAGAAGCTGGGGTCTTAAGAAATCCACCAAAAATGGAAGACTTCTGATAAAAATCTAAGAATAAGCAATACTGACATGTTATCATTGAAGTGAAGGCATCAATGTGAAAACAATCTACAAGTGGAGAAATGGAACTAGAAATAAATATGAATAACAATTTGTTGAAGTATATACAGTTGATAAGAAAAGGAAAAGACAAGTGAGAAAAATCCATGGAAGTCATTTTGTAAGTATGTATATTAGGAACAACAGAAAAAACAGCAACAAAACCCTAGTAATCTTAAGGCCCATTTTTGAAAGGAGTTAGTGCATTTATTAATAACAATGCAGAATAAAATAAAAAAATGTTGAATACAAGTTTTGGTCCTGTATGCCAAATGACATAATTGTACTAGATGAGAATGATGAAGTACTTCCCAGTCCATTAGTAACAAAGGAGGATCTTAAATATCATTCATGACAGATGAACAGCAAGACCATAAACTTGTACCCAAGATTCCTAAAACAGCTGGCTGAGCATTCTGGCATTCCAATATTAATTTTTAATAAATACTGGAATGCAAGAGAAATTATGGAAGCCAGAAAGAGTGCTAGTGTTGTGTCAATATTAAAAAAGCATTAAAAAAAATCAAACAGTATCCATCCTGGACAAAATAATGGAAACAGCTGACGTAGGGTTCAATTAAATGGCATTAAATGATAAGGATACAACAATTAAAACATAAATAATACATACATTAAATATAATATTTAAAAAAAGAGAAAATATCTTGTAAAAAGTGTTTTCTTCGTTGAGGAGATTACAAGTGTACTTGATGAAAGTAACTGAAGTTGTCACGACGCAAGGTCTTTAACTTAGTATTGCACAACATCCTGATGAAAATATTTCACTATACAATATTTCACTATACAACATTATTAAACCATGTAGTTAATGTAATAACAAGTAGTCAGTGGGGATCAAATAACAGTATTTCTAATTGGACTTTCAGTGATAGCTACTAGGCCTGAACTATTTACATTTTTCAACAATGATTTGGAAATAAATATAAACTTCTTGCTGATTAAAATTGGTCAGTAACACAAAGAATGCCAGAGTGATAACTAATGAGGAGAGGACAGATAATCATACAGCATGATCTGTAGCCCTTGGTAAACTGGGCCATTAAAACAAACTATGCTTTAATAAAGCCAGATGCAAAGCTTTATGTTTAGGATTGCAGAGCGTAGATCTTGCCTAAGGAATGGGGAACTGTATCCTGGAAAGTAGGGACCATGAAAAGGATCTGGCAGACAAGCAGTTTACCATGAGCACCCAGATAACGCAATCCTTGGATGTATAAAAAAAGGTGAAGTGAGAAAGTAGAATGGTGATTTTATCTCTATACACAGTATTGATGAGACTGATATTGGAATACAGCATATAGTTTTGGTGTCCACAGTTTTCAAATGTGTCAAGTATTGAAGAGGGGACAGAAATGGATCACAAAAATAATCCAGGGGAGAAAACTATAATAAGAAGGAATGGTTAAAGCTAAAGCCAGAAAATTCAACCCAGAATAATTCGAGCAAAAAATATTCACAAGAGCATGACTAGCTGCTCAAAGAAACAACCAAGGGAAGTACTGGATTCTCCTTCTCTCAATGTCTTTGACTCAAGACTGTGCGACTTCCTGGAAGGTATGTGCCAATTGAAGACATATTATGTTTTAGTCACTGAGATAAGTAATAACTGGATGAAGTTTAAGACCATGTGATATAGAGTATGTCAGACTTGATTATGGAATGGTCTTTTCTGGCCTTAAACTCTGTGAAGCTATGAATTGTGCAGTTTTTCAAAACACATCCCATTAGCCTGAGATTAGAAATTTGACACCAGGAACATATATTCAGCAAAAACAGTACATTGAGTTACAAATGTCATTGTACTGGCTCAATGAAAAGATCACAGCACTGAGTTCACGACAAGAATATTTTAAGAACCGCTTACTGCTTTTTCTGCTTCATTTCCAGTAAGGCGAGATGTTCAACATTTTATGGATTGGTACAGTGCTTCATTTAAACACAACGGGCCAAAATCATCCCAAAGCATTCATACCAAGGTCAAATTCTGCCCTGAGTCACACCTCCTATGAGCACTGGGGTTGACTAGGTATAACTGAAAGCATAATTAGCCCCCCCTACTTTTAGCAGATATAAGATTATAGCAGACCTAAGTTTATTAGAAGTGGGATGAAAGTAATAGCATGAAGTGCAAGGTTATGCACTTGGGGCTCATAACAAGGATTTCTGTGGTAAGAGGGGAGTTAATTGGCTGGAAATGAGTAGGTTAGCCAATCACAGAATGATTCTGAGCTGCCAGTGATTCAGCTTTCAAAAAAAGGCAATATAACTCTGAGATGTATCACACAAGGTATTTCCAGTAGAAATAAAGAAGTACAATTGCCATACTCCTGTGAGCCCTCATCTAGAATACTTTGGTCAGCATTGGTCATCGTTGTTCAGAAAAAAGGAACTCAAACTGGAACAGGAGAAAAACTACAAGGATGATCAGAAGACTACAGAACTTGGTTTATTTGGCATGAAAAAAAACAAAGGCTGAAAAGGAGATATTATCTATAATTATATCAAATATTATCTATAATTATAATCAAAAGGGATGAACACCTCAAAGAGAGAAGAGTCATTGAAACTAATGGAGAATGATGGCGCAAGAAAAAGTAGGTATAAATAGGTCATAAATAAATTGAGGCAGGAAATTAGGAGGAGATTCAAGCATTAGGACAGAAATTCTGGAAAAGCTTTCCAAAAAAAATGTGGGGAAGGGAAGGGTACCTATCTAGTTTTACAATGGCATTTGATAAGTCTATAAAAGGGATTCTGTGAAGGTAGGTCCCTGCCATAGCAGGGAACTAGATGTGATGGCCAGGGATCCAGATTTTCTGTTTGCTGCAGAAAAACACAATTTTCTCTCATCTGAAGGATCACAGATTTTCTCTTTTAGAGGAGAAAAAATGCAGATTTTCCTTTTTAAAGGAGAAGACTGCAGGAAATAGCAGTATTCCCTTTGCAGGCTGGCAACCTTCTGGCCTGCAAGGAGCTGCTTGGGGCTGGGGGCAGTGGGGGAGGGCAATTGGAGGCAGGGGGCACCAACATGCAGCCAGACAGGGTGGTAAAGCAGCTCCAGTAGGTGTATGCAGGTAAGTCGATGGGGGGTGGGGTTGAAGGGCCAGGGCTTGGAGGGCCAGTCCTTTGGGACTATGTGTGTGTATGCATGTGCGTGTGTGGCAGGGGTATGTGGAGAGGATGAGTGTGTTTGTTGGGGGTGTGGGTACTTGCCGGCACTGCAGGAAGGTGTCCGGGTGCTGGGGCTGTGTTAGGGCAGTGGGGAGGTGCCCGCCCCTCCACTAAAAGAAAATGTGTGGGGGCCCTTTGGGCAGTATGGGGGCAGCTGGGGGCCCCTCTGGCAGGGCTGAGTAGGGCAGGGGGATGCAGGTTGGGAGTGAGGGACACTGTGGGGGAGGGGACTGTGGGTCAGGAGTGAGGGACACTAGTAGGGCCAGGGTGCTGCAGGTTGGCAATGAGGGGCACCAGCATGGCCTGGGAAGGTGGGAGACTGTGGGTTGGGAGTGAGGGGTACCAGCAGAGCTGCGGGAGGGGGCAGGGGGCTGTGACTTGGGAGTGAGGGGCAACGGCATGGGCAGGGACAGGGCACTGGTATATCAGGGCTGCTCAGTGCCACAAAGCAGCAGGGGGGACAGCTGCAGCTGGATCAATGTCCTGGTGAGCAAAGAGGCCAGGGGGAGCTCCGATTTTCCATGCTAAAAAAAACCAAAATCGAACACCAAAATATATAGGTATTTATAATTTATTTTATTATAATAATTGAGGCACTGGTAGGCTTCCAAACTGCTTTAAAATTGTAAATATATCAATAAACTGATACCTATGTATATATGGTGGTGTTTCATTTCAATCATGGAAAAATGTGGTTTGGGGGTTTTAAAATTAGAGAATTTGGTTTTGTTTTTTTTAATCAGAGAATTTGCAATTTTTAAACAGAGAAAACCAGGATCCCTGCTGATGACCTAAGTTATCCCTCCACATGTTATGCACACATTATTTGCCAAGTGTCCACTTCACTACAGGGAAATTCAACTACAAGATAAGTTTTCTTTCTGAACATAGAAAAAATAAAATGAGGAGGAACCTTGAGAGGTCATCTAGTCCATCTCTCTGCCCCAAGGCAGAATCAACTATACCTAAATGACTGACTATACCAAAATGATGACTATTTACTTCAGATCTTCAAGTATTCACTGGGACATATGGCCTTGCTGTCTGGAAGATAGTCTTCCAGAACAGTGAACACAAATCAGAAGTATGAGCACCATAATCTCTCTCTGGGTACTATCACTAGACTATACTCTACTATTTAATACATCTACATTCCATGTTAAATAGAAAATTCTCCTCTCATACCCTCTAAATACCAGAGGTAATTTGAATAATTAACAGGGGAGAAACTGAAAACAGCTGCTTCATGGGATCTCCTCTAGTGCAGCGTATTATAAAATGGTGATGAAAGATGAACAGAAATATAAATTTCTACATAAGATACAAAGTTGTGTATGGGGCAAAGCATTTTTAAATGGGTGGCTGTGGCACGCAATACTAACTAGCACAGCCGACTGTATACAATAGCATGCTTTTCAAATGGAAGAACTGTAGAACCCAAATGTCCAACAAGAGTACAATCCTTCCCGAAATGTTAGATTTAGTGATATAAGTGTGTGCTGATTCTATCAGGTGAAACAGAGTTTGAGTTCTTTACATGCTGGGCCAGATGCTGTGTTGCACAGAAGAATCTGTCAGGGAGCCAGATACCTCGTTTCACGTATCCGATACTGATGCACAGAGAAACTAAGATACGCAGTGATATTTCAGTGCCTTGCTCCCGCTGGGATCAATAGCTCTGTCATATCCTGCAGGATGTTGTGAGGATAAAGCTAGCACAGATGATGAACGCTACAGTAACAGTCACCACAGAAAGGAAGTAATTTGCCCTCTGATTATGAGGCCCTTTCTCGGTGTCTCAGATTAGTCATTCAAAAAACAGAGACTTCCCTGGTAATTGGCCAATGTGAGGACCAACTGGAACCAACTCAGCCACAGCAGTTACACAAGATCTCTATGCCATAATTAGAGGCCTATTTAATTCATGATTTCGTGGATTTTGCAGACATCGCAAAATCGGGAATTCTCCCTGAAATCGAGAAAAGTCCACAAAATCCGCACCCCCCCCCCAAATTACTAAGAATAAAGTATGGCTCCTAAGTGACAGCTAGTGATCCTCATGGCTGTTGCGGCCTACCCTTGCAGCTTAGTGAGGTGTGGGGAGCTGCCAGCATAAAGAGGAGCAGCCAACATGGCAGCCACACACCCCAACCACTACTGATTGGCTGAGAGGGCTGCCTGTCATGTACCCCAACCCCTCACTGCCAATCAGGGGTGAGGGGCAGGACTGCATGGTGGGCAGCCCTCTCAGCCAGTCAGTGGCATGAAGAACAGCCCTCTTGGGAAATCAGCAGCAAGGGGTGGGGCCCCCAGGGCCCCTCAAGCAAATAGTAGCGAGGGGCAGGCTTACTGTGAAAAAGCTGCAAAATTGGCTCAGTGCACTGCGAGCAGCCCATAAAGAGTCTCTTTTACTCACTGCGACTTCGCTAGATCCCTAGCCGTAATTAGGAACCTATTCAATTTGTGATTTCATAGATTTTCTGGAAATCATAAAAATAGGCATTGTCTGTGAAATTGAGCAACATCCAAAAAATCCACAAAAGAAAAAAGCCTACTAAAAATAAAATGCTGGCTCCCTACTGGAAGCCAGCAACCCTCGTGGCCACTGAGGCCTGGCTGCGCAGTCTGCCAAGAGGCAAAAGGGGGTCGGGGGGCTGCTGGCATAAAGGAGAGCAGCTAAAATGGCTACCACCCCGACCCCTTGCTGCTGACTGGCTAAGAGGGCTGCCTGTTGTAGGGTCTTGCCCCTCTCCACCAATCAGCGGTGAGGGGTGATGCCACATGATAGACAGGCCTCTTGACAAATCAGCAGTGAGGGTCAGGGCCCCTGGGACCCCTTGGCCAGAAGGGTCCCTGCTATAATAAACCTATGAAAATGGTGGCTGGCCCCTGCAATCTGCCCATGAAATCAGCTGCCTGCCCCCTCGACTTGGGTAGGTCCCTAACCTCAATATTCAATAGTCCAAATTAACCCGGTGCAAGAAAGTTTTTCAAGTGGACCCATACCTACTTATAGAGATTTTTTCCATACATACATTACTTCTAGGCCTCACACGCAGCAACATTTTTTTCTTAGGAAAACCGTTTCTGTGCCTCCCCATAGGAAGTCTCAGGTCTTTCCTAGACTCTTTCTCTACTGTTTACAAAGGTTTTTGTCTAGTGGGTTTTTATATATATAGCTTTTTGTCTGGCTTTGGTTGGGGGTAGAACATTGTGCACCTGACGCCTTGCAGTTTTCGGGTTTTGTTTGTATGTTCTTTGTAGGCGGGGGGGGCGGGGGGGATATTGTTAGGGATGTTAATGGGCTTCAAGCCGAGGTATTATTTACATCCGAGCTGCTTAAGCTGTGAGTAATTTTTAAACCACCTAGAAATAAATTAGCGTCTTACCACAGGAGCTCAGCTTTATGAAATAAAGCATCAACAAAATGCATCTGAAGAAAATACACAGCAAACAGCTTGTTCCTCCCTCCCTCCCCTCTCCCAGGAAAATAACTCTGTGTTTTAGTTAACTGAATGCTCACTTCTAAAATACACAGCATTAGAGAGATTTACTGAAAAGGGCAATTGTAGTGATTTTTAATGGTGCCACACTTGGAGGAGGTTGGACATCTTTATTCACAGAGAGCAGCGTCACTTATTCTCTCCCTCGTTGTGCTTGTACCTAGGTTTACAGGACAAACTCTGCGGGTGAACTATTGGCCTAGTCAATACGAGTCTCCATGGGTTTTTTGGCTAGTTTCCAAACGTGGGGCCAATTAATGCTAATTTCAGCAGTGCTATGTGATATTAACCATCTTATGTCTCGTCCTTCCAACATTAGCAACTTTTCTTCATTACTGAGGTGGATCGTTCTCAATTCGTTATTCAGAAATAAATACTCATTATACCATTTCCAAAACCATCTAGATCCTACCAGATATAATTAGTGCCCAGGTCCTCAGTGGGGAAGAAGGAAAGCGGTGTATTGAAATTTATCTGCAGGCATTAGCTATTCTAACTCTTAAAGCCTTTAAGTTCCCCTATTATTTTAAAAATATTAGCCTTGTGAGCAGGATTCTCCCCAGCATGTCTTTACGTCTCATGGAATCTATTGCCCATGGCTGTCATTGTGACTTCCTTATGCTGAGAGCTGTATATGTGCATTCATGCAAGCAAACGTGTGTGTAAAGTCTGGAGGGCTGCTGTACATGTATAATGATGTATGTAATCCATACATACTTCTTTGCACCATAGACTAGAAAAGCAGGAGTGCTGGCAGATTCCTCTCGTTACTAGATTTTACAGCAGCTGCCCAGTGAGTGAGTTAGTACTTGAGTGGTTGGTTAGGGCACTTCCGGCACCTCTCTAATTGCTTAATACTTTATTACACCCTTGAAACATCTGGTGTGAGTCACTGTTGGAAGCAGAACGCTGGACCAGATGGAGCATTAGGCTATGACATTTTGATCTGGCAATTCCCATGTTAACTTTTTCAACAGTTTAGGCAGGCATTGGCTGTGATGCCCAACCGAGATAGTTTTGTTAAAAGGAATGTATTCTTTTTTTTCCCTCTATGTGAAAAGTGTTACTTAGGATTTCACAGGGCTACCCCTTGAGAAAAAAAATAAAAGGCAAACCATTTCAAGCTTCAGGCCTCTACGGGGAGGCTCCTACAGCTCTATTTAGAAGCCTACATAGAAAAGGACTGATTTCCATATCTGCTTAATGCCCATGGTTGCCAGCCTTCCTGTCTGCCATTGAGCAACTTGTGCTTCTGTGGTCTCACCTGTAAAATGGAGAATATGCCAAACCCGCTATCCCTCACAGGATTGTTGTGAAACTGAAAACTATTCTTCTCTAAGATTTTGATGATGATGATGATGATATTCGGCATTCTGGATAGGTGACTGGCAAAAGCCAGTCATGATGGTGGGTGCATGGAGAAAAGGCTTTGGTGGTGAAGGGTGCATTATAAAACAGCCTATGTTTTCAATAAGGATCAGAGATTTGAGTGGACCAGATATTAGGTGCCAACCTGAAACACTTTGAAGGGCCCCAAATTTAATTACCTAATAGCATCTGCCTGAATGCTGTGCCTTTTCCCAGTGACTCAAATCAAGCACCTAAAAACTGAGGCACTCGTAATTACTAGGATATTTTGGAAATGTAGAGACTCCTGCCAAAGTTTGCAATGAGCTGCAAGAAGGCATCACTAGTGCTTAGGATGGTAAGCCTTACCTCCATGAAAGGACAGGCTGATGGTACATCAAGGTCAGCTAAATCTGATCTGAGGTAGATAATGTCCCATCCCCAGCATTTTCTTTTAATTAGACTTGCAGCTTCCTATCTGCATCTCCATTATGTAGTTTGTGTTTATAAATCCTTGCAGGAGCAAGCTGTGCAAAATTATCTGGATCATATAATCCAGTATTTGTTCAGCACTTACATTAATGTATTGATTCTAAACAAAATGGAACAGAAACACCAACAAAAGAATATCATGATTAAAGTACTGATGCGGTCAGGTTGGAGGCTTTGTAAGCATTTTTGAGATTAGCAGTGTAACAAATTATTAGCTCCTTTAAAGCTCAGGGCATGGCTAAGAAAAGTAAATCATATAAAACTGGATCATTAGCCTTTGGCAAACTGCCTTTGGCAAGCTGGTACAAGTCAAGAAAATGAATGAACAGTTAAAAAAAAATCCAGGGAAGTAAATCATTTCACCCCATTAATTACCATCACTTGAACAAACCCTAAAAACAGCACAAGAGGTAGATTTATTCTTCCAGTTAAGGTCATGGAAGTGTTCCCTATAACCTTTACAGAAAATTATTATATAAAATTATTGTGATCATCTCAGTTTGGAACTTAAATAGTTTTATAGCTCTTTAAAATAAATGCCATGATTGCACTCAGAACCATAGAGACATGGGATGTGCCCTACTTTGGTTTCATTTTGTTTCCTTTAAGTTGTAGGGCTCTGTTATAAAATGGATTACTTATTTAGTAAGTGCAGTTTACTATATACTGAAATTGTAATTGGTTGATAGCGTCAGTAAGCCATGACACCGAGTCAGGAGTGGTACAAAGTTGCAGTGTGGTGGTAACAGAACGGAGAAAAATTGTAGCACCAGAGACCCAATCCTTTGTGTCCTTTGCCAGGCTCGGGAGTAGATAACACACACATAGCACCTTTCTACTTCATCGGGGAGATATGAATTCCTATGGTACAAGCAGGGAACAACCCCTTCACTCCAAGGGAAGGGTCTGATTTTGTTTCCAACATCTTGAGCCAGAGGTTCAAGATGTAGGATAGGAGGCAGTCTCTTGAAGCACTTCCAGAGTATCCACACAGCTGCCAGGTCCAGCATGACTCAGGGCTTGGAGAGCTGGAAAAAGCCCTGAGCCATTGCTGATGTTAGAGATCACTTCGTTCTTTCTTCACTCCTGTGTGTGAAACTTCTCTCGTGTACCTAACTTAAAATCTTTGTCAGAATTTTCCTCCTGCTTCGCAATGAAAGACTACATAGATTTCATAGACGTTAGGGCTGGAAGGGACGTCACGAGATCACTGGATCCAGCACCCCGCCCCAGGGCCAGGAAGTCAGTTGGGGTCAGATGACCCCAGCAAGATAAGCATCCAAACGTTTTTTAAAGGTATCCAGAGTAGGTGCTTGCACCACTTCTGAGGGGGAGTCTATTCCAGATGCAGGAGACTCAGACAGTAAAGAAGTTTTTCTTTATGTCCAGTCTAAAACAGTCTTCCTGCAGTTTGTGACCATTAGACCTTCTGTTCCCTTGGGGTTCTCCCAGTTCCTGATGTACACCCCTTATATACTTATAAGCTGCCACCAAGTCACCCCTGAGCCTTTGCTTCGCCAGGCTGAAGAGCCCCATACTTCTCAGCCTCTCCTCAAAAGGCCTGCTCTCTTGACCTCTAATCATGTGCATGGCTCTCCTCTGGACTCTCACAAGCTTCTCCATATCCTTTCTGAAGTGTGGAGCTCAGAACTGGATACAGTACTCCAGCTGCGGCCTCACCAAGACCAAGTAAAGCGGAAGGATGACTTCTTTGGTCTTGCTTGAGATGCATCAGTAGATGCAATCCAGAGTTTTATTTGCTTTGCTGGCTGCAGCATTGCATTGGTGGCTCATGTTCATCTCCTGGTCAATCATGACTCCCAAGTCTTTTTTGGTCACGGTGCTAGTGAGTGTAGCACTGCCGAGCCTAAGACAACCCACCCCATAATCCCTTTCATAAACTTTTCAAGATCCATCTTAAAAGAAGTTAGATTTGTTTTCCTCCACTACTCCTTTTGGAGCTGGATCATGCTCAAGACAGAGCGGTTTAGGTGGCTTTCTATGGTTCTAGGGCCATAAAATTAAACGTGCTTTGAGCACATGCCAAAAGGCCACCCTCAGCTGGCCCAACTGAAAACGGGTAACACAGTCACTCAGGATGCAGAATCAAAGACAGCTGGATGTGTTACACCAGCAACAGTTCTCCTTTGTGTGCCACTAACTACAGCAACCAGCATACCTTAACCAGAGGCAAAGATTGGAGCATTGTAAAGTTGATGGTCCACACTAGCCTGACGGACCACCTGGCTTTCCGTTGACTCCAATTTCAGTTCCAGAACTTCATTGTTCTAATAGTTAAAAACTTTATACTCATGTCAAGCCTAAATGTATGTATGGCCAGTTCATTTCCATTTCATCTTTCACCAACACTCTTCCTTAGCTTAAATAGCTCTTTACTCAATCGCATCTGAACAACAAGCATATCTTCACTGAACTGACTGTTGTTATTTAGGTGTTGCCCGTTATATATGCACAGATTAAAATTAATGAGATGTAGGGACAGCACATTCCAGGTATACAGCAGTATTTTACAGCAGGTTCACACCCTCCATATGGAGCTCAAACCATGGAGTTTTATATTACTGTTCATCCTTCCATCTCTAATGATGCTTCTGATGTTGAACATAAAACTGAGTTAATCCAAAAGAAGAGGGAACAGCTGTAGGAAGCCAATGCTTGAATTTATATTATTGACCCATTTATACTGACAACTGCAAAGGAAGGGCTAAGAACAACAGCAATTTGGCAGAAGAGATAAAGAACATGGTCTTGTGGGTCTCAGCAGATCTGGCTGTGCCAAAGACATCCTGTAGGACCATGAGCAAGTCACTTAATGACTCAGCCTCATCTTACACTTTGGATGTTACTGAGATATTTGAATTTAAACTACCATCAACCACCACACTGTGGTAACTGAAATACCGCAAACTTCCACGCTACTAGCAGTGCAAGATCATGGTGTGGCATACTATATTTCTAGTTGCCTATGTATATATTCATAGTAGTGACTTTATATTTTACTTTATTCCTATTGTTTATGTTAAAAGCAGCCCTCTTAAACTAAGGTTAACAAGTCACAATCAGCAAGTTCAAGTCTATGCTAAAACTCATATGGGACAATTCATCATTTATCCATGGTGCTATGCACATTCATAAAATTGCCCTTGCTTGCACAGCGAGAAAGCTCAGACTGAAATTTCTGAGTGATGAAAGCTATACCCTTCAAGCTGAAATACTTGAGGAGGTCATCCAAGTTCAAGGATCAATTCATTAGTTGGAAACAATACAAAGCCTGTTTTAGAGAAATTCTGGCTGTTTTGCCAAGACAGATAACATTTCTAAATTCAGATCTGTAGGGAGTAAGCCTTTAAGAAACTTATTAATTCCATTCTGAATGCAAGGAATAGTGGACAGGTATTCTCTCCTGAGTCCTCTGAAAAGCTGTGTTTTTTCCCCCCTTAAAGATAAAATCAAAACCATTATAAGACAATTTTATCCATTTTAGTTGATTTTTCCCAGTGTTTCAAAAAGGGAACAGAATTTCTTCAGCCATGAGCAGGATGATTTAAAAGACCACTGTATCTCTTGAAGTGCTTGTAACCTAAAAACTATTTGTATGTCTCTATTCTAATATTATTGATGCATTATTGTGGGCTGCCTTAATGTTAGCTGTGGAAAGCCCATTAAATTAATAGTAAAAAGAGACATGCCTGACCTATAATTCTCAATCTGAAGAAAATGTTCGTGGCGGAAAGGAAATGACCAGAGTTATGAATTTTGGTATTGGGGTTTACAATGCAGTTAATAGTCCCTTCCTTAACAAATGAAGCAAAGCACAGGAGATCCCAGCACACTGTGCACAGATTCTGTAAGTGTAAGTGTTAGCGAGCCAGAAAGAACTTTATCCAGAAGCCCCGGTAAAGAATCTTCTTTATATCCATCGCCCCACTGTCTTATGTCTTCTGTGCTATGAGAAGAAAATACACAGTCTAAAATTGACTGGCAGAGAGAATTATTGAGCAATCGAAAATTTAGGCTGTAGGCTGTGGAAAGATGAGGCCAACAATATTTATTTTTTCTTCAGATTCACAGAACTGTGTGCTACCAGAGTCTTGGGTAAATTAAGAAATGGGAATAATATAGCTAAGTAGCAACGCTAGATGAGCAGGTCTACTGGGCCTAATTTTTACAGCAATCAAGATCAGAGACCCATTTAGACCAGGAGACTTATTAAGCAAGTCTTTGAGTATTACTGACATCTCCTCAGGAGAGGGAGATTCAATTAAATCTTCTGAATCTCTCTCTCTCTCTCTTTTTTTTTGTTGAAAGTTCAGTGTTTAGCTGAGGTAGCTTATCTAAGTCATGGCTACATTTGAAAATGAGAACCAAGGTCTTGGTGGAGTGCGTTTGCCTACGAGGTAACTAATTCCTTCAAAATGATCCCATTATCTTTAATCATGTTCACGGGTGACTGGTGCCACCTTAGTTAAGGGGTGCACGTGCCCCTTCAGTGGCCAGTCAGCGACCAGGGGTGGGGGAAGCGAATCCATGGCAAATCTCGCCAACCGGCAGGGGGGAGTGTCCCCTGTGGCCGATTGCGCGGCAGCCACGGTGCTCCTGGAAGTGGCTGCAGTGCTACATCTGGTGCTCTCACTCCCTGGCTGGCGCTTGCAGGGGGGGCACCGGCGCTCCCGACTGCCCCCACTGCCCATCATCTAAGTGGGGAGTGCAGCCTGTCAGGGGGTGCACCAACGATCTCAGGGGGTGCACATGCGCTCCCTATGGGTCACCACTGATCATGTTACTCTTTAAATCCTTGAGGACAAGGGGACAGCCTCCAGCTGAGGAGGGCCAGCCAAGAGATTAGCTGAAAAAAATTACTAGGTCTGTCAGAAGAACAGTGAAGCTTCCAAATATAGTTGTTCAATGTTTTATTCATCTGGGTAAAATGCTTACTTTCAAGCACAGTCCTTTACATTGCATTCAGCTCCTGGCTGCACTATGCTTGCCTTGCCTTCTACTTTGCCAGGTCAGTAGAACATTGCCCCTCTGCATCCCCAGGGGTGCGAGTTTTGCCAAAAAGAGGCAATTAGAGGGCAGAGCAAATGAGGAACTGATGTGCAGGCAGATTAAGTGATTTGCCCTGAGGTTGCACAGGAAGTCTGTGGCAGACCTAGAAAGAGAACCCAAATATACAGAGTCCCAGTCAAGTGCTTTTAATACAAGAGCACCAGTCTTTTTCAGACTAAAGCAACTGTTATCCCTTTAAGCAAGAAAGGTCTGAAAAACTAAGATTTCAAGTGAATATTTTGTGAGAGAATATGTCATAGTACCTACAATAATGGTCCATTTAATTAAACTTAAATGCATTAAGATTTAGTGAGTATATTTTGGTACATCTTGTGGTGATCCTGCATTGAGCAGGAGGTTGGACAGATGGTCTCCTGAGGACCCAACCAGCCATAATTTCTATGATTCCATGATTCTATCAGTGCCATTACTTGCATTTCTTGTTCTTATTTTATATTGACCACTCTTTGCTGCCTTTCTGTATATTCATGCTCTTTGGGTGCATCTACACGTGCAGTTAACATGACATGATGAACTCCAGCATGAAGGCCATGGGGTGGCATGGTGAGTTCCTGCAGGCGGCGGTGGTGGTGTTGGCGGTGGGGCATGGTAGTGGGGAGTAGGGAGCTCCCGCAGGCAGCCACAGCAGTGTTGGCAGTGGCAGGGGAGGGGTGGCAAGCGCTGACCAGTGGTCAGCGACCACCCATAGATGCCACCAGCAGCATTGGCGGCAGCCAGCAGTGATTGGGGACTGCCCACAGACACTGCCAGTGGTGTCAGAGGTTGGAGGGGGGTGGCGAGCAGCAGCTGCCTGCAAGCGGTGCTTTTTGCAGGGGGTGTACCGCCAAGCTAAGGGGGGGGGTGCACTCCTAAGTAGGGGGTGCACCACCCGTGTGCATGCCCTATACGTCACCAATGAACTCCAGAGCTCTTTGAGCAAGGAGTACACTGCTCCTAGGTGCAGCATCTACACATGTCCCTGGAAAAGCAGAACTTTGAGCTGGGATGGAGCAGCCCTGAGCTGGCAGGAAGATGGGCAGTCATCCCTGGGCTCTGCGTGGTGGTGTTGGGTGGCAGAAGGGCTGGGAGGCACCAGGGGTCTGACTCCTGGCTAGCTGGGTACAATTTGTGCCCAGCGGTTACCGTCTATGTGTGTGTTTGATTTCACTTAATGACTCCGCTGTAAGAAAATACTGTCCCCATTAGTACTATTTTACAGTGGAGTTAATTAGCTTAGTGCACCCTAATTCCAGTGCATGTGTACACTGTGACACTTTACTAAGGAACTAATAAGTCAACTCTGCAGTAAAGCACATGTGTAGATGCACCCACTGGTACAATTTGGGCTATTCTACCTGCTTTGTTTCCTTTCCCTCTATCCCTAACTGCCTTTCCTGTATTGTACAATGTTCAGAATCAATTTATTTAAAGCCTGTGGAATTGACACTCACTAACATTTCAGTGATAACCCCTTTGAGACAGTTATTTTATCCTTAAAAGCCACCATCATTTTCTCAGTTACTTATGTATGTTGGTTTCTTTGATCAGGTTGGTTGTTTTTCTGTTACATCAGTCGGTTTCTTTCACATACATTCCATGTGCTATATACATCATCTGTGTACACTGTTAGGATATATGCCCATATACCAGATGCAAGCAAAATATGGCCCGCAGAGACAATATCATCTGGGCCGCAGGAGCCCACCAACTAATTGTACCCACCCAGTCCATGCACTCTGTTCCCACCCTCATGGGTGGAAGAGCCCAGCCCAGCTAACATGCAGCTTCCAGACAGGGTTGCTGCTGCCACTGCTGCAGCTGCCAGGGGACCTCGGTGGGGCCAGAGGAAGAAGAGCTGCAGCTGGGCAGGAGCGTGGACCATGGGGCTGGGGCTAGCAGCAGTATAAAGTCCGCACCCAGGGAGGCAGGAGGAGCATGGACCTTGGCTGGGCAGCATGAGGGTGAGAGGGAGGGATGTGGGGATCCTCCCCCCATGGCACCCAAACCATGCCTCCAGTGGCAGCAGCAGGCAGTGGGCACTCAGGGTGCTCGTGGCCTGTGCAGGTGCTGCCACTCAGTGGCATGTGGCTCCGACCAGCACTGCATGTGTTGGCAAGAAGCGCAGGCAAGCTGGCCTGCCTCTATCACGTGGGGCTCCGTGTGGCGCATGTGCAGCTCCCAACATGCGCACGCCACCGATGGAAGCCACTCGATGGAGAAAGCTGTCTTCGCTGCTCTCTGCCATGCAGGTCCCAGACTCTGGCAGAAGTGGAGGGGAGCCCCACCCCCTGCTTCCCGGCAGAGTCCTGGGACCTGTACGGCAGGGAGCAGTGAAGACAGTAGGCTCCATTGTGTGGGGCTTTCCCTGGGTGGTGCACAATTGCCAGAAGTAGCATGTACATTGTGCAGAGCCCTGCGCAGTAGAGGTGGGCCAGCCTGGCTGCACTCCTTGCCACCACGTCCAGCACCGGCCGGAGCTGTGCACTGCCAGGAGGCAGCACTTGGAAGGGGTGGGGGGGAGAGTGTGTCGTGGGGTCCGCACACCCCCTACCCTCCCTCCTACCCTACAAATGCCACACCCCCTCACCCTGCCTGACAACCACCCACATATACACCCCCAGCATATGCTATTGCCCCCCAAAACAGCCACACCCCCTCATAACCCCCCACACACCCCACCATACACACACAGCCACACTCCACAACTCCCATACACAATATACAAGAGGAAGACTTTCTTTTGGAGTTATTATGCAATCACCTCTACATACACGATGCACACACAAATCATGACACAAATATTTTTTGTAATAAATCGGCAGGCCTGAATGAGCTCCATCCGAGGGTGCTGAAGGCACTGGCCGACATCATTGCAGAGCCACTGGCAGGAATATTTGAACGCTCGTGGCGCACGGGCCAAGTCCCGGAGGACTGGAAAAGGGCTAACATGGTCCCCATTTTCAAAAAGGGGAGGAAGAAGGACCCGGGCAACTATAGGCCAGTCAGTCTCACCTCCATCCTTGGTAAAGTCTTTGAAAAAATTATCAAGACTCACATTTGCGAGAGCCCGGCAGGACAGATTATGCTGAGGGGAAACCAGCACGGGTTTGTGGCGGGCAGATCATGCCTGACCAATCTAGTCTCTTTCTATGACCAGGTTACGAAATGCCTGGACACAGGAGGAGGGGTGGATGTCGTATACTTAGACTTCAGGAAGGCCTTCGATACGGTATCCCACCCCATACTGGTGAACAAGTTAAGAGGCTGTGACGTGGATGACTACACAGTCCAGTGGGTGGCGAATTGGCTAGAGGGTCGCACCCAGAGAGTTGTGGTGGATGGGTCTGTTTCGACCTGGAAGGGTGTGGGCAGTGGGGTCCCACAGGGCTCGGTCCTTGGACCGATACTCTTTAATGTTTTCATCAGCGACTTGGACGAGGGAGTGAAATGTACTCTGTCCAAGTTTGCAGATGACACAAAGCTATGGGGAGATGTGGACACGCCAGAGGGCAGGGAACAGCTGCAGGCAGACCTGGATAGGTTGGACAAATGGGCAGAAAACAACAGAATGCAGTTCAACAAGGAGAAATGCAAGGTGCTGCACTTAGGGAGGAAAAATGTCCAGCACACCTACAGCCTAGGGAATGACCTGCTGGGTGGCACAGAGGTGGAAAGGGATCTTGGAGTCCTAGTGGACTCCAAGATGAACATGAGTCGGCAGTGTGACGAAGCCATCAAAAAAGCCAATGGCACTTTATCGTGCATCAGCAGATGCATGACGAATAGGTCCAGGGAGGTGATACTTCCCCTCTATCGGGCGCTGGTCAGACCGCAGTTGGAGTACTGCGTGCAATTCTGGGCGCCACACTTCAAGAAGGATGCAGATAACCTGGAGAGGGTCCAGAGAAGGGCCACTCGTATGGTTAAGGGCCTGCAGACCAAGCCCTACGAGGAGAGACTAGAGAAACTGGACCTTTTCAGCCTTCGCAAGAGAAGGTTGAGAGGTGACCTCGTGGCCGCCTATAAGTTCATCACAGGGGCACAGAAGGGAATTAGTGCGGTTTTATTCACCAAGGCGCCCCCGGGGGTTACAAGAAACAATGGCCACAAGCTAGCAGAGAGCAGATTTAGATTGGACATTAGGAAGAACTTCTTCACAGTTCGAGTGGCCAAGGTCTGGAACGGGCTCCCAAGGGAGGTGGTGCTCTCCCCTACCCTGGGGGTCTTCAAGAGGAGGTTAGACGAGTATCTAGCTGGGGTCATCTAGACCCAGCACTCTTTCCTGCCTATGCAGGGGGTCGGACTCGATGATCTATTGAGGTCCCTTCCGACCCTAACATCTATGAATCTATGAATCTATAAAGCATGTTTGACTTTTAGTATATGATTTATTTTCTGATTCCAAGATGGCAACCTTCCCCTCCCAAATGGAGTACTTGGGGGAAGGGGGAGCAAGGGGTGGGACTTCTAGTGGCAAAGGTCAGGGGTTAAGGGGGGGACTTCTGGTCCCCAGATGGTGAGCAGGGGGTAGGACACCTGTCAAGGGGTGGGGCTACCCTTGTGGCCCTAGACAGCTCACCAAAACTCGTTAAGCAGACCTCCAGCCAAAATAATTGCCCACCCCGATATACACACACTAATTTCATATCATCTGAATTACTGGTATGCCTGTAAATCTTGTCACCTAAATAATTTTTCCCCTTGTTACCTACTGAGTAATTTTTAAAACAATTCCTTATAAATCCATGTCACCATAGAGTTAAAAAATTCTTTACAGTTTCTTGTGCAAGGGGAAAATGAACACTCATTAAATGTGCCAAAGTATCATCTTCATGTATCTAAAAGTTGTTTATTTGATCACAGTCAGGTATGAGCTACAGGATCTGTTTCTATTTCCCTGCCTTCTGCTGCAGACATTAATAGCCTTCCTGGTTCCATGTGGTGCCCATTTGAATCATAGGAGGTTTTTCTGAAACTCATCCCTTTTACTCTATGAATTGCTTCCACTTTAACTAGCATGCTATGATTTTGCTCATGGGGGTTTCTTTGAGTTTGCTGTTCCATTGAACACACATCCTCTCAGTGGACCCCAATCAAAGCAGCCACATTTCTCCTGCTTACGCACCAATAATTTCCTGTTTCATTAGTCTGGTGCAACAATGCAAACATCCTTCCCCCTTGCGCCATTTGCACCAAAATCAGATCACATTAGCTAATAAAGAACTATCTACATAGATATGGTCAGTAGGATTTAACCTTAGACAGATGAATAACTCGAGTACCTAATGACAAAAGGGAATAGGGAGATCACATCGGAAGGAAAATAGTCCTTTACTGTAGCCTGTGATGTACTGGTAACTAGTAGCAATGGGATGAAATTAAGCAAATAGAATGTTTTTGCTTCCATGCAGCTTATATTTCTAAGTACAAGATAAATCAGGCTGCAGAATAATGAGAGCAATACAAGAAGCAATCTTTGAGCATATTT
The DNA here is from genome assembly GCF_030867095.1 of Alligator mississippiensis. NCBI lineage: Eukaryota > Metazoa > Chordata > Crocodylia > Alligatoridae > Alligator > Alligator mississippiensis. The sequence continues at coordinate 205,499,916 of NC_081828.1, forward strand.
AAAGCAGAACAAAACCCTAGTTTCCCACTAATGCTTGATACTTCTGAAGAAGGAGGAAAACAACAGCTTAAGTATGTACAAAAAGTCTCCTAAAATCACAAGCAGCCATTTGGTAATTACCAAAGGTAATGACTGTAATTATGCTGCACTATTTATTTGATTACCAGTACCTCATTTTCTGGTAGGTCAGATCCTAATCCATGTGAGCCACCATTCATCCATACTTTTAAGTTCTTTACATTCACACACTGCAGTTTTGGGGATCTATTAATAACCTGCACAAATACAATGATATACAATGCAGTGATAGTTTCTTCCCAATGCTTTCAGGGTGAAATGTACCATTTTCAATGACCAGCCAGTATCATGCCTAATTTTATTCATTCCTGTTCTGCGCTCATGTTTTTCTTCATCTTTGCTTAATAGGTATTTGCCAGCCATTAGTAAGCCTTGAGCAGAATCATGGTTTTGACGACCTCCTAACTCTGGGCTTTATCTTTCTGAAAAACACAACTCAGAACGTTTCCTGTTCAGTTTTGTCACCACATTTTAGAAATGTTCTACGGTGCAGACATTGATGCATAGCTGGGTAAATTTCCACCAGTCAAATATTTGCTGCTATCTACTCGGGTATTCATTTATGTCTCTAATCTTTAGTTACTCTCCCAGGGCACGAGATTCATGGGCCCAGTATAGTAAACACTTAACTTTTAGGCACCCTGCTGTCTAGGGGAATTCATAGCTCTATGTTAATTCACATCTCTATGGTAGACCGGGTTCTTTGGGTAAATCTGATCCCTTTTATTAGACCAACTCAAATAGCTGGAAAACTTCTTTTTAGCAAGGTTTTCCAACTATTTGAGTTAGTCTAATAAAAGATATCATAATTAAATATAACAATATAATAAATATAATAATAATAATAGAAAATAAAATAATAAAAGAGATCAGATTTACCCAAATAACCTTGTCTGCTTATGTCCTTAGACCAATGGTTCCCAACTGTTTTTTCCACGCCCTGCTGCTGGGAGTGGAGTGTGGCCGCAGTGGCCTGGGGGCGGGAGAGCTCCCAGCATGTGGCATGGCTTGTCTTTTCTGTGCAGCGCCACCGGCACTGCCCTCGCGACCCTCATTTGGGTCGTGACCTGGAGTTGGGAACCGCTGCCTTAAACCAACATGGCTACAACCTACATCCCTAAGTTAGGTACCTGGTATCCTTGTACAATGCAGAAGGATATCTGAGTGCCTAAGGGCAAGATTAACCAGCATGCCATGCAAGGAGCAGCCTAAGCTAGGCAGCAGGAAATGCTGACAAAAGGTGGATGGCTTTAATTGGAGACATTTAGACATATTTACATTACTGTGGCAGCCTGCTCTGCCAAGCCATTCCCTCTCTGGCCCAATAAATACTTAATTATTTATGCAAAGTGGAACAGCTTGAAGAGGACTGAGCACAGAAAGACCCTCTCCGGAATACCTGACACCCTAGTCATTAGGGCATCCTCCTTTATTCAAATCCTGCTCTCAGTTAGACAGAGTTGGGTTTGAACCTGAATCTCATGCAAGGGAGCACTCAGCATCCTGGGTTGTAAATAAGAAGGGGGAGGAAAGCACCACTTCTTCCTGGCTGTGTTTTAGAAGCCATTAATTTCAATAGGGTCTGAATCAGGGGAGCTCCCCTGTCTCTCATGGATGAAATTCTTCCCTGAATTATGCTCCTGTGCCACTCACTTGCTCACCAGACGGCCTTGGGGTCTTTTTCTAAAACTAAGCCCTTTAACTACTCTTCTCTAATTGCAACTGCATTATCCAAAGGTATTTTCTAAAAGCTCTCATGCATACAGTGTAGTTTGAGTTTAACAAGCCATGTAGATGTAATTCAGCAAGCCCAGAGAGGTTGAAAGACTGAATTCTCAAGTGAGCTGGCTACAGGGATAGAAGGAGCGAGAACGGATCGTGCTTAAAAAGAGTCAGGGATTTCAAATGAAGAAAAAGACGCTAAGGAGATTGTGATAAAGACTCAAAAATATGGATGATTTTGCTAGGAAACATCCTAGCATTGTGAGACTCAGGTTACAATCCCCTGACAGAGACAGTTGGCATACCCTTAGATAATTTACCGAACCACACTTTCCATATCTGTAAACAGATGGAAATCATCTTTCCCCATCTCACATGGGTTTCCTGGACATGCATCAGTCAAAGTCAGACCACTCTGAGCATCTTGAGTGAAAACTAGCATAGAATTTCAAAAACAGCTGATGACTTGGGTCACATCCGACCACTTTACATCAGGACTATGGTGAAGAAGTGCTAGTTACATAAGTATTATTATAATAAATTATTGCTATTATTATTCTGAGCTTCAGAAATGTATCCACATTCTCAAATGCTTATCTCAACTACACTGAACTCTTTGAAGTCTGCTTAACATTAATATTTTCCTGCTTAACTGCAGAGGTCTTCAAAGACAGCTGTGAACTCAGGAGGGTGGGGGGAGGAGGAGAATGACCGTGCTGAGTTCTTCCTCTACTTTTTAACGGTCACCAGATTTCAACAAATTAGCATTGCAAGATTCAGTACAACTCGAGAGTTTAAATTTCGTATCTTGAAATTCTAATGTCGCTTCTCTGTACTCTGTATCTGCATTTCAAATTGCACTTACCAAGTACTAGCAGTTCCTCTTCAGAACAGGTTATTAATCTGACACAGGGTTTTGCAATTTTTTTGCATTCCAATTCCTACATAATGTATAGCAGATGTGAAATTTGCCGGACCCTGTATCTCTCATTAGTACTCTTTTCAGCGTTAGAAAATATATACAGCATTCTTTCTATGGAGGGATCATTAGCTAACATGTCAAGGAAAACAATTCTGAGGCCATCTGCCATTTTCTCTGGTAACTACATTCCTGTTTGATTCCCTTCCCATTCTCTCTGCCCACATTTTCCCAAAGATACCTTTAGAGTCTTTATTTCTGTTTGTAAATAGAATGTACTTCGTTGTTCAATTTAATCAGCTAAATTATGGTGTGTTAAAATAATATTGTGTACTTCCAGAGCATCTCAGAAAGCATTAAGGCAGTGGGAGTCTTTCCATTAAAATAAATGGACTTTGGTGGAGGCCCTAAATCAGTTCTATGTTCAGCGTTCTTCATTTACAAGTTAAAACATGATTTTCTCATTGCTAAAAGCTTAGTCCAAGATCTAAAAAAAAAAATCAGGCTTTATAATTTCCATCTTTAAGGTGACTGACAATAATAAAAATTCTGCAGTCAGTGTTTAATAAAGTAGAATTCAGATGACAATTTACTGAGTTACTGAGCTATCATCCAATAAGGTTGTATCTTCCAGAACTATATCATTTCTTCAGCGTTAAGAAGAGCAAAGCCTTTTTCTTTCTCAGCACAGTACACAAATTGGAAATAAAAGAAGAATAGATATGATGACTAGACAAACTTCCATCAAAACTGATTTTCAGAGGATTTTTTACATATTTTTTTTCATGAAATTGTCCATTTTCTGGGAGGGAAAAGCAATTTTGCAATGGACTGCCAAACAAAATTGAATATTTCAGTCACCCCCCTCCCTGCCCTACTTATCTCCCACCCTCCCCCCGCCCCCACCTAAGCAAGTAAGGATTTGGAAGTGTTGTTCTGGTGCTTCTGAGTACCTACAGCTCAGATGCCTTGCTGCCGTCCATTCTTCCCCAGGAGCTATGCTCCCAGACTAGACAACATGGATAGCCACATGGTTAAGAACTGAGGGAGGTCACCTAACTAGAAAAGGACAAACATAGTGTCCATCTTTAAGAAGAGGAAGAAAGAGTATTTGGGGAACTATAGAGCAGACAGCCTGACCACTATATCTGGGAAGACCATGGAACAGGTCCTGAAGGAATTCATTGTGAAACACCTAGAGGAAAATAAGGTGATCAGCAACAGTCAGCATGGATTCACCAAGTGCCTGGCTGGAGTCGCACCTGACTGACTTGATTTCCTTCTATGATAAAGTGATAGTCTCTGTGGATGAGAGGAAAGCACTGGAACGTGGTATACCTTGATTTTAGCAAGGCTTTTGACAGGGTCTCCAAAGACATGCTCATTAATAAACTAAGGAAATACAAACTAGAGGAAAGTCCTGTAAGGTGGATACATAATTGCTTGGATCATTGTAGTCAGCAAGCAGACCTCAATGGCTCAATGTCTAGCTGGGAGGAGGTATTAAGTGGGGATCCTTAGGGGTCTATTCTGGGTCCAATATTGTTCAATGTCTTCATTAATGATTTGGATAACAGAATTGAGTGAACACTTAGCAGATTTGTGGATGACACCAAACTAGGTGGAATCACATACTTCAGGGGACAGGCCTAGGATCCACAATGACTGGGACAGTTTGGAGAAATGGTTCATAATCAGCCAGGTAAGATTCACCCGGGGACGTGCAATATCCTGCACTCAGGACAAAATAACCACAAATACACAAACACAGACTGGGGAATGACTGGCCAAGTTGCAGTACTGCAGGATCTGGGGGCTACAATGGACCATAAGATGAATATGAGCTAACAGTGCGCTCTTGTCGCCAAAACAAGACAAAACAAAACAAAAAGCCAATGGTATACTGTGTTATATTAATGGGAGTGTCACTTGTAAATCAAGGGAAGTTATTTGTCCTGTCTATTCAGCACTGGTGAGGCTTCACCTGGAGTATTGTGTCCAGTTTTGAGTCCCACACATTAAGAAGAAAGGAGACAGTTTGGAAAGAGTCTGATGCAAAGCAACAAAAGTGATTAGGAGCCTGGGAGCAAGGCTTATGAGGAAACACTAAAAGAATAAGGGTTATTTAGCTTGGAGAAGAGAAGACTAAGGGGAAATCTGATGGTAGTCTTCAAATGCCTGAAAGGTGATTATAGAGAGGATGGAGCGACTCATTTGGGGGGCGCAGGAATGGGGAAAGGAAGTCTCCTGCCACTGCGTGCACTTCCAGGTGAGCATGGGGCATCTGTGAGCAGGGCGAAGGCAAGCTGCCACTGTGGGCTTTGCCCCAGGTGCCAAACTTCATTGCTACAGCACTGTCAAGCAGCCCAGGCCCCGCTAGTTTCAAGCGGCCAAATAGGCCCTTTTGGCCTGGCAGTGCCCCTGCAGGGCACCTATAGCCTGAAGGGCAAATTGTGTGGCTCCATTCCTCCCCTACACCGCAACCCAAGCCTTGCAGGTGTTACCACTTCAGCTGGTTACATTTCTTTAGTCCCTCACGGGACTCTCAGATCCTCTGGGTCCCTCTGTACTCTGGGTCTTCAGACCCCTAGACCTTCATGCAGTCCTTTTCTGAACAGGGGAACCCTTTGTACCATGTTCAGCCACCTGTCTGGACTGGTGGGCTCGGTTTCCTTCTTCCAACCCTCCTCTGGGCTGGGGAACCCTCTGTGCCCTGAGCTCCCTCCTTTGGGCTGGCAGGCTCTATTCCCTTTGCCCTCTATCCCACTCCTCCCTTTTTCTAGGCTGGGGAAATCTCTATGGGTCTTGAGCCTGTCTCCAGCAGAGCTCAAAGCTTGTAACTTGAACAATAATATCAACATAAAATGTGGGCCCCTTGCCTACAAAAGCCCTTTCTTCTCTGCCCCAGGCAATACTCTGTTTCCCAAGCTTGCACAGTCTTTCTGCTTCCCTTACTTTCTTAGGTCCTTCAAGAGCCCTCCTGCAGAGAATGCCTCTCCTCAGGCTCCCAGGGATGGGCACCCTGACCAGCTCAGGCACTGGGCTTATTTAGCCCCAGCCTGGTCCTCTTCAGTCCAGGTGAGCCTGCAATCAGCCCCCACATCACCTGGAAGCTGTCTCTCAGGCAGCTTTTCCCCTTGAAGAGGCAGGTACACCACAGTGCCCTGCTACAATATGAAACTTCTCTGGATTTGGGCCCTGGGCCATTGCTGTGATGAATGAACCGCACTCCCAGTGACATGAAGAGGATGTGGGGGTGGCTCAGTGCCTTACAGGAAAGGCTGAGCATCTTGCAGACTCAGACCCTTTTTTTGTAGTGCTTTGCTGCTTCCTCTCCCTAAATCTGCCCTCTCTGTTCTGGTTTCCTATTACGGATTATATAGGAAACACACTCCTGTCCACATCCATCCTGCAAAGCTGTTCAAGTTTCACCACACGTCTCCTAGGAATTTTCTGGATGCGTAATTTTAAAATTAATTAGCCAAATGTATGACTATGCTGTCTTACTTGTAAATATCAAATAGTAACGTAAATGAAACATATGCCACAGCTTTTGAACTGAATAGCAGATGGCAAAATTGTGATTCACTCAGGCTGAACACAAGAAGTGGCTGGAAATTCTCCACTGAAGTGTTGTTGGTTTTGGGCTTGGGGTTTTTTGTTTTTTTAAAATAAAAATACAGTTTTCACAAAAAAAAATTGAAACTGTCCATGGAAAAAGTTTAATTTTGAGAAAACATTTCGATTTTCCATTTTAGAATATCGAAACAAAATATTATGGCTAGTCTACGTGAGTCAAAATGCTTCATTCGAGCTCGCTTGGACATTAGTGTATGTCCTCCAAGCTTCCAGAATATTCCAAAGTGTTTTCAGAGTAAGTGAATTTATTGTGGGAGTCACATGACCATCATACACCATGGATTATGTAATCCAACCAAAGAAGAATGGGATATGAGGTATGTGAACTATTGCTCTCACAAGGCACCATGGGAGATGCAAAGAGACTCAGATTAGTGATGGACAAAACCAAAAGGATTGTTTTAATCTGGTTAGAAGATCCAGGGCAAAAGTTTCCTTGCAAATCCTGATTTCCAGCCAACTCTATACTCCAGTACCCAGTAAAAAAAGTGGTGGAGTCTCCCTCTACATGCTCTCAGTGCATGACTGGCTGCCTTTCTGTAAGATATGCTTTAGTCAAACACCAGCTATTTGGTTCAATGGAGGGATAACTGTGTGCAACTAAAATGTCGGTTACAGCCCCTCTGACCTTAAAATCTAAGATGGCAAATACATACTAAAAGCCCATACAATTTAATAAATTGTGCCTATTCCTATACTTTAGCTAGTCTTAAAAAAGTTATGGATTCACGTGCTGAAAATGTCAGCATTTCCAGTGGCCAGGGAATTGCCTGTTTCTGTGCCTAGTTTCTCTGTCACAATATTTTGTATGTGGCTTGGACTATAACTATAGTGACATACAGCAGGCATTATGACAAGTTTTCCAAGCCAGGTGACCTTGAGATCTAAAACTGTTTAGCTGGTCAGCCAACCAGCAAGCTGAAGGAATCAGCATCACTTGGCAGTGCTCAGCTTGTCTAGTAACTTACAATTACTCTATCAAAGTCTAATTATGGATCCAGAAATCTATGGGGCAAGAAGAGAAATTGGAACTTTTATTTTATTGTGGTTTAATTGGTGACACTCCATGATTTTGTAATTTATGAATAAACCTCAATAATCTGCATATTCCAGCCATTTCAAAACCTGCTTCGAGTCTGTCACATACGGCTATGTTCTCTTTCTTTCTGAGAAATGTATGCTTTTTGTGGTCACATTTTCCTGGAAACCCAATACCTTTCAGAAGTATTCATATGTATTTCTAATTTCTCATCAGCTCCCTCTTTTCAGACTGAAGTAGATATGCCACTACTGTCACAATGGGCAAACAATGCCACTTCAAGCCTTTCCTCTTTCCAATCCATAAAGTACAAGAAAAGAACTTTCCACCTTTATTCACTCTAATTTTCAGCAACTTATGTAGAAGCTTAACTTTCCTAAAGGGTTTAACTACTTCATTTTATTTTTTCCCTCTGCTTGGATACCACATTGTGTTTTGAATAAGACAGACTCTGAAAATTAATTTTGTGAATTGAAAAATGTTATCCACAAACTTGTCTGTTCCCTTTTATACTTGGACTTTATCATCTCTCTGTGCTATAAGACAGCACTCCAAAGTTCAAGCAAAGGGTTCCTATTCAAGTTCTTAAGAATAACTTCCATTTCATGTTAGCTCCCACTTCTTACTATCATAGTACAGAAGAAAAGGTTTGGTCCATTTTACCGACAACCAATTATTCTCTTAACAATAGGCTGATCATAAAATGAGTCAAGTCTGTGTTCTTGCTCATTTCTCCTGTGCATAGCTTTTATTTTTTGGAATTCTTCATTCTGAGAAGTTAGAAAGTTAAAAAGATAAGTCCTTTGCAAGCATTACAAAAACCTCACTAGCACTGGACAATAATGTAAAGCCGCCTACTTGTGAAGGAAATGGATTGAAAAAAAAAAATAAACAGAGGCTAGATTTGTTGGCATCCATATAGGAAGCTATCCAAACTACCGCCTTCTGACATTAGTGTAAACCAACTACCATGGCTTGCCAAAGTACAAAAATGTCAAATTTTGGTCATACTAAAAAAACCCCAGACTCTCCAAAGAGGAAAACTTAGTAATGACTGTCATTGAACCATAGTTTATCACAAACAATGAAACCTAGCCCGCTCATCAACAGGATTGCCAACCCAAGAAATGATTTTTTTTTTTTTTACTGACACTGCACATTTTTTACTGACAGAACATTTTTATTTTTTATGGTAATTTTCTTTTTTTTTTTTTTTACGGAAAGTAAAAATAAGAAAGAATCTTGGGTTGACAACTCTGTTTTATACCCTGCTGACTCCACTGCAGGGGTTACTCGTACCTTACCCTGACAACCCTGACTGCATTGCACCCCGAGAGCCCACATCCCAGCCTGACTCCCACTGGTCCTGCTCCTCCTGTGCTGGCACAGACCCCCAGCCACTGCCTCTCCCCCTCCCAGCCAACAGCTATGTCCTGGCCACAGGGCACCTAATACCTGTACCTTTGATACAAGCAGGTATAGGGACCTGGTGGCAGCAGAATATTGTTAAGAGAATAGTGCTAGCGGGGTGTCTAGCAGGAGTACAAAGCCTTGAGGAGCTCTGTGCATGCAGAGTACTGTGCTCCACCTCAGCTAGCTGGTGGTGTTGCTGTGCTCCAAATATCTTCCAACACTGCTGGAGCTTAAAGCTGCAGTGGCTCCATGTTTTTACAGAAGGCAAAATGTTGTTATGGATGTTTATAAACAGATGCTTTTAGGGTGATCTTTTATGGGGGTTGGCAACCCTGCCCATCAAGAACATGCACTTGAAGTATCCAGACTATAGCAAGCATGAAGTACTGTGGCAGCTTGTAAGCACAGATCAAATATACCATCCTTACTGGTGTTATTTAAAATAGGGTGTCATTTTATATATTTTCCCAGCCATTCTGCTGCTGGTTCATTTTATTTGTCACTCAGGTAGAATAATGCTTATGAATATGTGGTGGCATATAATAGCATGTTTCCTTCAGAAGAATACAGATGGTCTGCAGGGGTCAGGAATAAAATGGAATAACCTGAAAATGGTTTGACTCTTATTAAAACTGAAAAGGCAGCTGAATTGTACAAATAAATCCTGTAGCATTTCACAGAACTATTAGCATATTTTATAGTTTATTTTCTAAACTGGCTTGCTCATCAAGTATTTGCATAACTATACTATAAAAAATTATTATGCATTAATTTATATTAACGCTCCCGCTATGATTGTTCTTTCACAGCTAGTTCCCTTCACTGGAAAGGCTTTACAGATCAGCTCCATGAATCACTATAGGGCCTCCTAAGAGCAGATGCTTCACTTTCATTCAATGGGAATTTTGCACGTGCATGAAATAAAGTGCATGCCATCTTGGCTAACCCCAGTGACTGAATGACAGACCTCAAGAGCTAAAGGCATAAGCTATTACAGCTGGAGTTAATTGAACAGGTTCTCTAGCTGAGAGCTGTAGCAGACTCATATCCTGTGCAGACTGAGCACAGAGGAGGACACATTATATTCACTGACCAGAGGGTTACAATATCACAAGCTAATGCCAAATAACAGTTTAAGGTAAGACATGCAAGGCATTCCCTTATCCCCCGAGGACATACAGAGTATTTAAGCAGTGAGAAATTAAGTCCCCATCTTGGAACCTGGTGAGAGCATTACAGTTATCACTGCTACTCTTATGAAATGTACAGTAAAACTCTTAATCATGGGTCAGAATAAACTAGTAGAGAGCTGATACCTGCTGCCCAAGTCCAACTTAGTGCAAACGTTTAAGTGAGTGTGTGGTTATATTCATATGTGTAGTCCCATTGGCTGGAAACATCTTGGTTTCCAGGTTCAGGGACAAGGCTGCTTAATACTACTTTGGAAAACAAAATGTTACCCCATTCACCTGTAGGAAGCATGCCTCAACTTCCTACTCAGACAACTCGTCCCTATTGAAAATAAGAGGTATTATGCCAGAGAAAGAGGTTCAGAACTTAGCCAGCAATACACCAATTTCAGTGTTTCTCCCACAAAGTACTTTTCTAAAACTCATGAGCATTTCACTCATTCCAGAGGATTTTACCCAGTTTACCCCAGTGCTTCATGGCAGAGTGACAAACAGCTGCCTAGTCGCATCCCGATTTCAGTACTGGCTCAGACAGCATGGATATCCACTTCCCAATTTAAGTTCAAAAGAAAAGGCCAGAGAAATAATTTGTTCACTTCTACACTGTATGTTTTGCTAGAAATACCTTTTCAGAAGAGAACACTATCGATTCTAGAGAAAGGAGCACAGCAGTATAACACTGTGTAGCCTCCCCCTGCCTGCATTTCAAGGACAATGAGAAATAGGTTGGCCCCAGGCTGACCTCAATACTGAAGGCTCAGAGGCTAAAGTGAACAATCATGTAACTGGGAACAGCCCAAGCAAATACAACAAAGGGCCTAGAGTGAAGAAGATCAAAACCCACTCACAAATACAAACTTATTGCTGCTCCTAATGCAGTGGTTCTCAGCCTTCTTAAAATCAAGGCACCCCTGGACAGGCTCAAGGCACCCCTTGGAAAATGCCAGAGCTTAGTTTTCACTCTTCTTAATTTGCCTACAGAGAAATAACAGAGCAGTTTTTCTATTACAAAGAACTCAGACAGCCCACACTGAATTCCTGATTGAAATCCTTGGGTTTCTCTTGTGAATTATGTTTGCAAACCTAACAGTGCTAAGATTGTGTGACATCCGGCAGCAACCTTAAAAGGATCTCAATGCACCCCAGGATGAGAATTACTGTCCTGAGAATCACGGTCCTAATAATACTTCAGTTCATTCACAGAAGGGACAATCCTCTGCATATCCTCTGTGAGATGCTGACTGCCCTCTTCTCTGCCTGGAGCTAGTGCTCACCACCCTTCAGGATTTGCTCCTGTGCAACCTGAGAGCAGGAGACTCTGGCCCCTGGAATATTATCTGGGAAGCTACTGCTTAATTGAATTCAATTGAGAACATGCTGTTTTATTTTCATATAAGTCAACCACATCTAAAAAAATTTCTTCAAGAACAACAAAGAATTAGGAAGGCCCTAGAATAATTGCTGCATCCTTCAAATGACCCAGACAAAAAAGTCATCTCTCCTTATTGCCCATATTTGTAAACATGTTTAGGCATTGCATTTTGGCAACAACAAACCTATCAAAACACTACAAGGAATTGTGTACTGCAAAGACAGCATTATTATTTGCATTATGACAGTGCCTAGAAAGTAGGGCTGTGTGAAGCTTCGAGTGCTGATTCGATTCAGAGGAGATTCAGCCCGATTCAGAGGCCAAATCTCCACATCTGAATCAAATCAGGAGACCAATAAAAGGGTCCAAATTGATTTCAAGCTCTCTGAATCAATTCAGAAAAGATTTGGAGAGCTTCGGAGATTCGGGTAGTCTCTGCTTGCCGCCACATGGAGCTGGACCTGGACTCTGTGCCAGTAAGTGGAGGGGGGTGAAGGACGGGGGAGGGGGACCATGGGGAGGACCCCCACCAGGCCCCATCCCCTACCTGCTCCCCCAGGTCCCCTGAGCACCCTCCAACCCCCACCCACTCTCCCAGCCCTGTCAACAGCTGCTACACCTGGCCCTAGCACCCTGGCTCTTAAAAAAAAAAAAGCCCTGCACTCACAAGTTGCTGCAGCAGCCATCAGGGCTTCTGGGGGCTCATGGTAGAGCCCTCCCTCACAGCACGGGGCAGTAGGAATCGCTGCTCCCCGCCCCACCCCCACCTGGCAGCATCTGGTAAGTTCTGGGCTTTATTTTTTTTCTTTTCTTTTTTTTTTTTTTTTTTTTAAATAGAGCCGGGATGCTGGGGCCAGGCGGGGCAGCCATTGACAGGGCTTGGAGAGCAGGCAGGGGATAGGGCCTGTTTGATTTGGAGATTTAGCTGATTTGGCAGCAGCCGAATCAGATTCAGCCCAGATCGATTCGGGACAGTGATTTGAATCACTGAATTGAAGCACTGTCCCCCGAGTCAGCCTAATCTGAATCCAAAGCAAATACTAGCCACTTCGCGCAGGCCTACTAGAAACCCTAATGAGATGGTTTCTCCACTGTGGCTAGGTACTGTACAAATGCCTACACAGAAACAGCCCCTCCCCTGCAGAATTTACTGTCTGAAGAGACAAGACTGACAAAGTATGGGAGGAAAACAGGCAATGAGAAGTGAAATGGCATTTCCAAGGTAATGGTAGACCCCAGGTCTCCCAAGATTCACTCCAACCTCCTACCCACTAAATAACACTACCCTGCTTTACACAGTCAGGGAAGTGAGTGAAACCATCCCTCTCTCTGACATCATTTTTGGTAACTGTTATAAATGCAAAGCCTACTTGTGACCCCCCACTGACATCTCATTTATCTTCACAGAAACCAATCTGGATTGATTGTTTAAAAGCTTCTTCCAGGAAAAAGAATGGTAGAGAGAGAATAATTCAGAAGGATGAGGATAAAGAGAAATTTTATCTCAACTCATGCAAAGGGGGCAGAGAGGGCAAGAAAGAAACCCCCTCTCACATGATTAGCTGAACAGAACCTTGCTTTAGTCCACTGGGTGTCTTAGACTGTAGCTACTTTGCCAGCCACCAGTCTGGTTATGACAGGCTGGTGGTTGGCAAAGCAGCTAGGGTCTAAGACACCCAATAGACTAATACAAGGTGCTATTCAGCACGTTTAATTTAAATTTAGGTACAATCACGCGAAAGAGGGTTTCTTTCTTCTATAAGGTAGAGCTAACAACTGGGTATGTTTTAGTGTACAGTGTTTTAGCTCTACCTTATAGAAGGCCTTTAACTAGTCACGCAGTAAGTTGAGAGAAGGGGGTTGACAGGTTTTCTCCAAATACCACCCAAGATTAAAGATTCGTAACTATATGGCTTCTGTCAGCAAAACTGTAGCACCGTTGACAATAATGGAAAGAGATAGAATCATGCAACGAGACTTCCCACTGCCAACTAAAACTTTAAAGGAAAAATAAAAAAAAAAAAGAAATGGGGTTGGCAAGGAAGAGCAGAGCTGAGAGCAGCATATGGCAAGTGATCCAAATGCTGTAAGTTCTTCTGTGGCTTCAATAATTTTAAATCATCCTTGGACATTTTTATAGCTAGAAACGTAACAGCTTTTAAATAAGCCGATCTACCCACTCTCACAAAGCTTAGCACAACGTAAACCATGAATGGTGAACTCTCTGCCTTCCTTGAACCTATCAGTGAAGTTTCTCTGGTATTTAATACTGTATGAGTCTGAGTGGAAACATTTCCTTTCTATCACGTATCTTTGGAGAAAAACCATGATTGGCTCAGATTTCAGGATATCAGTGAATTCTTGCATGCAAATTAAAGTGAAATTACGTTTTATTCAGAAGTGCTGCTTCCAGCCCCAAGGATTGCAAAGAAAACCTTAAGTCTGTGAACCAAGTGCATGCAGAGGTGTCTTTTGAAACCTGTAGATAGTATTCAGCTCAATGTTGTTAACGCTGACATTTGGAGATAACATTTTAAACACCAACGTGGCTAATTAATTTACATTGTTAGTATGGAAAATACAGCAAATGAACTTATATTAAAAGCCCCAATATCTCCAATGGTTTTTTGTTGTCAAATGCTCCGATTCTCTTCTCCCTAAATCTCTAGCTTCACCTTGGCAACATGGACAAGGCATTGCAAATTGCACACACAAAAGTCTGTGCTACACTGAAAACAGTAAAAGCAAAAACACTAACTATTTAATATCAAAATATCTTGCATTAAATAAAGCCCTCATTGCATATTTAATTAAAGGAAAAGTTTCTGGAGTCATTCAAACTGGTGTGCTAAAGAAAGCAGAAAATCTTGTCTTGGGGCACCTATACATGTGCTGGACACCTGCTCCAACTTGTGCCAATTAGCACGCTCCAGTGACCTCCACCTGATGTGTATTCAGCTTCCCCATGTTTCAAAATGGCAGTGGAGATGCTTTGACTAAAGCTTGTTGAATAAGCTTTAATTAAAGCACCCCCACCGCCATTTTGAACTGCGGGACCCTACATACACGTGACATTATGGGCACTTTAATTAGAGCGGCTGTCAGAGCTATTGCAGAGTTCAGAGCTGCTCTCACAGCTGTTCTAATTAAAGCACTCCCCCTTCCGCCCCGAACATGTGTAATGATGCTCTTCGATTTTAAGCCCTGCTTGCATTGAAAACAATTCTTACTTAAGTCAGCTGAAAGATTCTCATTGACTTCAGCCCAAACAACAGAAAAAGGCATGTTTTAAGCTTTCTGTATGTGTTTAGTTAAACACCTTGTTCAGTCATGGATGGCCAAAGAAACGGTGCAATTTAAAAAAAAAATATATCACTGCAGGACTGTTTGCTGTAAGACTGGTATGTTGTTGGTGCCATACTGGTCCAGGAAATGTATTTCCCAACTATAAATTGGTCTACTAAAAGATATCACCGAAAAGGTCTTTGTTCTCATACATGTGTTCTTTGTTGTGCCTGTTTCCACAGAAGCAGACCTTCTTAAGAATTTGGGTATATGCAAATTAAATGCTGTTGAATGTCTGCATATTAAAAGACAAGTAGTGGCCATCAGAGAGTCTTACCGTACAAACAAAGGCTGGTTTTATGCTGGATTTTCAGGTCCTGACTGGTTTCTTTGGGTAATGCTAATGTCAAGCCTGGCTGTTACGGAAACATTTTTAGAAATACACTGTATTTGGCTTAAGTGACATTGCTGGTCTCTGTTGTATTCTTTTGTCTGGATACCCAAGAAATGTTAGAGTGCCACTTTCTTTAATACATGACTCAGGAAAATCCCTGTGCATTGCAGCATATCCCTTACAATAGCATATGCAGTCAATTGATACAGCCTCCCACCATACACAACATAATTGACCTCAGCAATATATATTACAGCCAAAATGGGGTTTCTGATTCAGCAGCTAAGTTTCTGCCTGCCCAATACCTTGAGTCTCAATTTCAGGTATTCTGGATATGTGAAGCTCCCGCTGGTTTCACATGGATTTGTGGGTGCTCATTACTTCTGAAAAGCTGCCCCTGGCTGTATCAAGGTGGGCCTCAAAAACAGAGGTCATTTATGAAAACCATGATTTCCCCATATAGTCAAATACCTGGTGCATTTTCATTTCATTCATTAATCAAGGATTCCAAGACGAGGAAACGGAAGTGAGAGACTTATCCCTTCATTCTACTTTTGGAAGAAAGAATAAAGCTGCAAGATAAATTTGCCTGCACAGCCCTGCAAATCCAAAGATGCTACTTATTCATTATTGTGTTTGAAAAGTGGTCCCATTGTGAACCACCTCCAGGGCACTGGAGCAGGCACGGGTTGCAGAATCAGGCCTTGGCAACCGGTGGGGTCTCACTTCAGCAGTAAAGCATTTTGCAGTATTCAGCTGCACTGAGAATTGAGAGGATACTGCAATCTTCAGTATCAGCAAGCACCATCATAAAACATGCTCTACTTCTTGACTTCTCTAAGGGTGCAGAGACTTGTGGCTCTCTGGTGGTACTGGTCCAGAGATTGCTAGGCTTGGACAGCTCAGATCCATGGACTGTAATTAGAACTTGAATTATGTACATGTGTTGGACAAATCATGTTACTCCCTAAAATAGTGAGAGAGAAATTCTGACGCCTTTACCAATGTAGTATGAGGCCCTTGTCTGCAAGCAGCTCCACTGAGTTCACTGGAAGCAACCCCCAATAAAAGGTAAACCCCTTTAACTTTTAAGGTCATTCACAACAGGGCTGTAGTTTGGGGAGAAGTACTTTTAGTAATGCTAAGAAATCCAAGCTAATGGAGTTCAGACAGTTGAAATGTGTTAGGTTGGGGACATGTAAAGGACTGGAGGTTCATGAAATCTGTTGCATAGCTTGCACTTCCTCAAAGCATTTTATGTTTAGCAAAATTCCAGAATTCTAACTATAACTTAAATAAATCTGTTATTTCCATTCGGTTTAAAGAAATGCCTCACTAACGTCATTAAGAATAGCTCCTGCTGGAGAAATGTACTTGCTGGCAGCATGTGGTATATGAAAAACGTTGGTTGCATTGTAAAGGCCAGGTATTTTACATTTTACGTGATCGGAAACCAGTCTATACCTTTAACAGAAGTTCAGCAAGCAAAACCGGTCTATACCCATAACAGAACAAAAGTTCAGCGCACAGACTGGTTTAAAAATGGCAGATCCTGGTCTAAGATTTTTCCCACCACCGAAGGATGAATGTGGGCTCTGTTCACTACTGACTGAAACTACACCACTTCCAGGAAACTGTGCAACTGAAATTAATTCCACCTCAGGCTTTTTGAATGTTTTAACAAACTTCTCGAGGAGATGTTAAATATTAGTAAAGGCCGGCAACAAACAAACTCATATTCTCACAAGAAAAGCATAAACCAAAAATAAAATAGATCAGAAGTGTCTGCAATATATAGTGAACATAAAGACAGCAACTGAATAATAGCAGAATGGGTTTCTTCTAAATGGGCTAAGTATCGTGGCTACTAGTTCTTGGTAATATTGCAGCGGCCAGTGACAGAGGTCCTCCCACCAATCTGAGCAATCATGACAAGAAATATTAGCGGCAGGTCATTTGATTGGCTGGCCTCTGTAACCCTGCAGATGAATCTCGATTGGCTTGCTATTTGAAGAACAGTCTACTAAATAGCGGTAGTTGTACAAGCCAGGACATTTTGTTCTAGGATATGACAAAGTGTTCTCCTATCTGCCAAGCTGTGTACTGGAGCAATAACTAGCGGAGACTGTTTGAGAATCATTTTAGATGGAGTCTTCAGTTGGCTTTTGCAAAATGCTTTGTGTACTTTGGGGGACCGTGAAAAAACAATAAAATTGTTGTTACAGTAGTAGTCCATGACTTCATTTTTTTTTAAATGGAAAGCTGTTGTATTGCCATTAGTACTTTACTATTCCAGTTTTCTTGGCACTAGAAATTGTACTGCTGTAACCATTCGATGGGTATCTATCTAATTTATATGCCGCCCTTCCCAACAAAGCAACAAATGCTCGAGGGAGCTTACAATAAGAAAACAGACTAACTTTAAGACAGGAGAGCACTATGAGAACAAACATAGCTTAAAAAGGAACTAGAATATTAAGGTAAAACCTCCCTAAATACCATCCCAACCTAGCTTTGTTTGGTAAATGCCTGCCCAAATAGGAAGGTATCGGATCACTTCTGAAAGTTGTCCAGTCTCTGTCTATAGCTATTCAGACCCATCCAGGAGGTCTAATTGAATCTTGAATATTAATAGGATGAGGCAAGTGGCCAGTGTGTCCCAACTTGGCTGGTTAGGATAAAACATAATTGCTCTCACTAGACACCTACTTGTGCAAGATCCTAAGGGCTTTAATACACTGGTGATTATGTTGCTGTTCGTATGGATCCCGGGGGTTATTCAGAATACACAGCACTGCACACGTATAGGCCCAGTAGAAGTTACAGTGGTTAGATTGGTGATTAAAACTGATTTTATGGCTAGATCAATGTGTTTTGTAATCTTCCTGCTTTGTTTCACATGAAAAACAGAATGATCGCCTGAACATTTCTGCCTGTTCTATATTGCTATTTCAACTTTTACCACCTGTGTGTAGCAATGGACTTTTATTTGACTTTTTTTTTTCCAATTTGTTCCTAATAGGTTTAAGCTGCTTTCTTATTTTTAACCCTATTGGCCTTGAATAGTTCACAGATACCTTTAGCTTCCTTTATCGGCTACCTACATTCTTTTTATTTTGTCATTAAAGCATCGCAGTTTACTTCCCCTCCCCCCCCCATGATGTTTTTTCACCACTTCTGCATCTCCTTTTAACCAAAATAACTTTGGCTTAGCATGATTTTTTGAGCATCAAGTAAATATTTTTTTTATTTTCCAAATAATTTCCAGCCTTCATTAACACTTTCTTATCACATATTCCAATTACTTCTACCAGCAGTGGTTCTGAGTTTGGGAAAATTGACTCTGTTAGAGATCCAAATGTACATATTACTGGTTGATACACAAAGTAAAGATAAGTAGATCACGATTACTGATATTCAGGCAACTGCTAATTTTTAGGCTAGTGATTGGCATGACTGTAAGCACAAGTACAAGGCCCAATATTGAGTTACTTTGTGTGAAGTGCAAGACTGTGTTAAGAAACTGTTTTTAGAAACTTGAAGGAGGTTTTTATTGACCATATAAGATGTCCAGAAAAGGTCTCCCAAGATTAAGTCATCCAAGAAACACAGAATTTGAGGTTCAAAAATTCTGAATCATTTGACTCTGTAACATGTGACAATGCCTTAAATGTAGTGTCAAGCCCTTTCACTTTTTCCCCTTTTAGCCTAACATAGGTTGAAACCACTGGGTGTCTGTACATGTGCTCCAGGGTGGACTGGGCATTTATACACATGCTGCTCTAATTAAAGCACCTGCAGCATCACATGTGTTCAGTGTCCCGCACTTCATTGAACAAGCTTTGGTTAAAGCGCTCCCACTGCAAGACCACTGAATACATGTGATGCAGAGGCTGCTGGAGTGCACTAATTAGCACGCTCCAGCAGACTCACAGCAGACTCAATTAATCAAGTCTACTCCAACGCATGCTAATTAGCACAGGTCAGAGCAGAGGTCCGTCATGTGTATAAGTGCCCACTGATTTTTACCAATCGGATATATGACCCACCTCACCACATTTCACCAGTACCATATCACATTTACTTCCTTACAGTGGTGTACTTGGTAGCTGTGTTGGTCTGAGACAAAAAGACATACAAAAAACTAGACCTCTTGGTTCCATAATGATACCTTTTATTAGACCAACTGGAAAATGGCAAGAAAACTGTCCTTTTCTCCAAGCTTTCGGGAATCAAAATCCCTTCGTCAGGCTCTGGGAAAAGTGTAGATGGTACAAAATGGTAAAAAGTCCCCATAGGTCAGAAATAAACTTCACGTGTCAAAGACAAAGACACTCTCATGGACCCAGAGGGACAGACTTCCATCTTCAGCTCCCTCTGTGCAAAAATGAAGTTTACTTCCGACCTATGGGGACTTTTTACCATCTTGTACCATCTACGCTTTTCCCAGAGCCTGACGAAGGGACTGATTCCCGAAAGCTTGCAGAAAAGGACAATTTTCTTGCCATTTCCAGTTGATCTAATAAAAGATATCATTCATACATTTGGGAGTTTGTATTGTGACTGCTCTGTTATCGCTCAATCTGCATGCTTAGTTTAACGCCCTCTTACCTGGCCTAGCTAATCCACTACTAAAAGACAGAGGCTGAAAAAACCATATAACCACTTCCCTTTCCACATTACACACATTAATGGTTCACAAAACCCAGACCTTCTTACCTACATCACTTCCATAACCAACTTTTCAACTCCAGAATCCTCCAGCTTCTTTCTTCCTTCTTTTAAAGAACAGAAAAAAGTTGCTGAGAAATAATGCGAGTGTCCTTGCCTTCAGCTCTACTCCTAGATCCCCAAGATGCTAACAGCAGTGTCTATGTGGATTGCCAGGAAAAAGGTCTCTATTGCCACCCTCTGAATCTTGATATCCTCCACCTTTGCTCCTGGAAAACAGCAAAACTGCCCTGCTATCCTTCTGCCCCTTGCAGAATGCCCTATTAGCTCTATTCTAGTAAGAGTCCCTTAGGATGGCTGTCTGTGTTTGACTCCTAGGAGGGCTGCCTGTGGTCACTGGCCAGTTAAGACTGTCCTCTTGGACTTGTCTGTCGTCCAACTGCTTTGAGCTGGACAGCGGATCTCAGTTCTTCCCTCTGCTCTCTGCAAGGCTTTTCCTCTGCTTGGTTCTTACTGGCTGTTCTCTTTAGATATCTTATTTGGCAATGACTTGATACTTCCAGCTGTGAAAATCTCTTTCACATGTTTCTGTTGGTGACAGAATGGTCTGAATGGTGACACAGTCCATCTTCTTCCTCAGTTTGAAAACACTGGAGGACTGCTAGTGTAGGTCCAATATGTAAAGAGGTCAAAGGGGTGACTGGGAGATCTAGAGAGCAGTTAGTTTATCATCAATCCCAGGTGAAAAACATACAAGGGTCAATTTGGGACCCTGGGAATGAAGAGCTGGGGGGTTAACAGATGCTAATGCTAAGGCTGCATGACCTCTGAGAAAGTAGGTCTTGTCCAGAACAGCCATTCACTTGACTATTTTTGCCACATGGATTTTTCCAAAGCATTTGATTTAGCATCATATAACAATTTTTTTTTAATTGCATGGAACTAATACGGCACAAATTATACAGATAAAGAAAACTAGCTGACAGACTTCAACACCATTCAAAATGGGGAAACAGCAAGTCTTGAGTGGGGATCTTTCTAGTGGAGTGTCCAAGAGATAGATATTTAATAGTACTGGAGCAAAAACTTTCTCAAACATTGAGACAAACGTAAAATCTCTAGTGGTAAAGTTTGTAGGTGATGCAAAGATTGATGGTGGTAAATTATGGGGACAGGGTGGGCGATGGCACAGCCCCCACAATTTTCTGTCTAACCCACCTCAGCTCCCCCACCAGGAAGAGGCTGGCACCGCTCCTGTACTTATTCAAAGCACTGTGAATTGTCCAGCTAAGTAATGGTAGTCCCACACAATGCATTTTATACACAGCCAACCGCTAGGTTATTTAACTGGGAATGAAGAGCGCGGGGTCACATTTACAAAATGTGAGACTCTGAGAAAGCTTCATGCCTGTCATGGACAACCACTTCAACATGAGCTCTCAGTGCAATTCAAGGGCAAAAAGGGCTATGCATGGATGCAATCTTTGGACATCCAGTGCTGATGCTCACACTTCAAAGGTGTAAAAATTCTGGAAAGAGTTCAAAGGAGGGCCTCAAAAATGATCGAGGGACTGAAACCAAGATTTCTGATGTGAGGCTTAATGAGCTCAACTTATCAAAGAGACATGAGAGGTGACTTGGTCTCCGTGTCAGGTAATTACATCAGGAAAACCTATTTGATAGTGCAGTGCTTTCAGTCATGCTGACAAAGGCATAACAAGATCTCATGGCTGGAAGTTGAAGCTAAACAAATTCTCACTTGAAATAAGACAATTCACTAGCTGTGAGGTTAATTAAACATTGGAACAGTTTATTAGGGGAAATTGTGGACACAATTATGCAGCCTTCTAAAAAATGTGCTCTGAACTGGCTTCTGGGACACTTTCTACCATCCAGGTGTGTGGAGAGGTCAGGCTGGATAGTGCTCCCTTTTAGAAGTTGAATAATTTCCGATGGGGGCCAGCAGGACACAGGGTTGCCTACGCTCCCCTCCACATGCTCACAGCTCTGTAATATAACAACGAATAAATCAATCTCATGCCTCGGGCCTCTGAAGGATCGAGGAAAAAATCTTTTTGACAACTGAGCAGATGTGCGCATGGATCTTTTCCCCTTCCTCTGAAGCATCAGAAATGATTGGCCAAGATGAAGACACAGCAGTAGTTGGGGTGAACCTGTGCTCAGAGGTGGCACAGAGAATCTTTTTTGCTTAGATAAGAGCCTGCTTTCTTCCTCGTACATGCAGGAGGCCAAACTGATAGCCAGATTTGAAATTAGGAAGGAATTTTCCTTCTGGTAAAATTAGCAAGGACTTTGGATATTTTTCTTTCCTCTGCAGTGTGGACTAGCAGTCACCTGCTGAGATTTCCTGGATGTGTCTCATCTAATCACTTCCCCCTCATTGCAAAAGCCTTGTGCAGTGGCAGCACTGCAGTCTCTTTCTGTTCTCCGCTTGTGGCATAAAAGTTTAGTCTCCCAAAGACTGAAATAGTTTAGTCTAGGAGTGGCTGACTGATATCACGCATGCCACAAGTGGCACGGGCAGTTTCTGTGCATGGCACATGGCAACTGGGGAGGGGGCAGCCAGCACAGCAGCAGATAGGACAGGGAGCAAAAAACAGAGCAGCAGATCAGGCAGAGGAAGGGGACCAAAGTAGCACTTGGGGAAAGCATAGGGCTTGCCATATTTTACACACATAACACCCCCCCCCCCCCCAGCTATAACATGCACCCTATTTTGGGAAGATGGAGTGAAGAAATGAATTTGTCTTTGAAAGTACCAGCAAGTAATTTAATGTAACAAAGAATAAACTCCTACTGTTGCTAGCAGTGAAACACCAGCAGCTGCAAGGGGGTGGGGGAACCTGTCACTGCTCCTGACTACCTCCTTGCTGCTACTCACTTGGCCCATTAGGAGCAGGTGCTCCTTAAGTGAAAGGGCAAGGGTGGTGGGAGGGGACAACCAGAACTTCTTCTGGTGCCCTAGGCAGAGCCTGTAGAAGGATAGATGGTACCTACCATGATCACTGGAGGGGTGGTGCAGGGGTGGGAGGGGAAAGGATTTTAACCCTGCCTTGGCCAGTGCTCCCTGCTCTCTGAATGGGGCTGCTGTAAAGGATCAGTAATCCAGCCAGGGACAGGCTGCCTGCTCTCTGACCAGGGCTGCTGTGAGCCAGATGTGAAAAATATGATAATTTGTGGCATCCCTGCCAAAAAGGTTGGCCCCACTGGTTTAGTCTACCTGAGGTCATAAGATCAACTTAGTAGTATTTGGGAAGGGAGGGAGATTTAATGGTCTAAGTTATGCAGGTTTTCAGACTAGACAGTCTATTAGCAGGTATAAGACCCTATCCATGTGCTAACGATTATTATGAACATTTGCACTGGTGGGCAAAGAATTCCCATTTTAAGGAGAGAGAGGCTCCAAAAAGCAGCCCATTGGGATGGGGAACTCGGCCAATCCCCCTGCATTCTGCAGTTAGCTTTAATTTGATTCCGTGCAAAACTTTTGTTTTGACACACTTCAGATTTGGAATATTTTACTAACTCTTGAATTATCACCATATACAAGTGTTGATAACTGACCCTCTATAAATAGGTGTAACATTGTTCCATGGGAGAGCCTCCATGGCCAAGCGAGATAGCAGATGGATTGGCAGAGATCTCTGATATGGGGAGGGCGATGGAAGAGATGGAGCTAGAAGAAGGGGAAAGAGTAGAAAGCTGCTTGTCTGGGATAAGCCACAGGAAGCAGTAAATAAGAGGCTGTAAAAGTATAGTGGCACACAATGTAAGACAAGATGGGCAAAAAAATAGGGTAGCGTTGGTGTAAAACGGAGTCATGATGAAAGGATAGACAGCAAAACAGGAAAGGGAGAGGGGGAAGCAGACAAAGGGCCTTCCAAGCTGGGACCCTGTCCTTATATTTTTCTTGATTACAGCAGCACCTACAGCCTCCAAATAAATCCACAAATAGAGAAGAAGAAACAGCTCTATGCTAAAGTGTTTGAGATGCATGCAGACTTTTGTCTGGTACAATGTGACATGACATAAGCTTAGGAAGAAAAGCAAGGCTACAGGACAAGCCAACTGGTGGAATGAGAAGAAAAAGGAGGTATGAGGAGGTATAGAAAAGGAAAAGATGACAGTGCAGCTGGTTAAAAAAAAAGTTTTATTGAAAATATTTTCCCAATAGAAAATTGCTTTGAAAAAAAATGGTGATTTTCTTTCCTGTGAAAAATTCATTTTTTCCTAATCTTTCAGTACACAAATTAACACCCCCTCCCCAAATTCTGGAGTGGGGAGGAGTTTGTCAAACAATAGGATAAAAAAAGTGAAAATATTTTTAGGGATATTTTGAAAAAAAATATCTTCAACTTTTCTTCAAAAAAGGCTTTTATATATAAAGACAGAGAGAAAAAGGCAGAGATAAAGACAGAGAAGTGTCTTCTCTGTAGCCGAGTATAGGTAGCCAGTCAGATGAGAGTTCAGAACGATGAAGCCTTACACTTTGGTTTTTCCCTGAATGAGCTATTCCTCACTTTGAAGGAAAAAATTGGGCTTGATTTGCCTTCGGTTTTAGCTATTTTACTAACAGCGTGCCTATTCTTTATGAACACAAAGCAGTGAGGCTGTACTTCCAACTGCTTTACACTGAAGACTTATTTCCAGTACTGAATTATATATTAGAACACTTCTACTTCTGTACAGGTGACTAGGGTGGCAGGAGACAAAGAGGAAGGCTACAGACAACTCCCAGATTGACAAAGCTCCTAGGAATATTAATAAATGAGGAAAGATGGGATAGATTTGGGCCACACCACTTAAGAGTCTGAAAGATTTTATAAAGTAGAGAAGGATCAAAAAGGGGGGGGGGGGGTAGGAAATGAATGCGAACCTCTGATGAAAATAAGATGTTCAAAAAATAAGAGGTCATGGGATGGAGTTCTGGTTCTCAGTATATATTTCTAACTTAGAGGTAAGGTAACAGCAGCAAAAGGGAGAAATTTAATTCAGGAAACTCTCTGCAGCAGGAACCATCTCTTTGTTCTGTGCAAGGACAGCAGCCCCCTACCTCCACAGGTTCCTTAGCCCAAAGGATGCTACATCCTATGCATCTCCAGGGGATGATCCTATTCCTATGAGGGCACTTATGAATCCAGAGGGGCTAATAACACTTGAGTTGGGTAACTCTGAGTTAGATCCTAACAGCACTTTGCTGTGCAGTAAAGCATCTCATGTAGACATGCCCCTAGTGAAAAACCAGACTAATCTACTGGACAGTAAGGCATCACCATGTAACTGTGAGCAGCGGCTACTATGCTGTAAATTAGTCTATGGTGCAGTTAGCTAGTACGTGTAAATACAAGTACTAAATTAACTGTGCAATAGTTACTGCATAGTAGCACTCATGTAGATGCTGACCTGGAGCAAATTTGCCACCCCGCCATCCTGGTGCTGTGCGGCGCCCAGCTCCTGCCAAGCAGCACCAGGACCAGGGAGCACTCTGCTTCCCTGCTCAGCCAGAGCTTCACCAGCTGTCCCGCTTGTGGGGCAGCTACCAGCAAGGCCCTGGCTGGATGGAGAATCCCTGCCCAGATGGGGGCTGGCCAGGACCTGTCCTACTGATGGGACAGCTGCCAGTGAGCCCCTGTCTGGATGAGTGGCAGCTCCCACCAGCACCTGGCTGGGCAGGGACTCCTCACCAAGCCAGGGGTTCACTGGCAGCTGCCCCACCTGTGGGATAGCTCCCTGCCAGCCTCTTACTGGGTGGGGAAGCCCCTTGGACACTGGGCTGGCTAATGGTGTGTCCAGATGTGCACAGGGTGGGAAGAGATCTGCCAGCTGCAGTGGTAGCTGTCTCCCAGCCCCGTGCACATCAGAACCTCCCCCCCGCCACCACCACCTAATTTCCATGGGGCCAGGAGACAGCTGCTGCTGTAGCTGGCAGAGCTCTCCTAGCACCATGTGCATTGGTATTGGTCCTGTGCGCTGTGCCAGGTCCTGGACTAGGACCCCGGAGGAGCCTGGTGCCCCCTGGCTGCTGCAGGGAGGAAGAGCAGGGCAGGAGTGGGCTGCTCCCATTGGGAACAGATTTGCTCCCAACAGGGTGCATGTGTAGTTGTGCTCCCAGGAAAGGTTTACTGCACAGTAAGCCTGCACAGTAATGGTGTATGTAGACATGCCCTAGGTGAAATAAAAACTGCCCCAAAATGCTTCTAAGGATCTAGGTTTGAGATACCCCTGGAATGAAGACCATGAATAACAACTCCACTCTTGATGGACAGTGGGGCTGTAAGAATAAAAATCCTTAGTAAAATGAGACTGAAATCTTCCAGGTGGCAGGGACTCATCCACTGGCAATGCATAGGGCGTGCATGTGCACCCCTTGAAATTGGCCGCTGTCAATGCTGCTGGCAGTGCCTGCTGGCAGTTGCCGCTTGCCACCCCCCTCCCTCACCGCCAACACCACCACGGCTGCCTGTAGAAGCTTCCTGCTCGCCATCACCATGCCCCCGCTGCCGACACTGTCGCCGCTGCCCCTGGGCAGTCTCCATGCCCCTCCCAGCCTTGGGAGGCACATGACGTTCATAGACTCCTCCAGTACTGTGTAACTAACTCCTGGCAAGATCTGAGAAGCACCAACTCTTCATCCACCACATCCATTTTAAAAGCCAGGCACATTTTATTGACCATCTTGTCACTAATAAAAACCACACCATGTATTAAAATAAATGGCTTAGAGCTCCACACCCAATTTCCATCTTCAGGGGAAAGAAGACAGACAGGAAGAAAGAGCAGCAAGTGACAGGTGTTAGTCATATCACTTGCTTTGCTTCTCAGAGGTGCTCAGATACCAAGGTGATGGGCATGGTATTAAACTCCAAACAATTTGCGATAGTAAAATTCCCAAATATTAGAGAATTCATCCCTATGCTGTTAGTGGCTCACTTCTGTATTATATTAAATACCATCAGTCACTTTAATTTTCCCCTTTTAAGGTTTTTTAATCCATTGAAGAAATGGATGAAGTGTTTCAAGGACATACAAGTCGGACAGACCAGCTGGATTCAAACAAACTAGGCAGATTCAGTTCAGCTGACACTTCACTTGAGATGCCCGAGTTGTGGCACTGTACGGTTTTTTGGACACATTGCAGTGCTGTAGATGTAGTGCAGGAGAGGCAAGCCAGACCGTAGTAAAGCAGTCATGAATTCTGAAAAGCTCAGTGTTGTAAGAGCACCTCTCAGGAGCGCAGGCACATAGCAGGAGAGGTCTGCCTCTTCTCTGCGCAGCTGTCCAAGGACAGACCAAGTTCCTCTGGAGCTCAGGGAAGAAAATACTTGTACTTCTAATGAATTGCCCTTGAAAGGGATTCAGTGGCTGCCCCTGAAAGTTAGTCAGTGGTCCTCCTCAAACATGGGATAAAACCTAACAGTTTAGATAGACATCCTGCCTGTTGGATTGGAAGTGTGCATTTTTTGGATTCTAATGCTCTGTACATTTTTATTTAAGGCAAAGCCTTACTAGGGTTACTATGTCAGCAATAAACTTGCATATCGCCACACTTTAAGAAATCATTTCAAACAGCTAGTGAGGTGTTAACTGAACTGGTGCACTGAGGGGACAGCATTCGAAACAGCATAGATGCAAATACAGAGGCATAACTGGCGTGAATTTTAAAAGCTTTTAAGAGTGCCAGCTGAAATGTCTAGAATGGGACCTGGTATCCTGGATTCTTGGTTTTACCCACTGTTTTCTTTTCCCATAGAGATTTTTCTGGTCTTGACAGAATCAAGAACCCAGCCATATCTTCAAAATCTGTTTCCAAGTTAATAAGGTATTGGACAAAAAATTCTTGCTTCTCCCATTTAGTACCTGGTGGGTGTATTTACACGCACACTTTACTAATGACCTGACTAATTAGCTCTGCAGTAAAGTGTTACCATCTACATGTGTGCCCATATTAGGGTGCAGTAAATTAATTAGCTCCAGTGTATGATAGTACTGTCTGGGACAAATACTAGGCTATGGTGGAATCATTTAGTATGCCAAAATGCACGTGTAGACAGTGACTGGGGCTGGCTATGGCTGGCTAGCCCTGCACTGTAGCATCCTTGCACCCCAGCCAGACTCACCACCCAACCTGGAGTCTGGGGCTGAGCCCCCAGGCCTCCTGCCCGCCTAGGGCTGCTCTAGCTTAAACAGCTGCAATCCTGGGCACACACAAAGATGCTGCACCAGGGAGCAGCTAACTGTAGCACAAACTATGCCAGAGAGATGGTTTCGTCCCACTTGATGTCTATGACAGAGCTGATTCCCAGGCCTGTACCTGAACAACAAAGTCATTCTTCCTCATTTCCCATCTTGAGCTTTCTTCTGCCACACTTCCAGTGCTAGATGTGAACTATAAGAGTTGAACTTTTAAAACATTTTTAGAAGAGTTGTCTCTAGAGGAGCCTAAGGCCTCCTATATGGGTTTCTCAGGTAGCAACACAGTCTTTTATTGCCCTGGGGAAAACTTGCCTATAGGGCAAAACATAAACCATCAGACAAACAAATACATCAACAGTAAAGGGTTAATTCACACTCTGTGGTCCTATCCCCGACCCTGAGAGAGTACTCTGGCTTGATACTGCAGCCTCTGTCTCACAGCCTTCTCCTTCTCTCTCAGCCCTCTTCCCTTGAAACTTTTAAATTCTCCTGGGCCAGCCAGTTATCCTTAGCAGCTGACCCAGTCCTCTTGGGTAGGTCTGCAATCAGTTTCTTACTGCCTGCATCTGGGCTGCAGCCCCTGAGGCATGCGGCCTGCTACAGACCCAAATAGCACACATACACCTAAGTCACTTGGATACTTGTCATAGTTGGTAGGGTCGGAAGGGACCCCCTGCCATGGGCAGGAAAGAAGGCTGGGGTCAAATGATCCCGGCTAGGAGATTATCTAGCCTCCTTTTAAAGGCCCCCAGCGTAAGGGTGAGCACCACTTCCCTTGGAAGTTGGTTCCAGTCTCCCTGACGGTGAAGTAGTGCCTCCTGATGTCTAGCCTGAATTTACTCTCAGTCAACTTATGGCCATTATTCCTTATTACTCCCAGTAGTGCTTGGGGGAACAAGGACTCTCCCATTGCCTGCTGGTCCCCATTGGCAAGTTCATAGGTAGCCATCAGATCCCCTCTCAGCCTTCTTTTGTGGAAGCTGAACAGGTTCAGGTCCCTTAGCCTCTCCTCATAAAGCCTACCCTACTGCCTCCTGATCATGTGAGTGGCCTCCTCTGGACCCTCTCCATGCTGTCCACATCCCTCCTGAAGTGCGGCGCCCAGAACTGGACACAGTACTCCAACTGCGGCCTGACCAGTGTCGCATAGAGGGGGAGGATAACTTCCCTGGACCTGCTCGTGATGCATCTATGGATGCATGACAAGGTGTGGTTAGCCTGACTGACTGCGTCCCCTCATTGGCGGTCCACGTTCATCTTGGAATCAATAGCGACTCCAAGATCCTTTTCTGCCTCTGTGCTGACGAGAAGGGAGTTCCCTAGCCTGTAGGTATGCTGCTGGTTCTTCCCCCCCAGGTGCAGTACCTTGCACTTGTCCATATTGACACCCATCCTATTCTCATCTACCCAGCTCTGTAGCCTGTCCAGATCTAGTTGTAGCCTGTCCTTCTCTTCTAGCATGCTCACTTCTCCCCACAACTTAGTGTCATCTGCGAATTTGAACAAGGTGCTTTTCACCCCCTTGTCCAAGTTGCCAGTGAAGATATTGAACAGTATGGCCTGAGGACTGAGCCCTGGGGACCTCACTGCCCACATCCCTCCAGGTCTAAAATGACCCGTCCACCACCATTCTCTGAGTGCGGCCCTCCAGCCATTTTGTGACCCATCTGACTGTGTAGGCATCGACACCACAGTTGCCAAATTTTTTTAATGACAATGGGGTGAGAGACAGTGTCAAAGGCCTTCCTAAAATCCAGAAAGACTACATCCACCGCAACACCTGCGTCCAAGGCTTTTGTGACCTGGTCATAGAAGTCCACCAGGTTGGTCTGCAGGACCTGCCTCTAATGAATCCATGTTGGTTGCCCCTAAGCATAATTTCTCCTGATGGTCACTCGTAGATGTGCTCCTGGATAATTTTCTCAAAAAGCTTCCCTAGGACCGAGGCAAGACAAACAGGCCTATAGTTTGTACCTCTCATTCTTAGGGTGAATTGGTGTTATACATTACACTTAGATCATCAGTGGAAAGTGAAGCAGTGTTAAAGTTATAATATGCTGTGAGCAGTTATATGTTAAGAGTTCACACTTTCTTGCCTGCACAGCTTTGACTTGCCACTTGACAGCTGGCAAGCAGAGGCATGGCTAGAAGTCAGGACAGCTGGGCTCTATCCTTGCTTGGGGGGAGGAGAAGATGCTGGAAACAGTACATTCTGTTCTGGGGGATGCTGGAGGACTGCAAATTGCCCCTTTTATCTTTGTGGTGTAGACTGAATTTACCTGAACCTAAGCCAGGTAGCACAGCTCAGAGTTAATCCTCACCTAAAGTGGTATAACTTTGCAATGCTCAAAGGGCACTAGTTAATGAACTTCAAGTGCAGATGTTTGTGTTTTAAATACGCATAGTATGGTTCAAACGTGTATCTTCACCTATGGAGCATCTAAATATAGATCTAGGAACATTTTGGCCACAGACCAGGATTCAGGAAAACACTAGTCACATCAATTAATGCAGTTAATTAATTAGCTCTGGTGTAGGATAGTACTGTCTGGGACAAATACACACGTTCTTGAAGTTAAACGCATACTCAACTTCCCAGACTGGTGACATAGTTATGGAGGGGTATTTTCAATTCTGACAGGGAAGGTCTGAGGTAGATTTGGTTCCTGGGAAATGTGTTCATGTCTGTCTCTCAATTTACCTGCTTAAAAAATATTTTAAACAAATCTTTACTTGATGCATGTGGAATTTAGCAAACCAAGAAGACAACTTGATCCGATCAATGATGAGCAAGCAGTAAATCAGCAAAAAATAAAATCAATGGTACCCACTGAAGTCCTTTCCATAATGAGGCTTTATGGAGATTTCTGTTTAGTGATTTATGTCTCTATAACAGATTGTGACAAAAGCATGGAGTCAAGACCCAGGATTTAATGTATAAAGAATGAAGTGTGTTTTTCATACCTATATTTAAGTTTGGAAGAAAATGATTGAGTGCATGACCCTAATCCATAGAGGCTTTCTGCTTTCAGTGCTCTGAATCATTTGTCCTTCAAGGATATTAAGTTTTATTTGTTAAAGTTTACTGGTGAGAGAATAAAAAGATCTAATTTATTTTCACATTTTCAAGCTCATATTTAACATTTCAGAACAGCATATAGTTTATGAAATGGAATGTATTTCAATTTCAATCAGAATTTACACAATACAGAGACCTCATTCAATGCTGCATTATGCATTTGTTTTGATACAAAACAGGAATGTAAAATGAGGGCATTTCCATACATAAAATTAGTTTTCTTCCTTAAAAATGTCCTCCACTTAGTTAGGGGAAAAAAAAAATCCTTATTTTCTTCCAAACTTAGTTTTACCATCTGTAGCTATAAACAAATGGGGGACAAAACTGATTTCCTTATTTCAATTCACGGATTAAAAAGTTTTTAATCCTGCATTCAAAATTAAATGTTAATATCTCTTTTAAGTGTCTGATAAAATTATTAGGCGATAGATCTTACCTAAGAGAAGCCATCCTGTGTAAGCTATATCTTTTGCAGAAAGCTCACAAACACTTGGCAATGATTTTTGTCCTTGATAGCAACTTACGGTCTGTTGAGCCTATTTGGGGTGCAGCTATACTACATGGTATAGACCAGGTTGGCGCTTACAATATCACCTGAATGATCTTATCATTCATGCTGAAAAATCCCTAACCTGTGTTTTGGGATACCTGAGGCACAGGCAAGTATACACAGATGAAGGGTGTGGGGTCAGAGCCTGAGCTCCATTTTATTCTGGGCTCTGTAGTAGAAAGAATGCAGGCAAATATATATGGCTCAAGAGCTAATAGTCCTTCAGTGCCCTTCCCACATTTTCCCCTGAAAGTCAGTCAATTGATGTCCTACATTTGACCAGGAAAGAATTCCAGAGTGTCTCCTGGGCTAGTAAAAGATATCACCCACAAAAATCCTTGCATCTCAGCACAAAGACCTGTGGTATAAGCCCTCAGACTGACAAGAAAGTTCAGGTACAGACAGGATGCCCTAACTTTCATAGGGCTCTGCTTTCTGGATGCTCACATGCATGCCTGACTAGCTCGAGTGCTCATATTCAGGTGCTAAGCACCTGAGCTAGCATTGCAGTGTAAACATACTCTTAATGGTTCCTTGGCTTATGGCCACTTCCAAGCTTAAGTTAAAATGCATTTTCTTTTTATTCCCACTCCATTCTTTGTGGGTGAAGTCCTCACTTTGCTGAAGTTGGTGGCTGCTGCTCGCTCAGTTCTGTTTATACAAAGCCTCCCTATTTCTCAGAAATGACTGGAGGTGAATGACAAAGTGAATGATGAAAAAGCTATGACCCAGAACATTGAAAGAATCCTGATTTGCTAAATATAAGTATCATTTAGTTCCAAATGTAATATTGGTACTTTGTAATAAGCTACAGTTGTAGCATTTATAGCCGTAGTTGCAGAAATTGAGCCACCTCTATAACAACCTGCCATTAAACCTCTGGCAAACACTCAGGATGGGTTATATCATTTCTATTACAGCAGTGCCTGCACGTCCCAGACCAGAGTTCAATTTTGCTATATAGCTATAGAGAGATAAGGTTCCTGCTCAAGCTCTAGTCTAAGGGTGGAGCAGATCGGGAAGCAGACTGAGAAGCAGACTGTCTTTGGAAGGCAGTGGGCTACCTCACCAGCTAGCACATCACATAGGGGAAGAGGGTACAACACATCAGTGACAAGACCATGAGAGTACCAAGGTCACCTGACTCAAAAGGTCTTGGGTGATCCTGGAAGAATTGCTTGGCTGTAAACTACTTGCATAGGACTTAGGTGCAAAAGCTGCACTGATGGTATTGCTGGTTTGGGCATAATACTCCTGTTCAAATCATGTCATGGTGCCCATTTCTATTATTATTGAATTTTTCTTCGCATTCAACTGCTTCCAGGCTTTTTGCATCACCCGTAATGCTCAGTTCTTTTTATTTGCCATTCAGAACCTCTTATTGCATCCTATTGCCTTACCATCCTGAGACATTATGAGTCCTATGTCCCTCGTCTCTCTTTTCAGGCTGTAATTTCTCTGTCATCTTCAGCTCATAGTAATTTTTCACTCTTATGGTTTCTTTGAATCTTCTTGTCCTAAATATCTCCTTCATCTCGCTTCCTGGGGTCACTCAACATTTCGATTTATCAGAATTCTTGGTGGCCAAGCTTACCAATCTGAATTTCTCTTAACATAAATTATAGCAATACAGAGCTGGAAGTGCCACAAAGAGATCAATGCATACCAGCCCAGCTGCTGGCTTCTTTACTTTCCATTCCATCCAGGAAGAGCACACACCAACTGCTGAAACTTCCTTAGCCTGACAAAGGGTTTTTGAACCCGAAACCTTGCCTAATACTTATTTTCCAACTATTTGGGTTGGTCTAATAAAAGATATCAGATTCACCCAGGTTGGAGATGATCTAGGTATCTGTCTAACCTGTTCTTAACATCTCACAATAAAAGAGGCTGTACCACCTTCCTTTCCAACCTTAAAGTTAGAAAGATTTTTTTCCATTATTCATCTTACCTCTTTTGTGCACCATATTTTTGTGATTTCTGCTTGCTCTACCCCTCCTGGATATGGAGGGCAACTTATAAGCTGTATGTGGCATATAGGAGGACTATTATTGTGCCTTTCTATTTTCTAGACTCCATAAATTATAGCATCATAGAGAAGTAGGGCTGGAAGGGACCTCCACAGGTCATCCTATGCCTGAGGCAGGATCATTCCTGTCCATATCATCCCATACCAATCCACTGTCTAACTTCTTACAAAACCACACCATCAACCCTGACAACACAAGACAACACCCTAACCTGCCCCAGGTACAGCAAGTGGACCAAGGTGGCAAATGTCCACTGCTGTAACGGTTGTTAATATAGGCTCAACAGATTCCAAGGAGAGGTCCATGACCCCTTTTACAGAGGAAGGCACAAACCCCCAAGGTCCATGCCAATCTGACTACGGGGTAAAATTCCTTCCTGACCCCAGATGGGGCAACTAGTGTGACCCTGACTGGAGGGGTAAGACCAACTAGCCAGGGGCCTCCGGGTTAAGCCCAAGCAGAAGCACTGCAAACATTTCATCCTTTTCACACAGGTCATGTTTTCTGAACCCCTTAGGATTGTTATCTCCTCTGGACTCATGATATCCAAAACTTAACATGGTGCTCTAGTTATGGCCTCAGCAGCATTGAAGAGTGGACTGATTTCGTCCCAGATTTTGCCTGCAACCATTCCTGATAATACATCACAGAATAACATTTGCCTGTGTTGCAACAGCTCACACCAACTCATATTAATAATCCCCAGACCACTTTCTGTAGTATGGCTGCCCTAGGCAGTCATTCCACAGTTTGTATTTGTACATTTGATTTCAATCCAGTGCCGTGCATCTGTCTTGAATAAATTTAATCATATTGATTTCTGACCATTTCTCCAATTTATCAGGATCATTTGGGATGTTAATCTTGCCCTTCAGTGCTTGCAATCCTCCCTGCTATAAAATCTGCAAATTCTGTAAGTGTACCCTGTATTCCATCATCCAATTCATTAAGGAAAGTGTTGAATGTTACCAGGACAGACCCCAGAGGGACCCCACTTCACATGTCCTCCCACTTTGATAGTTATAACTACCTAGAAAATAGATTTTTTTTAACTCACTGTGCACCCACCTCAGGGTGATTTCCCTCATTTTCTTATGAGAAATGTCATGTACCAAAAGCCTTAATGAAGGGAAGCAATGTCACATCTCCTGTTCTCCCCTCATGCAGGAGGCCAGTTACTCTGTCAAAGGAGGAAATTAAATTGGTTTGACAGGATGCATACTGGACAAATCCATACTGACTTTTTAATTACCTTATTATCCTTTAGGTGTTTACAAACTGATTGGTTAATAATTTGCTGTAGTGGCTTTCTGGGTATTGTGGTTGCACTGACTGGGCCTCCTTTTTAAGATTCAGCCACCCCCCACCTGCTCTTCCCAAGTCTTCTGGGACCTCCCCTGTTCCCTGTGACTTCTCAAAGATAATTTCTATGGGCTAAATCTTATTTCACCTTTACACACAGGACTGACACTTGGGTAACCACACAAGTGTAATTCTGGGCACTTTCACAGAATTTGGCAGCCCAGAAGGGAAGATACTCAGGTGGCTCAGTGAGATACATGAGTGTCTGATGCCTCGAGTCGAGGGGGCACGTGCCCCCCCGCCCTGATACCAGTCAGCAACTGGGGATTAGGGGTCCCTCGGCAGCCAATCCAGCTGGCTGGGGGGGGGGGTGTCCCCCGGCAGCCGATATTACTGACTGGGGAGGCAGTCCCCCAGCAGCTGGAAGTCCCATGTCCACTTTTGCTGGTGGCCCCACTCCCCAGCT
Source organism: Alligator mississippiensis (assembly GCF_030867095.1). Classification (NCBI taxonomy): domain Eukaryota; kingdom Metazoa; phylum Chordata; order Crocodylia; family Alligatoridae; genus Alligator; species Alligator mississippiensis. Next base: position 205,535,279 of record NC_081828.1, read on the forward strand.
GGTGCTTGCAGGGGGGGCACTGGTGCTCTCGCCTGCCCACCTGCCCCGCTGCCCAACAGCTAAACAGGGAGTGTGGCCTGACAGGGGGTGCACCGACACTCTCAGGGGGTGCACATGCATCCCCGTGCACTGCCTGCACATTGCCCCGGTGAGATAAGTACTGCTCAGGAAGGGGACCCTGGCCATGCTCTCCAAAAATGGGGCAAAAACTATTCCACTTTATCCGATTAATAATAAATACAAGGTACAGTGGGCTAACTTCCAAAGGAGAACTGGAGGGTGCTCTGGCTGACACTTAGCCCATGGCCTGGTATTACAGCACTCTTCTGGGAAGTAGGAGATGAGGGGGCCTAGAACCTAGGTCTCCTGTTCCCCGGATAAATCACCCTAACTATTAGCCTATCTGGCTAAAAGGAGGGTGATCTCTCTACCATATCCCCTCTCCCCCATGGCATGAGATGTGTACCAAGGTGATTGGGTTCTTCCACTGGTGCAAAGGAAAAAAAAGAGCTATGAAAGTACCAACAATTGTACTCATTCAGCTATGTAAGTACCATGCTCATATATTAAACTGAAGGTGGAGGTTGCCCTAATAGTTCAGAGACTGCTTTGGCTAGCTCCGTAAATACCCTGGAGAGTACTATCAGGCCCTCCTAATGCATATGCCTTTAACTCATTAAAATAATCTTTAACCCATTCTCTCTCTATTCTGGCCAGTGCGCGCCCCCCCCCCCCACCTTGTTAAAATTAATTGTATTATCAGATGACAATTAACATCTTTTGGAGGGAAAACTGAGACAAACATTAAATATTGAGCCTTCTTCATGCCTTCCATTATTTGCTTTGCTTCCAAATTAACCAATGTATTTATAATTTCCTTCCTCTTCCTTCTAACATATCGATATTCTATTTCTATTCTAATAAGTTCTATTTATGGAACATCATCTTGTCTTTTATATTTCTGCCAACTTCTTACATTTTGTGCCATCACCTTTCTGATTTTATCCCCAAATGCTTGTACTATTCCTTCATGCCCCATCTATGTTTGCTTTTGGATTAAGCTGTCTTGTGGGAGTTAAACCTTGCACAGCCCTTGCAGACACTCGAAGAAAGCACTAAAAATCCACTGTTTTACAGTTCCCCCAAATGCATGACGCTGACAGCCTGGTTTTCCTGAACACAGTCCTGTGACCAGAAGAACAACTTAATTTGCAATCCCAGCCTCTGGGTAGCACAGCATGTACCCATATTTCAGTAAAGATGCAATTCACTTAAAATTAAGTCCACAATGCTTGGCTTTTTCTTTTAAAGTAGAATCAGTATGTGTGCCCATTTGCATCATAGCCAAGCATACTATAAGGGAGGAATGCAATGAGCCAAAGCCACTAGAAAAGCATTAAATAAGCTATCACTTGTGGCTTCCACATACCATTCTTATTTCAATAACACAATTGAAAATTATAAGCAGCAAGCACACACAAATGTCAAATGTAATAGCACAGAATGAAGAAACAGAAACAGAAGTGTGCAATCTAATAGTTAGGCTCTGCCCTGAAGTCCTGTCCTACCTTTTCCTACTCAGCCTGCACAGCTGTCGCCTTTCAATAGTGCCACGTATTACCATCAACCTATTTGTCCTTTCGATCAAACTGACAGTAATTTAGCTTGCTTGCTATGCAGCTGCAGCAATTTGGGCCCTGCTTTCCCAGACATTCTCGTAGCAGCTGCATTTCAGGCTGACTGCAGCACACCTGCAGAAAGACTGCAGTCCATAGGGTGCAGTACAGGGTCGTAGAGATTATGGCTGAAGTGGAACAGTAGCCTTAGGAGAGTGTTGGCATTAAGATGTCCATAAGGTTGGGATGTAAACTGGCATTATATGGTAAATGCTGCCCTGACCTTGCAAAAAGGAACTTAGCTTTACAAAGTTCATCTGTCCATGGTTCAGTGCATCTTGCAAGCCCAAAGCAGAACCAGTCTATCAGCTGCCATTTGTTTCTAGGGCACAGAAACAAATGGCTTGAACCCTCAGCAATGTCACACAAATGCCTTGAGCAAGGCAGCGATACACAAAGGGCTATAAACCAGAACATATTTGCTGCCCACCTTTTGGATTATGGGTTAAATACTTCCTGCTGCAAAGTACCCCTTCTCTCCCACCCCCCACTCTAACTCTTTGCTATGGCAGATATGCTCTGCACCGGCTGGCTGGCGTGCAGGGACACAGGAGGCAACACCATGATTCCCCTGGGGGGTTTAGGGGAGATTTTCGGCCAGAGCGCCAAACTCATTAGTTATACCTCTGGTGGTATCTAAGCATTCCAGCCATTGCGTTGAGCTCGTGTGGCTCACTCCATTCTGCGCTCACTTCTTTCTCCCTAAAGCTACATGCTCTATTTACTTTCTCTGTGGCAATTTTCCATTGCTGCTGAGCCAGGACACTTTGGGCCAAAGCCAGCCATGGGGTAAGCAGCTTCAGGCTGCTGTTGATTTCCGTGGGTGTTCTAATCGCTTACTTTGATAGTTCTTTGTTTCACCTTCGAATGACTTGTTGGGGGATTTGGTTCTTTTGTTTTGTGTTCCTATCCTTTTGCAGAAGGAGAAAACAGGTACATTTGTTCCGTTTAGGAAAGTCCAGCTTTTGCCAGAACTTAAAAAACATCTGCCAGCTTTTGGCAATTAGCAGAGGGTTGTGTCTTTTGTTGCAATGCTCCTTAGGGGCATTTTAATAGAATTGTCTGAAATCGTTGAATAACAATTGGATGCTGAGTAAGATGGTTTGAAAGAGACAAAGGCTCATGTTGCCTTCTGAGGAATGGCTGATAGGAGAGAGGAAAGGGGCCAGAAATCTCTGTCCTAATTTGTTTTTGTTTTGCGGGGGGGGGAGGGAGGGAGGGAGGGTTTGAAAAACACACTGGTTGGGATCTTCCAAGCCAATGGGCACCTGATACACTTCAAGGGTCAGCCCCACTCAGCTGCTCTCAGGCTCCCCATTAGCCAAGAACCCACCTCCTCCCTCTGTGGGTGACCTGCTGGCACAAAGCAGAAATTCATTTTGTTTCTTAGAAGAACGACCCTTGCCTTGCCCTTGTGAACCTGCTGGGACCCACAGAGGATGTTTTGTGAGGTTGGAGGAAGAGGAAAGATGCCTCTCCTCCCCACAAATGCAAGTTATTTCTACATGAGGGACGGGGGAATCTAGTGCAGAGCTGGTAACTTCACCTCTCTGAACTGCACGAGGAATATGGCGAGAAAAGGCAAAGCCTCCATCCTTGAAAACAGGGCAAGGGCACCAGCACCCTGCACCCCAAAAGGGAGGCATGATCTTACTTGCCTCCTGTGTCCCTGCACACCAGCCTGCTGGTGCAGAGCATATCTACCATAGCCAAGAGTTGGAGCAGCAGGTGGGGGGGTGGGGGGGGGGAAGGGGTACTTTGCAGGAGGAAGAATTTGACCCATGCTTCAGGAGACAATTCAGGAGATGATCCCCCACTGTTAACACACTGCTTTGTTACTGTTCACTACAAAGTTACATATACATCTATATCTGTATTGCCCCTTGGTAACCAAATAAATGGCCTTGGCACTGATCGGTTATATATGTACATGTATATAACCATGTATTTGACTATCAGTGGCCAAACTGCTCAGAGGGACAGATCTTTTACATTGTGTTCACCCACAGACTCAGGTGATCCCAAAATGAATTCTCCATTGCGTTGCACCTTGCTCAGCCATTCAAAATAGCAACACTGTCTAGTCTACATTGGTGCTAACACCTGCCCAAGACACGATGCATCTGACAATGATGGGCCTACTCTAGTCAAAGAAAGCAAAGAACTGGATATTTTCCAACTGAACGCAGCCCAAGGTAAAGGACTGAAATGCAGAGGGGGAACAGGTTATCATATAAACATACAATTATTTCATGTCGTACAGACAGAATAGACTTTGAGGGAATTAAGGAAAATTCCTTTGGCTGGAGTTCATTCCCTGGGTAACATTTTTTTCTCCCCTGAGAATCCTTTCAGGCACATTATTCATCACTTCAGAGCACAAGCCTCAGCAGCTGAATCTTTGGGGATTTCGGCCGATTCAATTGTTTGCGTAGAAACAGTGCACTGACACCTGTTTGGAACCGCTGCCTTTGCAAACCATTTCACTGCCGCATGACAGTCTTGACCCCATGTATTGCTCCAAAGTGGGGGTCACATGATGTGTTTATTAGTGTTAATTCTCATTGAGGGCTTGATTCTTCAAGATGATTAACACCCAAAGCCACTGGGAGATAGGGAGGCCGCAGATTCACCAAGGGCAAGGTCAGAGCACTAGTCAGGGGTATCTATCTTCTGTATTATGCAACTACTCCTCCAAAAGTAGAAACTTTAATTCCAGTCCTTAGCAATCTGTATAACTTTCAGCATGTCGCCCAGTCTATTAATTTCCGCTGAGAGCTCGATTCCGCCAAACAAAGCATTTCCTGATCTTTCATTAACAATCAAGTGGGAATTGTACTTCAAAGGAGAGTACTTTAAAAGGTACAATGAATATTTACCCGCATTAATATAGATGCAGTTGGGTTTAGTAAAAGGGAGAGTGGGACATGGGAAACAGAGGCAAGTTTATCAACCTGACTGAAAGATGCTCGTGCAGTCATTGCATCCAAACCCATTCAAATCCTTCCAATTGCCACTGGCATATCTTCATTCCCTATATCACTTCCACCCTACACCATGAGTACCCCATACTGAACCATGCTCCCTTTTTGCGGGGCTCCTCTATCATGCGACCTGCATATGAACTCTGTTCATCAAATTTACCGTCTTAAAAATGGCAAAAATCGTAATGCTTTACTCGCCCTTTTCATTTGCTTTGTCTGTTTAGATTGTCAGCTCTTTGGCACAAGGGCAATCATTCTTGGTAGCACTTGGCACAGTGAACGTCAAACCAGTTCTGATCTTTGGGGGTTACCACCATGTAAATGTTAAGTAATGATGATAAACAGCAGGAACACCACACTTACATTACTGAATATGAGAGTCTCTATACAGAGTTCCCATAGAGTTATTAACCAATGACTACACTGTCTTAGAAATGCAAAATAATCTTTAACCTAGACTACCCTTTCGGTGTAGATAAGTCCTAGAAACAATAAATTAAGTGACAAGTGATAGAGAAAGCATTCTTTGATATGGTGCTGCCAGCCTCCAGCTGTGCAAGGAGATGGCTGCTGACTACATTCAAGAAGTGTGAGATTACAAGGCAATATGTATCCCGGGTTGTATTAACAGGAATGTCACTTGCAAATTGAGGGAATTGATTCTTCTGCTCAATTCAGCATTGGTGAGGCCTCACTTGGAGTACTGTGTCCGGTTTTCCCCCGCATACTCAAAAAACACCAGGGACAGATTACAAAGAGTCCAGCAGAGTGACAAAAAATTATTAGAGGTCTGGAAAGCATGACTTATGAGGAAAGGCTGAAAAACTAGGTTTATTTAGTCCAGGGGAAAAAAGACTAAGGGAGGGATTTAATAACAGCCTTCAAATATATAAGCGGAAATTACAGAGGGGATGGAGACAGGCATTTATCTGTGGCTGAACAAGACTGGAAGCAATGGCTTCAAGCTGCAGCAGAAGAAATTTAAATTGGAGATTAGCAAGAACTTTCTGACTATAAGAGCAGTCAGGCACTGGAATAGGGGATGTAGAGAGGTTGTGGAATCTCCATCCCTGGACATTTTCAAGAATAGGTTAGACAGATGCTTGACTAGGGTGGCTTAGTCAGGGATGATCCTGCCTTGCAACCCTGCTTTCCTATGATTTCATAGATGTTAAGGCTGGAAGGGACCTTGCAAGATCATCGGGTCCAGCCCCCTGCCCAAAGGCCAGGCAGTCAGCAGGGGGTCAAATGATCCCAGCAAGATAGGCATTCAAGCATTTTTAAAGGAATCCAGAGTAGGTGCCTGCACCACCTCTGGGGGGAGTTTATTCCAGGCCCTGGGGTCTCGGATAGTGAAGAAGTTTTTCCTTATGTCTAGCCTAAAATGGCCTTCCAAGAGTGTGTGACCATTGGACCTAGTCTTCCCATGGGGTGCTCTGGCGAATAGTCGTTCTCCCAGTTCCCGGTGCACACCCCTTATATATTTCTAGGATGTCACCAAGTCACCCCTGAACCTACGCTTCTCCCGGCTGAAGAGTGCCAGGTCTCTCAACCTCTCCTCATAAGGCCTGCCTTCCTGTCCTCTAATCATTCACATGCCTCTCCTCTGGACTCCCTTAAGCTTCTCCACATCCTTTCTGAAATGCGGCGCCCAGAACTGGACACTGTATTCCAGCTGTGGTCTCACCAAGGCTAAGTAAAGTGGGAGGATGACTTACCGGGTCTTGTTTGAGATGCATCAGAAGATGCAAGCCAGAGTTTTGTTTGGTTTGCCGGCTGCAGCATTGTATTGGTGGCTCATGTTCATCTTGTGGTCAGTCATGACCCCAAGTCTTTTTTGGATGCAGTGCTAGCTAGTGTAGCACTGCTGAGGCTATAAGTGTGGTGTGGGTTTTTTTTCCCTCCAAGGTGGAGCACCTTGCATTTCTCGGTGTTGAATGCCATCATGTTTTGATATGTCCACCTTGTAAGTCTGTTGAGCTCGGCCTGGATTGCCAGCCTATCCTTTAGGGTGGCTGCACTTCCTCATAGTTTGGTGTAATCAGCAAACTTAGCCAGCCTGTTTGTAACACCCGAGTCCAGATCATTTATAAACACATTGAAGAGTACAGGTCAAAGAACAGAGCTCTGGGGGACACCACTGGTTACAGTGCACCAAGTTGATTTGGTTCCATTGACTATCACTCTCTGGGTGCATCCATGGAGCCAGTTCCCCAGCCATTGGACCGTGAAATTGTCTAGGCTACAATTCCCCAATTTTTCCATGAGGACATCATGGGACACCAGGTCAAAGGCTTTCTTGAACTCCAAGAATAGGATATCCACCTCTTCTCCTTTGTCCAGGTGATGCGTCACCTGGTCATAGAAGGAGATCTGGTTGGTCAGACGAGATCTACCCGCCATGAAGCTGTGTTCACTCTCTCTCAGAATATTGCCTCTGTTAGGATGTTGGTAATGGTTTCTTTAATGATTTTTTCCAGGATCTTTCTAGGGATTGAGGTCAAACTAACTGGCCTGTAGTTACTTGGATTGTCCCTTCTCCCTTTCTTGAAGATAGGTACCACAATGGCCCTCTTCCAATCGTCAGACACCTCGCCCAAGCACCACAAGTTCTCGAATATCCTCACCATAGGCTGTGCTAAATGTCAGCTGGTTCCTTTAGCACTCTTGAGTGCATTGCATCCGGGATGGCTGAATTTGTGGATGTTCAGCCTCTTAAGATGTTCCTTTACAAGATCAGTGGTAATGGTAGGCACAGGTTTTCCCTTCCCCTGGTGATCCTGCCTTTTGTCAGGCAGAGTGATCCTGCTGGGCTGATGGAAGACCAACAGGAAGTAGGTCATTAACAAGATTGACTTTTCCTAAGTGGGGATCTCATCTCATCTTCCTAATGGAATCTCATCTTCTCTGTCTGGATGCCTTTGGGGCTAAAGAATTGCTCAGCATTGTCAGCCCATCAACTAATACACATATCTCCCAAGTCTCTTATTCTTTGTTTTCTGCATTCTACCTTTTAAAATCAGTTATGTCTTTTTTCAAAAGCTGCCCAGTCTGGACCGAAGAGAGTTTCCTTTCATAAAGTTAAACACTTACATTTAACACAGTCCTTCCATTTTGTCAAGCCTTTGATGTCGACTGTGCCTGGTGAACAAAGAGCTGTGTCACGCTCCTCTTTACAGGTATGTTGGAATTAGAATTTCCTCTGCCTTGATTAGATTAATTATTTCTTTAAAGTCCCACAAAGATATGCTCATTCTACATACTACTTCTAAGGATAAAATGGCTCGTCTGATCTTCTGGATGAACCTGGGAGCAATGTATTGTCTAATTCTCATTAGAGCAGCATACAAGATTGTAACTATTGCAGGATGATCATCCCTGCACATACAATTTATGGGTCCAGTCCTACCAGTGCCTGCAACACAAAGGGTACATCTACTCATACAACTGCTTAGGGGTGGGTTTACTCTAGAGTAAATTACACCCACACCAGGCAGGTGTCTACTCATGCAGGGAAGCAGCAGCAGATTTTCTGCTCACTGTGGCAGTCACTCTTGCCCGCACTGGCCCCCTGCAGCAGCCAGGGGGACCTCTAGGCTCCCCCTGGGTGCTAGCCCAGGGGTGACAGGGAGCATGGGACCAGGAGACAGCCGTCTCCTGGCAGGAGCTGGAACATTGCCCCCATGTCCCCGGGAGCTGCCTACTGCCAGGGTGGGCTCCAGTGGCACAGTCTGGGCATGGGACAATGTCCCCCTGTCCCAGCAGCAGGGACCTCCCAGTCCCCACTCTGCAATCAGAACAGAGGCTGAGATATTATCTTCAATCCTGTGATTATGGAGTGGGGGCTGAGAGCTCCCTGCTGCCAGGGAAAGGGGACATTGTCCCTGCCTGGGCTCTGGTGGCAGAGCCTGCCCCGGCCACAGGCAGCTGGCTGACTGGGAGGCAATTTGCTCCCTGTCAGCCATCTACATGTGCCATACTGCACAGTAATTACTCCCAAGTAAATTTGCTACTTGTATTTACCAGTAGCAAATTTACTTGTGATTAGAGCAAAATTATTGTACAGTAAGTGTCTGCACATGTAAACAGTGACACTTACTGCACAGTAATTTGCTCTAATCTTGAGTAAAGCACTTCATGTAGACGTGCCCAAAGTTATCAAACCTGTCAAATTTGTTATAATAGCATATGAAGGTCCTAGCCAAAATCAGGTCCCCGTTGTTCCAGTCATTATAAAACAGTACGGTTGCACCAAAGAACATCCGAGGCTTCAATCCTGCCACCTAGTGCATATAGCTGGACTCTAAGCCTACAGAAGTGAAAAAACCTGCTCATGAAGTACTAGGAATATAACTCAGACTTTAATGGACTCTTAGACAAACACCTGCTCCTTTTTAGTATGCCAGCCTGCCTCTCCAGACTGCCCTGGCGAGTACTTGCCTACAGGTCAGGTACTATATTCATGTCATCCCACTGTAATTGGAATTCCTTGTGTCATTTCATTTCATTTCCCAAGAATTTGCTATCACTATATGTGAGACCAACTCAGTCAGTATTTCATTCAGGTACCTGTCCTGTCTGGATAGATCTTCAGGAGACCTGTCACCGCTAGTATAAATGGAGCTCAGATGAATGATGAACATTTAGTTTGAACTGACTGGCTGATGCTATTGAACTGTTCTGCTTTGGGTAGGGACACATAATCAAACTGAAGAGAGTTAGTTGGGGACAAGAACTTACCAGCCATCAGCTGCTTTGTAGTATCTGTTGGTAGTATCTGTGCATGCTCCTGCCCTGTGCTATGCGAAACACAACCTGCAATAATTTACCATTCTTTCATTTCAGGGCTATATTTGTCTAATTTGTTGAAACTGCTATGCAAAGTTTATTGGTTTTTAAAATTCTGGCATTTTGGACTCTAGTGATTCTTGATTGCCTACCAAGACACTTCTCCAATGAAACAACATTTCCTTTAGTGCCAGAGACATTACAACTGCTGGCAATGATGACCAGGGAAAAGAGAAATTTCAGGTTCATTTACCCACCCTACTAAAATATAGTTAATGTGACTATATTTATGCTGGACCTTTCAAACTTATGATTGTTACTATTCACATGTGAATTTCTTCTGGCATAAATTCCTACTGTCCATTTTCTAATACATTTTGGGTGCCATAAAATACAATAAGAAATAACAGTCTTAAAAATGTTGCTTTATGTATACTCATGTTAACACTCCTGTCTTTTATAGAGGAAGACCTTCTTATATCTTCTAATTTTTCTCAGGTATTTTATTGCTCCTTCACTCTACTTCATACAGTGGCAACTTGAGTAGGTTTCCATCTGCATTTCTAACACATCTGTGTGTGAGCACGGTCAACCTTTATTGCTTTTATCCTTCATACACAGCCTTTAAAACTGATTTGTAGGGGGGGTAGTTGTGTTTGTTTTCTCGTTTCTCTTCAACTTCTGTTTCTCCCTATGGGGGTCTCTAACCAACTTAACTCATCTCTTTCTTATTTCATTAAATGATTTTTCTCAGCTTTTTTTTTTTTTTTTTTGCAGTACAGTCCGATTTGTTGAAACCCAGACTTTTCACAGCAAAGCACTAGTTTTGATGAAATTTGCTTCAGGAAAGGTTTTTTCAGGACTGGGGGGGGGGGGCGGGGGGGCGGGCGGTGGTCTCTGTCCAAAGAGAAAAACCTTAGGACAGTGAAAAGTTACATCAGATAAGGGGAGCCCAGGTTCAAATTCCTGCTCTGCCTGGTCTCCCAGTGGTTACCTGACCAAAAGCCTAATTTCCTATAGCTGGGACATACAGACTCCAATCCAGCAAGCTCACAGCTATGCTTATACTGCTCCAGATGGGCATTGGGTCTGCCTACACAAACTGGCTTGCACATTTTCAGGCACAGATCATCCTGCCTTTTCTCACCCCAAGATCAGTGTGTACTGATTGGAGACTACACTTTACAGGAGGGGTGGGCAAAATGCAGCCCGTGGGCCACATGCGGCTTGCCAGGCTATTCTATAAAGCCCACGGGGCCCCTGAGAAATTTAGAAAATTAATATTTCTCTGCCCCTTGCTGCCTGTCATGCAGCCCTCGATGGCTTGCCACAACTCAGTAAGCAGCCCTCCGCCCAAAATAATTGCCCATCCCTGCTTTACAGCCATTCAGGGGGTGGTAGAGAATGTAGCAGTTCACTTATAATGTGGGACTTTTCACTGGGAACTAATACCCATCATGCTTTGGAATCAGCACTAGCATCTGGGTGGAAATTATGACCTAGAAAGTCTTCCATGACCAGGGAACCTGTCACTCTACATGAGTGGGCACCAGATCTGTTCCTTATATAGTGTTGAACACCTCACACTATTTAAAAGGCAATCAGGACTCATAGTAGAGATATCTTTTATCAGACCAACACCATTGATCTAATAAAAGATATCATCTCTACTATGAGTCCTGATTGCCTTTTCCTCTAGCCCAATATGGGTACAACCTAGATACTTCACACTATTTAATGTATTTATCCTCCCTGTAAGGTAGGAAAGAACTATTATTACATCTGAGGGATAGAGAGGCTGAATAACTTGACAAAGATCACATGGGATGTACACATCAAAGACAAATTTGAACCTAGAGCACTGTCCTGGTTCGCAGGAGACTAATTACTGGACCATCCTTCCTCTTCCCTCAGAGTTACCTACCTGAGGGATCCTCTCTCTTCCCATGACACAACTGAACTGGATATAAAAGATGGGGCAACCATCAGGGTGAGCTCTGCCATGCCTCTGGGTTGCAACTTCTTGGTCAAAAGTAACGTACATGTAATGAGCTACTAGGTACTTTGCAGGAATCTTGTATTTGGCAGACTTAGAGGAAAGGTGACAATGTGTACATGGGGGAGAGATTTTATGTTGTTTTGACTTATTGCCTGGCTGGCTGTTGAGCATGCATGATTATTTAATGCTTCTGGCTGAATGAGCTAATTTGTTACCTATCTATGATTATTTAAGCTTAACTAAATGCTTGGAGGTCTAGAGCTTTTGAGCGAGGGATTTTTTGTTTGCTTACATCAAACGACAAAAATAGTTTATTACTTACATGTTCTCTGCAAATTTCCATTAGCTGACATCAACCATCTCAGTCTACACATTTTTGTCTTTTCGAATAGTCTCCTTTGCTTACAGGTTTACAAGAGAGTTTCTATTTTATAGCATTTAGAAATGTTGCACTGCACCCCAACTTCCCTGGGAATACGCACATTTAAAATGAATTTAAAAAATGTACTTGTGTGATGCTGAGCTCTTTGTCATAAAACATCTTATGTTTAGTTGATAATGTGCGAGCTAGGCATTGTACTAACTGAAGTGTGATAACAGAGGATTATTCTAGGTGAAGGGGACGGTGCAAGATGGGCAACAGAGAACAACTGTCCCTGGCAGGTATATAGGCAAGATGTGCTGACCACTCTCTCAGAATTGGGGAAGCAGGAAGTGAAATCAGGAATTCAACTCCAACCTGTAGTATTTTCAAAATAACCCGTGTCCCTGTGATACTTAAGTGATAGTGATTCAGGCTGCAGGTGTTCTGGGATTTATGACAGGAAATATTAAGAGCTACTTAATTTTAGCCTACATCCAGGACTTCATTGCATAAATCCTGCACTAATCTCTTCTTTGTCAGAAATTAGACTCACGAGAACCTATCAGCAGCAAGGACTGGTTATTATTTAGCAGTTAGAGGGTGTTGAGCAACCTCCAACACAACTCTGTGGGGTCTAACGTACACAGGTTCGGGCAAATCAGTCGATTCAAAGCCATGGTAAGTGGTTGGTATTGGATTGCCCTCTCTTGCAAACTTTTGTCATTTGATTCGTAGTGTCTAAAATTAAAACTTGTGGCATTGAAGAAGCTCATTACTCAGTACTTTACGTGGCACATTCATCACAAACGTTAGCTTTTCATCCTCAGGGAATTTCCTTATCACAAATCTGAAAAAAAAAAGGGCTACATCGCACCTGGCTCTCGTGCAGACGACACGACGGAAGCAAACTAAGAGCCAGTCACAATCCTAGGGTCCCTGCACTCAGCAGAGTGGTTAATCTGTTCCTCTACTTAACCCCAGGGACATACAATGAAGAAGAGATGGGGTTTTAACCAGGGAACCTGGTTTTCCTGGATTAAAAAAAAAAAAATAAAAAAATTGAAAATTCTCTCATAAAGAAACCCCCCCCCCACAAATTCTCCGATAAAACCCCAAAAATCCGTGATTAAAATGAAACACCACTATATAGATAGACATATCAATTGAACACAATATTTTATTGATATATTTACAATCTTAAAGGAATTTGGAAGTCTGCCAGTGCCTCAACCACTCTAATAAAAGAAATTCAAAGTACCTATACATTTTGATATTCAATTTTGGTTCTTTTATCATGGAAAATCAGAGCTCCCCCTGCCCCTTAGCTCACCAGGGTGCAAGTCCAGACCCCTCACTCCCAAGCCACTGCTCCCCTGGCCCTGCTGGTGCTTGTCACTCCCTCCCACAGCCCCCTGCCCTGCTGCTGCCCCTCGCCCTCCACCCATGGCCCCCTGCCTGCCCCCAGCCCTGCTGGAGGGGGGCCCCCACTGCCAGTCATGGGGCCAGGGGCCCAGATCCGCAGCCCCCTGCCCCGCACAGGAGCGCTTGAGACCTGGCTGCTGCTTGTGGGAGGCTGCTGCAGCCTGAGCAGGAAGCCTGGCTCCCCCTCCTCCATGGGCAGCAAGACGGGAGCAGAGCCCATGAGGGCCTGGGGGGAGTGGGGAAATTTGAAAACTCTGTGTTTTCTTGGGTAAAGGGGAGAAAAAAAACCAAACAAACGGTTTTTTTTGTTTCCATTTTTCCATTGGAAGCAGAGAACCTAGATCCCTGGTCATAACCCACCATGCCACAGCTGGCTTCTGGATCAGAGTGTGGACACCAGGGAGAACAAAAGCATCACAGCAGGGCTTTGGGACAGAAAAGCCTGACTGATACCTTAACAAGGAATAACCAACTTTACCAACTTCCCTAGGACAGGTTGGTACCACACTATTCCCAACACTGGTTTCAGCCTTTAGGGTACGTTCCATATTTCTCCGAGTTGCTATTATTCCCCGACACTAAGACCTCACCCAAAACAGAGAAATATTGGCCTTCCAGCACAGTGTTGCTTCAGTATTCATTTAGTATTATTTATTTATCACTGCTGCAGTCAGTGGCCATTTAGTTGCTGCAGCAGCCTTTCCTATCACTGACTCCCGTATGAGCCGACTGTATCTGAGCTTCGCCCATGCACTTGGTACCTTTGTTGGCAGTGCAGCGGTTAATTTGTATAGCGCTGAGGAGAGTCAAAGTGCTTTACAACAAGATCATCGTGTATAATGCCCTAAATTTAGGTTTTTAATTGAGTCTTGCAAATTCTACTTGCCCACTCATCTGGGACAAGTAATTATTTTTGATGGACGAGTAAAATGTCATTAGCTTTTTCATTCCACTAAAGCTGGGAGATTAGACTTTGTGGCTCAGCTGCTGAGTTTCCGTGACTCTTTTGCAAGGCTGAATGAATAAATAGGTTTAGTCTTGTTTTAAAAACTGCGCACACTATTTGTCATGATTTGTAAAACCATAGCCCCTCACAAAATAGGAAGCACTTTATACAGACAACAACAGTGAACTACAGATAAGCAGCCTCCTACATAGCTATAGTCTCTCCCTTTAACTCTGTTGTTAATGAGGGGCCAGACACCAATCTGAAACTCTACTGATCCCAGAGATTTCTAGATTCTGGTAATCCACTAAATAATTCACTACAGATACGCTTACAAGATCTGCTGTATGAGGGCATAGACAGATGAAACAATTATACCAAGTTAAAAAATGTATATGGAGGGGGGGGGGTCTTACAGTAGATTTATTTTAACTCAGTAACATGGGTCCATTTGCCCCTACCCTATATAAAATAGAGCTTCTGCTTATTCTTCCCCCTTGTTCTCCATAGCCTATGAGGTCTGAATCAGGCCTCCCTGCAATGTCAGTGTTTCTCAACCAGGGTGATGTAGCACCTTGGGGTGCTTTGGGATCCTCTCAAGGTTGCCATGCAATGTCCGCACTTTTAGGTGTGCAAACATGATTCACAAGATAAACCCAGAGTTTTCAAATAGGAATCCATGGTGTAAGAAACATTCTGACCCGTTATAGTCTTTCTGAATTCTTTGCTAAGGAATAATTGCTCTATTCTTTTTCTATACTCAAAAAAAGTGTGAAAACGAAGAGTCGGCATTTTCTGAGGGGTGCCTTGAGTCTAAAAAAGTTGAGAACCCCTGGTCTAAGTAGTATGTATAAGCTCCTCCACCTCCAATCATATCTCCCTTCCCCTGATTTCCTTATTTCCGTGGTCACTGCATCAGTGCCTAGTGCCTCCAGTAACGTGTCTGCTCGATTAAGACTGCTGTGTACAACAGGTCATCAAAGCACCATGGCGCACAGCTGAGGGAAGACCTTAGCCCTTCTCTTTGAAGGGGTGCTGCCAGTGGCGAAAGGTCGCTTGTGAAGAGGAGAGGGATTTCGAATTCACATTGGTCCTCCCTTCTCATAAAAGGCATGCTAGTTGAAAAAGCCCCTCACATCTTTTCAACGAGAACCTTGGGCTTGAGGAGTCCTGAAGAGCTTCAGTGTCAAGGACAGTGCCGAGACCTTCAAGAGGGGAGAGCATCGCAAGTGTGTGAAGCAGTCGAGAAAATCTAGGCAAGTTCTCTACCCTTCAGCGCAGCGCTCTCTCTCTCCCCCCTCCCCACCCCTAATTCTGCCAGGTTTCCTCTATAAAAAAAAAAAAAACTCTGTTTGCAGCCTTCCTAACTCAAGCACTTACAACAACCTGGACTTGAACTGGAAGCAAGCTTAAATTAAATTAGTCACCATGAGCCATCAATGACACAGGTGTGCATTACAACCATGTACACATCTTCCACAGCAAACACCAAGCCCTAATACAGCTTCAGGGCTAGATCTTCACTATCAAACAGTGTTAGTATGACTATGTCGCATTTAGGACTGGGGGAAAAATATCCCATAGGTTTAACTGACATATGTATAGCTGCAAAAGTGCCCATTGAAATGCAATTGAGACAAACAAAAGATTTCTTCTGCAAGTGCAGCTGATGTCACTTGAGGCCCCATCACACAGGACACTTAGCACATATTTCATCTGAGTAGTAAGCATTGCTGTGCCATATTAAAAGCTAGAACATGCTCAGAGCAGTAGCACTGTAATGGCTACTATGATCTCAGCCTACCCTGCACAGGGCTGGAGGCAGCTGTGCCCCCTACCCTCCTTCAACCCCCAATACCAACCCCAGAACCAGGTGCCACAGTTTCACATCCATCCACGAGGATGTATAAAACCCCCATGTCCGGAGCCCATGCCCTCCCCACCATGTGCCCCTGGCATGTCAGTGTAAGCTGGATATCTACTACTAGTGATGGGCAGAGGGAAGCATGGGGTGCCAAGCCTGGGACAGTGTACTGCTCTCGTGGCTGGATCTGTGGGGTGAGCCAGGCCTCTGCCACGGGTAGAGAGAGAGACACAGGGGCTGGTTCAAGACTCTGGTGAGGTGCCAGGCTGGGACCAAGAATCAGCAAGCTGTGCTTATATGATCTCTGTGCAGCAGTCCAACAAAAGCTGAACACCTGTTACCGAATACCAGCTGCATAGACACTACTGCTACATAAAATCTAACTTTGCTACACTGTGTTGGCACTTAGCACGTGTTTTACTGCTTGAATATATGGGCGCTCATATTTTAAGTGCATTTAACACGGGGTAAGCAAAATCCACCTGCCAAATGATTCTGTTCAGCCCATGGATAAGCTTAGAGTAGACCTGCTCATTAGCATATTAATAAGCTATTTTGACAAGCATGGAAACACCACGAAGGACTGAGAACCAAGCTCCCCTGAGCACTGGGGGTCACGGCCGAGCAGCAGGTGGACATGGGCCACTCCTCTGCAGAACTGGTGCTGGTGGGATGCTTCTCTCCGCCATCTGCTGCTGCGCCTGCATGGCTTTGCCACTCTCAGGGTGCCCAGGGCTGCTATGCTGCGCTCTGGATGGCAGCAGCAGACACGATGCACCTGGCACAGCCTGGCATCACCTAGCCTCGCTCCACAGTGGGCAGCATGGCACAGCCCACAGCAGGTCAGTGGTGGCGCAGCCAGCGTGGGGAATGCAGGGGACACAGGTATGGTGATGTATGGAAAACTGGTTATGGTGTTTATATTATAAAGTTTATACTATAAACGCCATAACAATTTTTAAGTATAGCTGTTGTTAAACACCATTCATTTTCAACAGCTCACCAAAACTTAAGTGGCCCTCCAGCCCAAATAATTGCTCATCCCTGAGTTAACACATCCTAAATGTAACATGCGCATTGGTTGGACTCTGCTGGCACAAGAACCCCTTTGGCTGGCATCAGCTGCAACTCTGCTAGAGAGCTTTGCTGGGAGACTGCAATGACTTTATATCACTGGGTGCAGACAGAAGTACTAATGGCCAAGTTTCCAAGCTAAGCACACTTAGAAACATTTCATAAAAGAAGTGTTTCAGCCATGGGACGCATGCTCCTTCACTGTTCCTACCTGGAAAATTTCAGCATCCTTTAGCTTCAGCTAAGGGGTGCTAAACCAGGCTGTCGTGGCCTGCAGCTCTGCTCATTGCTCCTCTCTCTTCCTTCCCTCCTAGGGATGGGAGGTGGAGAGGGAAAAAACAGAGGTAAAAGGAGGCAGCAGGGCTTCCTGGCTCCACTACAAGGTGTCTGAAACTTCAATGCCAAGGAAGGGGTAAAGCCCAGCTCTGGTGGCAGTGGGGATCCCAACAGAGAGTCCCAGTGGGGACCCAACAGGCAGGCTCTCCACGATCTCCCATTTCCCCCTTCCAATGCTCCAAGAGATGGGAGACGGCTGTTATTCACATGCATTGCTCTCTTCTCACTTAGTCAAAGAGATTTAGGAAACAAGGAATCACAGAGCCCAGGTATTTTACCATGATTTACAGGGAGAAACTGTGACACCATTTAATAGCTCCAAAACCTGTAGCCTGAAAGTAACTAGAAACTCAGGAGGCTAAAAATATATGAAGCAAAATTAAAAGGTACATCATCAGATGACAAAGTAACATGGTTATCTGGCAGACTACATCACCAAAAATTTAGATGCCAGTTAATACTGGCAATAAAAGCTGAGTTGCAGTAGCATGATTTACTCTATAAGCGAGAATGGTTTTGCACGTATACAGAATGTGGGTTTTAAAACATTTTCCAAACGAGCTGTTCTGAACTGAACAGCAACACTTCAGAGCCTCCTCTCTGCCCCCCAAAATATTAACACAACTTCTCTAACTTCAGCCCGATTTCATTGGGACAGCTCTTGGAGAAAAACAGCAGTTGGGCTATTGACACTTTGGAAGCAAATGATCTTGAATGCTCGAGGATCACTATTCTAAGCAGTGGTTTTTAAGCTTCCTAAAGTCACGAGACCCTTCATGTCACTTCTTCTGCCCTAGAATGTCCCCACCCAGGCTCTCCCGCTCCGGCTCCATGGGTTGTCTGAGCCGACACGGAGCCAGACAATCCAGCTGCCTAGGGCTATCATATTTCCAATTTCAAAAAAAAGGACACCTGTGGGTGGGGCAGAGCAGAGGAGAAAGGGGTAGATGATTGGGGGGAGGCAGTGATACGCCCCCTGCACCCCCAGCCCTGCTGGTGCCCCACTCTCTCGACCTGCAGCCTCCTGCCCCCACAGCCCTGCCAGTGTTTTGCAATCCTAACCGGCAGCCTCCTGCTCTCTCCCAGTGCTGCTGCCCAAGCAGCTTCCTTACACACACACACGCATGCACGCACACACTCTCGCTCACCTGCCAGCAGGTGCCGGGGCCCGTGCACAGAGCATGTGGACCCCTGACAGCCAGTCAGCTTCCCCTGCTGCCCACAGCCCCAAGCAAAAGTAGAGGCAAAGCAAAAACCTGGACATCTGCTTGCATTTTTAAAACCTGCCTAGACGGAGGACAAGGGGCCAAAAAAGAGGATATGTCCAGGAAAATCCAGATGTATGGTAACCTTAATCCAGCCTGGCAATAGGGGCAGACCACCTCCCAGCCCACTCCACCATTACCCCCACTGTCTTTGCAGAGCCCCTGACGACCTGTCCCAGGGCCTCGGGTTCCACGGAACAACTTGAAAACCACCGCTCTACGAGATAAAGCACAAGCAGGAGTACCAGCTGAAGCCTGCTGCACACTGCCAAACTGCACAAGAAAACAAGACGACCAGCTTCTTAATCATCTATTTCTGATGCACAGGAGAAAAAAAGCTACAGCGTCATGTTTCAATCAAAGTGATGCGGTGCCCATACCAAGATGTCATCTGAGATTTATAGAAATTCTGAGGACAAGTTCCTTAAAGTGTTTCATCCAACACAGAAGAAGTCTACATTGGATCTCATTTGGGCAGATAAAGACTAGTTGATCATGGTTAAAAGCCAGCGGTTGCCTAGATGCTTAGTCATGACTTGATTATATTTGCTACGTACAAACAAAATATAAGACCAAAGCAAATTACATTACACACAAACATGCAGGCGTGCGCACACAGATGCACACTCCATGCTTTAAGAGTCAATTCCTCAAAGCTAAACACAATTACAAGCCATATTAGCAAGGGACCAGAATGTAAACATAAGCTTATTTTAAGTCTAAGCTGGTTAACAATTTTATACTAAATGTCCAAAAATCCAGAACCCTAAAATCAGGACTTCAGGGTGGGGAGTGAAAGGGGAAGGAGGAGTGTAAAGAGCTACAAAAACTATCCACATAAGGAAGGGAAAATTGTTAGCAATGAATACAAATTAGAAGCTAGGTTTTACAGAAAATTACCAAGAACCACCAAAAGGACACAGAGAGAAATGAATGGCCACAAGAAGCAAGAAGGAACTCGAGAGATCGCAATTACAGCTCACTGGCAAATTTGACAGTGCTTTTTTGTCAGAAAACTGACAAAGAAAATGGATCTGAAACCTTCTGAGAGTTAGTTTCAGTGCATTTAGGGAACCTTTTTTCCCCACAGCTGTCTAAACCATTTATTTTGACATTTTTGCAACAAAAATCCTGTTTTCTGGGTTGAAATTACTTTTCACTTAAAAAATTAGTCTAAAATTAATGCACTGTTTTGTTTTTTAAAGCTGTCGTTAAAATAAGCCATCTTCAAATTAGTGGAAGAAATTGTTTCAGCTGATCCCAAAGAGCATCCCCCCCTCATTTCATCTTGGGGGAGAAAAAAGAAATAAATGTTGACTTTGTCACAATTTTAAATAATACATTTCTTTTAAAATCTGAAACACATTAATGAGATAGGGTTAGAGCTAGAAGGATAAAAGTTCCCCCAACAATAGTTTTGGTTCATCACTAGATAAAATGGAAGAATTGTCAGTAATAGGAGTGTAGGGACATGGGACTGAAGAGGCCATTTGGGTCACTGAGTTCAGTCCCCTATATTTACAGACACTTGTTAACCAAAGGAACTCCCCAAAGCACCACTGCAAAACCTCACCCATAACTACAAGGCATAATATCTGAAACACCCAGAACATATCATGCAATGCCTTTGGTAGGGGAGGTGAGGGTACTGCCAATCCCAGCCCCTGCAGAGACAGATCAACTATGGGTCACAACATCCTCAGAAGAGCCTATAAAAAGGATTATGCCCCACACTATAAAAGAAAGCAAGAAATCCCCCATAGTCAGTGCCAGTTTGACCAAGGGAAAAAATTCCCTTTTGATCCCAGATTTGAGAATCAGTATGACCCTGAATGGAAGAGGAAAGCTCTCTAGCCAGGAACCCTCAGGCTTTCTAAGTACCACCACCCCAGCACACACCTACAGCCAGGGCCAACATCCCAGTGCCCAAAAGGCAGAAATAACTGGCCAACATTTATACCCAAGATAAAGCAGTATGTTATACTCACATCATATATTGATGATGGTGAAACACTTCCCATTCCCACACCACCTCAGGAGACTGCTAAGCAGCAACTACTAAGGGTCTTGTTACATGGTAATTTTGGGTGGCTCTTGTAATTCTTAACACCTGGATTGTCTGCACAAGAACACCTGAAACTGGTTTAAGCACTCATTAGGTGCCTCAAAGTTGCACTATGGTGTAGCCATTCCCCACTCACATCCCTTCCCATGCTGGCCCCGATTGGGCCCACTTCCCTCCCCAGCACCCCAAATCCTCACTCACTGCTCCCCCCAACACTTGTTTGTGGTTGCCTGGCTGTCTGTCTTGGGGGAGCAGCCAGGGCTCAGCCCAGAGAAAAGCAGCATCCCAGCAGTGGAGGCTGGACGGCAGGTTAACCCTTCTCTGCCTACTCACTTGAGACAGACAGCCAGGCAGCTACACGTAGGTGGGGTGGGGAAGCCAAAGGGACAGAGGGCAACTGGTGGAGCACTGGGGGGGCAAGGGAAATCCTAGAATGGGATGGGTGGGTAATTTTACCTTTTAGTCCTCCAGGTCCCTGTTGGCCTCAATGTGCGACTGCTCCAAACTGGAGCTAGTGCTAACACCCGTCAGCATGTGCGCGGCTAACAGTGTAAGGTGCAACAAGGCCTTAAGTCAGACAGCTCCAAGTTAGCAAGTCAGTTAACATCACTAATTTAGTGGGATCTTCATTTTTTTTTCACTGTAAACAGCTTCTTAAGCTGCCCTCGTCATTGTAGTTTGTGGGTGCCTCCAGAGGGACATTTAGCAATAAGACCAACACTTGTAACGTGTAGCTCTTTCTCCCTGTTATTCCTCCCTCCCCAGGCAAACTGTGTGTGCAGCTTAGTGCTTGACTTTGGGGGTTATACTATACTATACTATACTATACTATACTATACTATACTATACTTCCAAAGGCAAGGCTGAAAGAGTGCTCTTTGCATCTGGAGCAACAAATAGAATCACTGCCCATTTGCCAAATCAGGCATTTGGGCAGCATGATTTCTTGGGGCATGGGGGAGATGTTCAGAGGCCTTAATGAAAATCATTGCCATTAATCCTCAGAGAGATATGCACCTCACTACCATTTTTACCCCTTTCAAAGAGAGAGAAGGAAAAGATTTTTCAGTCTTTACCAAGCTTGCTACCTTGTCACAGTACTTCTTAATAATAAGATGCAATGAATGACACTGTTAATATGATTCATATAAAAATATTCACTGCAAATCCACTGTTTGGAAAATTACTGAATGTCTGCTGTCTGGAAACACTGTTGAAAGAAAGGGATTTTCCTTGGCTTCTCCATAATGCCTCTCTCTATGTCATATCACAGTTGCCAGCTGAACAAGGGTTTCTGTATTCATGTACTCTTTTCCAGTTTGTTTAATTTCAGTTCCGAAAGCCATTAACTTTCATGTTCCTTTCACCTTCTCCAAACCACTAAGCACATCTTTGTTTTGACTCACCAAGGTAAATCCATTCAACCATACTTGATCCAGGGAATTTATCATATAGCTGGAGGCTGTAATTTGAGGCATCCTCAGAACGCTAAAAAAGCACCAATATTTTATATGATCATTCATTTTCCTGCAAGTGAAAATAATATCCATGCAAATACACATTTTTTCTGTAATAACCTGATAGCCTTTTTCTATTCAACCAAACACAGCTGTCACAATGGCATCAATGGCTTAAAAGGTATGCAAGCATCTTTGAATAAAAAACGCTCTTAAGGAACCAGTGTAATCATTTTAAGATCAAAGCAGGACCTTATTCATCACCAGAGTACATCCCAAACAAGTCACTAATACAGGGACTAGCTTATGGGCAGTGCACCAGACTTTGACAAAGCACTAAAGAAAGAGATCATTAGCTAGCTGGCACCATAAATCTTGGATGTCTAATTTTCAAACCAGTGACAAATTATCTCCATAAAAATGACTAAATTTTTCAGATAGTATAATTTCCCAAGGTCTAGCAGTAAAACAGAAAGAATCATAGCAGGCGCCCCAAATGCTAGGGTATGATTTACCAGAGAACTTTTAACAAAATGATGACATCCCTGACCCAGATGATTGCAGTTCTGTAACAAGCAAATGTATTATGCTACCAGGAAGAAGCTGAGTTTTGGGAGTTACCAAGTGGGGCAGTAGTGATCATAAGGCAAGTGGAGGACATAGTCCTGCTGGCACTGAAGTCAATGGCAACATCAATGGCACCCAAGTCAACTTCAATGGGTGTAGTACCAGTACCATCATCTCTAACATGAATGAAAGAAAAATGGGTGTGCTTACAAATCCTGCTGGTTAAGAGGGACAGCTATGGAATAACAAGAAAAGCTAGCAGAGATTTTTATCTATTTTTTTCTAGACAAGAATGAAATCTTCAACCCACTGCAGTCAACAGGAGGATTGCCATTAATTTCAAAAGGGATGGGATAGCATCCCATGTGTTCGCCCTGTTGTAGTTTACTCAAGAATGTGTTTGTGAATCCTTAAATGCAATGATTTTTAACATAACTTATATAATAATAATGATAATGAGTATTGTGATAATGATGTAAAATGATATGATAATGATAATATGTAATAAGTGATGATAACATGTAATGATAATGATAATAAGTAAAATAATAAAAAAATCAGGGCTGGTTTACAAAGATGACAAGAAAAGATAAAAAGGGCTAAATTGATTAGATACTTTCAGTTTCAGTGACTAACTTAACCAGCTCAGACAATATTATTCTAACCAAGTTGTCTCTATTCACTGTTATATTTTTGTGGAAACCCAAAACTGCCTACGGAGGTATATTAATGAGTTGGAAAATGCTTGCATTTCTAGGCATATTTCACTAGCTTTTTCAAGTAAGGAAAATATGTTTTAAATATTTTCTAAAGGCTTAAATCTCTGTTATCAGTTAGTCTGTATTTCTCTAGCTCCCTTCTGTTTCACTTATCTTAATAATGCATTGTGTGGACAAATGCCACCAAGTGACTGAAAGCATGTATAAGCCTTTGTGGATGCTCATTGAAATGCCCTATTATAAAGCGTGATGACAATTAGTTTATAACAGTAGATGAAACAAGATATGAACATCATCAGTTTCCCCTCTCTTGCAAAATAATTTCTCCAGACATCATTGATTCAAAAAAAAAGCTACAGGCTAAACCAAGAAAAAATCTTGGTTGGTTTTATTTGCCTTCATCCTAAGAATTTACTCAGATTATGATTCACTGGAAAATTCCTTTACCTAAAATGTTATTAATCCCAGAACAGATTAGGTAGATGATACCCTGCTTTCAGTGAATGGAGGGTGAAAAGAAAGAATATTGTTGTCTCTGCAAACAAACCTGTATGTAAGTCATTTCTGTTCATAAGAACAGGTCTTATATGTTCATCTTTCTTTGCAGTTAAGGGTTTTTCTGAACAAGATATGATTGATCATTTGCTCTATTCACAGAAGCACTGGTCCTCTGACGTGGTCATTTTTAATAACTCATGCATTATTAGTTTGCTGCTGCTCTGCATAGATATACAATCCCCTCTCCTCCACCCTTGGTTGTCTTTTTCTAAATTAAAACCTCAATCCTTCAACCTTCCCTTGTAGGCTGTGCTTTCTAAGACTTGGATCATTCTTGTTGCTCTCCTTTACACTCTCCCCAAATTTGTGTGCATCTTACCTAAAGTATGCTGAAGCCTCTCCTGCACCAAGTAAAGGAGAAGAATTACCCACTGCGCGCATCTACACGTGGTGCTACCTTGCCATAGAAACATGCTACAGCGATGTAGCATCCGCTGGCAAAAATTGTGATGCTGTCATAGCAAGCCGCTCCCTCAGTGTAGCGCTTTGCTATGGTGACGTAGCGGCTACAATAACCGTGCTATGGGCTGTTAGTGCACCATCATTTACTACTTCCTTTTGGAACAACGGTGCCATAGGGACCCATGTAGATGTGCCCACCAAGTCCTACCTATTTGTTAGTATTTCCCAAAAGGATGTTTCCTCCCCAACCCCTATGGCATCACATTGACAAGACAGTTTGTGTTCCACCACGACACTTCTCCTTCCCATGTCTTTTCAGCTGTACAGTTGCATAGCCGGTTCTTCCTTTTTATTTTTGCATTGGATTTCTTAACTGTAGCACTCTGTGCTTACCTTGCCTTATTCCTTTTATCTAATTGATTTCTGATCATTTCTCCAATGTAACAAGATTTTGAATTCTAGTCCTGTCCTCCTGCATATCTGCAGCCTTCCCAATTACACAATCTAAACATTTTATTAAGTGTGCTGTTTCTTCTGTCTTCCAAAGAATTAAATATTAGTTCCCAGCGCATAACATTTTCTCGCAAATTAAACATGTGGTTTTGTAAAGAGGAGCATGAGCTGGTGGAATTTGTGCAGGAAGATATAATCACAACAGGCAAGGGTTTTTCAAGATGAACAGACCAAAAATTCCCTTGTCTGGCACTTAGCCATATCCTGTGAACATGGGGTTGAAGCTTAGATTCTCCAAGTCACGCCCCTCTGCTCTCTCCTTACTCTTGAGTACCTGTACAAGAAAAGGATATAACCCATTCTTAAGGCTCCAGGCAGTGCTCCTACACCCCAGAAAAGGCAGAGCAGAACTTTTGAAGTAGGCGGCTTTACAGAACTGCTTCCAAATCATAGATTTAAGATATATACCGTCATTAAACCAACATCTTGTCTTGCTCAGTAGCTACATATCTGCATCATTGCCTCTAACAGTTAGCCACAGAGCACAGAAGGATTGCATTTAAGAGTGTGAATTATGAGCTTGTATCTAAATCACTCAAATCTGCTAAAGATGTTGTAGCCTATTACTGATCTGCCTAATCTGTTATTACTGATCTGCCTAATCTGTTATTTAACACTGGAATACACCTCCTCACTCTCCACTCGGATGCTGTCAGCCTTCCAAAACAGAAAAATCGCAGAGCTGAATGTACGCTTGCTTGTCAAAGGAGTTTAGAAACTATGAACTTTCCCTTCAAGCAAGAGTCAAGAACTAAGACAGGATTTTCCAAAACGTTCATCCTCCCTATCAAAATATTACCATCTGTGTGGCGTTTTGGAACACTTCCTGGTAGAACCGCTAAAGAGGTTGGTATTCATTTTCCTGTCCTTTCGCTATTTCAATCAGAACTGCAGAGCTCTCCATCAGGTTCAAAACTTGATTACCAGCAGAAAGTGAGCACAAGCAAACTGCTCAAGGTACTCAGGAGATGGCTTCACTCCTGGAATACGGAGAGCCTTGGAATTGAATGTATTTGTTCTTATAACACCCCAGGAGGTAAGGGGAGTGAATCAAAAACGCTAAGGGTATTTCCACGCAGTGTGGCTAGAGATGCTCCTGAGCATGTCTTATTCACTCATTCTTGCTCGTAGTCCCCAAACACAGAAATGCAACAGTGAGGCCCTACCCTGGGGACACCCCCTTCAGTTGCCCTCGAGACCTTGATTTCCCACCAATTTGAATGTAACTACAGGGAACAAACATGGATGAGCCTCACTGGTTTATTTCTGTGGACAGAATATGCAAGAGGGAGCGTCCCTCCTGGAAAATGCTGCCGTTGTGGTGGAACCCACCCCAACGGCCAGCTTAAAACATTGTTAGGTGACTAATTTTAATAGAATGGCATTTAGGAGCCTAAAGAGGGGTCAGGTACCTACATATCGTGCCTGGAAATGGTCCTAAAGATCTTGCCTGAGGTCATGGAGAACACAGGAACATAAACCAAGTTCTGCCAACTCATAGTCTAACACCCTAACCACTTGACCAAATCGTAGCCGAGCACCCTAACCATTGGACCATCCTTCCTCTCTGTCTTGTGGCAGGTCCTTCAGAAAGGATGACTTCATGTAACCACCATTAATGCTAATAGGGGCGGGTGCACCTAGGCTGTCAGGACAAAAGCCCTCTCCATCTATGTGAGGCTAGTAAAGTACAATTAATTAAAACTGGGAGCAGTTGTTTCATCCTATGCAATCCATAAAATAGCAGAAAACCTATCATCAAAGGTCAAGTACAGAATGATCTAACATCAGGGCTTCTGTGACATCCATGACACCAGTGATATAATCTTTGAACCCAATAAATGAACTGTCCATTGATTTAGTTACTCCCAGGGAGTTACAAGGTGCATGGTGTGTATCAGCAATGATAACTTTGCCCTTGCAACGCACCTCCCGTAGTCTGCTACATTTCGTATTTTTTGTTCTGCAGGAACATCTATTTGCCTAGGTCTGGGCCCAGAAACCCACTGTGCTAGGTGCTGTATAAAACAGCACAGAGAAAGAGCAGATGTTTATGGCACAAAGAGATTTCAATCTAAGTCATTTGACCAGAATTTATTTTTCTTTCCATCCTAATGGGATTTCTTACATCAAGGACTGAGTACTACTGTGGACAGCAATGGGCTGGACTCACTCATAATTGCAGCATATTCTGAGCAAGATCCTATTCCACCTACTAGGAAAATATAAAATTGAACCGGTAGAGAGGAATAGCAGTCATCAAACTGGGATCAGCAAGCAGTGGCTAAACAAACATATTCTGAATTCAAATGTCATTAGAATAGAGGTATTTACATCTGTTAGAAAGCTTCTGTACATAAGAGATGGTGGCAGAAGACACTGGAGCTGCATCTCACCTCACAAGGGTAAATCAGTGTAAATAAGAGGAGAATCAGAAGCATTGATTTTAATTACTTCAGGTGTCTCAGTGCTCCTTTCAGCTGCTCCTCTTCCCCTGGGGATGTTTGGCTCTGTCCCTCTAATTCCTAATACAGATTTCTACCACAGACCAACTCAGAGTTTATTTACACTGATGTGGCTGAAAAATCAGGTTAAAGACAGTACAAGATTGTGAGCTTTCAGCTTGTTACCTTCACGAGATCTATGGATGAGGATCACTGCAGTTGTACAGAGCTCAGGAGCTATTCAGGGCACATGAAAAACTCAGCCCACATTACTGATACTTTAGAAGAGAGTATTTTAAGACAGATCCTTCATTCAGATGATGAATGTGGATTATTAATACTTGGCTACTATTTCTGAATACGTGCCTTGGAATTATCAATAGTGTTGGAAGTTTCTTCTCAGGGCACTCTGTACTCCCAGTACTGCAAACCACCATCTAAGAATAATACATACAGGAAACTTAACTTGCTGTGCTCTTCTTCAAAAAAAGGAAGCTAAAACGGATGGGAAGTGCTTACAAATCAAACTCTTCTTTAAAGAAAAAGAAGAACCCACAGTGTTAGGAAGTCACCTGTTACGTTGGCCTGCTTTGATCAAACTCGAAACACTAGTTAGAGCCTACGGTGTAACATTAGATCCAGAATCTTATCTCTAATGCAAGTTGGTGCAATGAATGGACTTATGTGAAAGGATAGGATCTGTCAGGTAGTACTGCATGCTGAGGCATGATGCTTAGCCAAAACTGGGGGGATAATTTTTAAAAGACAAATAGGAAAAGCATTTTATCGCTTTAAGGATTACCGTGGGTGCATCTACATGTTCATTAATGTGCCGTACTTACGGTGCTTTAAGTTTCATACCTGTAATGACAGGTACTAACTTAATGTGCTGTAATCTGTGCTACTGCACATTAGCACAAATGAACCCTTTTTTAATCACATTAATGTGCATTAGACTAAATCTATTGCACATTAACGCATTAACACGGGTTTTGCCCGCCGCACTAATGCACAGTATAATTAGTCTTCTGTGCATTAACCATCTTGTGTAGACGTGCCCACTGAGAAACAAGGGGGCTAAATTCACTGCTGATGCAACTCCAGTGAGATGAATGATTTTTTCAGTTGTGCTACTCAGTAACAAAAAATTTCTCAGAGGGAGCTAGGCCTCAGCCACATGCAAGTGAACAATGGACAGTTAAGTAATGTCTCCTATCTTGCAGGTCAACAGAGATGAAAGCCCCACTCTTCACCTCTCTGTGCTCTCTAACATCAGCTTTTCCCTATTCCAACTTAATTCTTGCCAATCAATCCCCTTAAAGAACAGCAACCCAGAGGCTACTAACTATAAGGGAGGTTTTAAATAGCTTCCCTGATTACTCAGGATAATAGTCTTCTTTGAGCCTCGCCCCATTCGATCTGTGAAAGATTCACCTCTTTGTCAGGTGAGGGAGTCCCTTTGCAAGGGTGGAGTTTAGAACTACTTGCTTTAAGTATTATTTGCTTTTCATATGTAGTATGTGGAGCAACCTGTGCATATCTCAGCCTGCCTGTCTGGTCCATTTAAGCTGCTTCTCCCACATACCTCTCTTCCATTGCTGCAGCTGCTTAGGTCCTTGCAAGGAATAAGGAAATCCTAGAAACTGGCACAGTTTAGAGACACACATAGGCAGAGCAGCCACTGTAAAAAAAAAAATCTCAACTTAAAATTAATTGCATTAAATCTAGTAAAATTCTTAACGGTGAGACGTGTTTATTTTAATGTTCTTCATGCTTATTACTCTGATGAGGCAAAACATGGTTTTTAAAAGCTTTTTGCTTCGTGTGCAGTAACAGCCCTTTGAAGAAGATACGCTGCCACCAGTGAACAAGACAGCTTGAGATGAGACCCAATGGGTCCCAAAGGTGCCAGGCAGGAGCCAGGGTCACCTAAGGCTGAAAGCACATTGAGCAAGTTGTTTAAATGCTTAAAAACTGAAGGGGACTTCACAAGGGTGCTTAGTGAATAACTCCCACTGGAACATGAGGAAATGTGGAGAGCAGTGTAGGTGCATGCTGCAGAGGTAGGTGGAATCCTTCCCATGGATGGAGACCTTGTAACAGTACAGGGGCTTTTGTGTCCCAATAATCCTCAGAGCTGCGCCACCTGGAGTCTCACACTTCTGGCAGGGTCACCCATGGCAAACAGGCCTGCAGGGAGGTTTCAGACAAATTATGATCCAATCCCAAGTCCTCAATAGCAGATCAGGAGGTACATGATAGCAGGATCTCAACAGCTATAACGATGGGAGAAGGCCACAGCAAGACGGAGGTCTCCTATCATTTCAAGTTCTCCCTTGCCACTGGGCCCAAAACTCCGCCTTGTCAAGATCATGTGGTTGCTGTTTGCGTGCACCAGCTTCCTCGCTTTAAACAGTGACATGCAGGCTTTTAACACAGGAAACAACGCGCTCTTCTGAAACAGCCTCCAAAAGCGCTGCAGCAATGCAAGAATGATGACTGAGATGGGACTAGTGAAGCTGGCAGTCTCCAGCCACAAATCTGCACTCGGGCAGCAGTAGCCTGATGGCGTCAGAATTGTACTGGCTAAGTTCACCGATGACACTAAACTTCGGGGCATAGCGTCCACACCTGAGGATAGGCTAGTGATCCAGGCTGACTTGGATAAGCTTAGTAAGTGGGCAGACAAACCTGATAACGTTCAATACCGATAAATGTAAGGTACTTCACCTCAGGGAAAAAACCCTGCAGCATACTTATAGGCTTGGCAATGCTACACTCACTAGCAGCACGGCTGAAAGAGACTGGGGGGTCATCACTGACCACAAGATGAACATGAGCCACCAATGCAATGTCGCAGCTGGTATAGCAAACAAAACCCTGGCTTGCATCTATAGATGCTTCTCAAGTAAATCTCAGGATCTCATCCTCCTGCTATACTCAGCCTTGGTGAGGCCACTGCTGGAGTACTGCATCCAATTCTGGGCTCCACAATTCAAGAAGGATGTCAAGAAGCTTGTGAGAGTCCAGAGGAGAGCCACGTGCATGATCAGAGGACAAGAGAACAGGCCTTATGAAGAGAGGCTGAGAGCCATGGGGCTCTTCAGTCTGGAAAAACACAGGCTATGGGGGCACCTGGTGGCTGCTTATAAGTACATAAGGGGTGTACATCAGGATCTGGGAGAACGTCTGTTCACCAGAGCACCCCAAGGAAAAACAAGGACCAATGGTCCCTAGCTGACTTCCTGCCCCTGGGACAGGGGGCTGGACTTGATGGTCTTCAAGGTCCCTTCCAGCCCTAATGTTTTTGAAATCTATGAAATCTTGCACCTGGATTGAGACAGGGGTGCAGTTTGGCAGCTGCTCTCCTGGCTGGATAACCACCTCCAGCAGGATTGCATATCAAATAGGAATATCATTGCATTCTTGCTGAAGCCAGTGTTACCAGCATTGAGTTGATGATCCGCAAGCAACAACTTCACTGGACCAGACATTGTGTGTGGATGCCTGACACTTGACTCCCAAAACAAGTGCTCTGCTCCCAGCTCAGTAACAGCCTAAAATCTTGTGGTGGCCAAGGGAAATGTTACAAGGACACATTGAAGGCACAACCTCAAGAAAACAGATGCCAACATTGAGAGCTGGGAGGAGCTACCTGCTAACTGACCCCAATGGTGCCGCAACCTAAACCAAGTAGCAGCCTATTTCAAGCTAAAGTGTCTTGCCCTTGAAGCAGAGGAGAGAGAGTGGAGGAAGAAAAAGGAGAGAAATACTAGCTTGCTGCATACGCTCCCCTGCAAAAAGACCTGCTGCCTTTGGGGACAGGTCTGTGGCTCAAGGATTGGACTCTTGAGTCACCTCAGTGAGTCATGGCACAGATTACCCTTGAATCGAGGGACTGACGACGATGATGGTAGGTGGTATGAAAAGAAGTTTTGCAAAGTTGACCTGACCCTGACTATCCTGTGGTATTATGGGGTGAGTGGCTTTCCCATTGGGACATACACTTCTTTTAGTGAATGATACTCTGGAACGGGCTCCCAAGGGAGGTGGTGCTCTCCCCTACCCTGGGGGTCTTCAAGAGGAGGTTAGATAAGCATCTAGCTGGGGTCATCTAGACCCAGCACTCTTTCCTGCCTATGCAGGGGGTTGGACTCAATGATCTATTGAGGTCCCTTCCAACCCTAACATCTATGAATCTATGAATACCTGAATCTACCTCATACCCTGTCTGGGATAGTATGGCCCAATCCACTCCCTAAAATGTTAATGGAAACACCCCCTGGTGAGCCAAAAAGGTAATGACAGCAACTGAGGCCATTCATAATCAGTCTTTGGGTCCCTTCCAGCCCTAACGTCTATGAAATCTATGAATGATCTAAAACAGTCCCAAGAGCTTTGCTGGTTGTCCACTCCCCGCCTTTCTGCTATGTGTGTCAGGGTGTTCAGAGGCACTGGGTGTTGGCAGCAGCCAAGACGCGGGATTTTGACCTGGCTGTGCCACTGCTCCTGCTGGGACTAAAGGCAGAGGTTCCTGACTAGAGGGTCTTGTTCCTCCACTCAGGGTCAGGCCGATCTGGGGTCAGGGAGGAATTTTACCCCATGGTCAGATTGACATGGACTATAGGGGGTTTTGCCTTCCTCTCTAGTGGGGAGCATGGCCCTCTATCTGAGATCTGTTGCACAAATATTAACTACCTTTTATAGAAGCAGGATATTGGCTGCTGTGATTTCCCAGCCTTTACCTATGGCAGGTTAAGGTGCTATATTCTGTGTTGTGTCAGGGTTGATGGTAGTTTTAAGAGTCTAGAGTATGGATTTC
The DNA here is from genome assembly GCF_030867095.1 of Alligator mississippiensis. NCBI lineage: Eukaryota > Metazoa > Chordata > Crocodylia > Alligatoridae > Alligator > Alligator mississippiensis. The sequence goes on from NC_081828.1 coordinate 205,567,544, forward strand.
TATAGTATGGTTGACTAGGGATGATCCTGCCTAGGGGTTGGACTAGATGACCTATGGAGGTCCCTTCCAGCCTGTCTTCTCTACGATTGATACTAGGAGCCTTGAACAACAGCTAAGGATTCCTGAAATGGTAAAAACATAATCAAGAAAGAGGGCAGAATTAAAAAAAAAAAACCTTAAAAAATGAGTGGTGTGGGAGACTGAGTGCTGAGACTGATGCAATGGCAGCACAGCTGTGATCTGTGCAGAGGCAGGAAAAATGGATCGAGCTGTGGTTGGCAGAGTTCTTCAGCCAACCACAACTTTTATGTATGTCACCATATAAGACACTTGCTTCAGTGTAAATAAAGAAAAATAGATTTGCAGAGTTCAAGACCCTATAGTGTACTTGCCAAAACCACGCACACTATTTTTTAACATAAATTACTGTATTATCAGATATAAAGAGAGAAACCTATGGGGTCATGTGTAATGAAATGACCTTAAAAACAATTTTTTTTATTAGATGTGGTGTGCACTAAAATGCCACAGGAAAAACTGCATATTACTTCATTTCTTAATATCACGAACTGTCATTCTCTGCAACAACCTGGGGCTAAAGAAAAGCATATTCTCACTACTAATTAGCATTTGGCATTAAGCAATATTTCATCAGGAAGGCTGCTATGGCTCTAAATAGCACATCTAGAATAGTTGGACAGGATTAATAAGAGGCTGGGGTGAATTTTGGACTTACCTATTAATTTGCTATTGTGGACTTCAAAATCAGCCTTTTTTTTCATTGGGTTTGCACTTTTAGTATTTAATGAGGCTAAAGCTGCTTAAAAAGGTTTTGCACACTGAGTGAGAATGGGGCATGCAGGATTTCCAGTGTGAAAAAAATAAAATAAAATAAACTGTCAGTTCTAATCACTTCTGCTGCAGGGGTTTAGAAAAAGGAACTTTGCCCCTATAAATATATGGCCTTATTGAAGTAAATCACATCTTAAGCATGTAACATACTTTCTGAAAGGTAGTGTTAGAGTAACGTTTCAGCCAAGATGGCCCAGGAATGACACGAGAGGTAAGGATTTCCTAGCATGATAACTCTATGGGACCTACTGCATAGTTGGTAGACAGTTAGACAACTGTTCAAATGTAAGGCATTCAACCTGAAGAACAATTTCTCACACTCAAAAGCTGTTTAACTCAAACTATTGTTACTGACCATGGTGAAGTCAACCTTCTCTTTTATAAGAAAAACCGATCAAGATCCTTTTCATATTTCCAATGATCTCCTTGTTCTCATGCCTTTCCTCCACACCCAATTCCATTTTTTAGTATCTTCTTGAATTGTGAATATTAAAACTCAAGTCAGGCCAAATACAGACATTACACTTTTACTGAGAAGGGTGCCTGGGACACCCTGGGGTCCTGAATCCTTTGGGGGAGGGGACAGGTTGCAAAAGGGGACTAAGGCCAAGTGGGCCAAGGCTGAGTTGCTAGCCCTGAGAAGCATGGAGGCTGCAAGCAGTGCCTTGTGGGAGCACTACTGCCAATTAAAAGGACTGTGGCGTGAGTCAGAAAAGACTGAAGGAAGAAGCCCAGATCCAGCAAAAGGTGAAACCAGGGCCAAGGGACCCAAAGTCCACGAAGGGTGAGGCTGGAGCTGGAGCCTGGGAGCCTGTGGTCCTGGGACAGTGGATCTTGAGCGAAGGGGCAAAGCCAATATAAAGTGGGACAGAGTCAGGAGGCCACAGCCCAGACAAGGCTCTAGGACCTGAACTGAAACTCCCTGATCTGTCTACACCTTTCTTAAAGTGGGGACCCCAAACTGGACACAATACTCCAGGTGAGGCTTCATCAGTGCTGAACAGAGCAGAAGGATCACTCATCTCAATTTGCAAGACACTCCTGTTAATGCAACAGTATGCTGTTGGTGTTTTCTGCTACAAGTGCACCCCATTGGCTCATAATCAGCTCCAATACAGCAATCTGGACTGGCCAATTTAAACACTAAAAAACACAAATGAGCAAGTTGCTGTTCAACGTCATCCTCAATTAGTGTTGGGAATGAGATGAGTTTCATTATTGGCATATGATAGAAATAAATCATTTTTCCTTTCCCCCAAATTCAGAAGAGAAATTTTTACTGAATGTTTTTGCCTGTCCTGAATTATTATTGACAATTCTGTGATTTCCCTGGAATAAAGGACCAATGTCATTGCTAGGAATCTTCCCATTCTTTGGATATTTTAAATGCTCCTGACCCTGGGTTTCCCCTTATGTTCTTGGTCTTCCCTTATCAATTTCATACAAATGCTGGCTTTTTCTTTTTCTCAATTGCTATTCATGTTCTCTTCCCTTTCTTCCCCCACCCATTTGCTACACAGATGTTTCCATACAGCGTCTTTCACTTCCTGTCTAAAGAATTTTGTTCATTTTTAAGCAGAATAGCCATCCTTCTCAATTGTGGAGTTCAGGCCATGTAGTTAAACAGAATAAGAGACACGTAGTTGAAAAAATCAGCATGCTTATTTGTAAAGTAGAATGCATGATATAACTAGCAGTTTTGGTTTGCACTAGTTCTTGCAAAAAAGAAAAGAGCTTCATTTCACATGAGTTCATGATCCATAAGAGCCATTTGGAATTTCGGATTCAGTCTGACACAAAAGATCAAAGCATGTCTCAGTCAGGCACGGCTTCAATGTTGGTGTCCAGAGGCACCAGACCCCACCATAAGGCAGGTAGCGCTGGGGCCTTGGTGGCTACCTATCTCACCAAGGACAACCCCTTGGCCTATTGGGCAACCTGCAGCCAGGTGTGGCAGGATCTGGCTACAGTTGCCCAGGAACACCTGTCCTGTCCACCGAGCAGTGTCCCAAGTGAGAGGGTGTTCAGCATTGCTGGTGATGTTGTGACACTCCACCGCACCTCCTTGGATCCTGGTTTGGTGGAGCAGCTGGTGTTCCTGAAGTGAACCTCCCGCTGCTGGGGTTCCCCCAGCTCCACGTGCAGACGGAGTGAGTGCCACCCTTCTCACTCCGCACCTATTTGCTTTTTTTCATTAGCTTTCAGAAACTTGAGGTGCACTTTCACAGAAACTCCTGCACCACCCTGCCTGCAACCTGGCAGGCCTCATGCCTGCACAAGGGGCTACCATCCCTGCTGCATTCATCCTGCTCTGCCTTAACACACACAAGTAATATGAGTTTTGCTTTCAACAGTTTGAGATGCACTTCCACAGAACCCCCCATACCTATCTCCTTGCAATTTGACAGGCTTCATGCCCTCAAAAGGGGCTATCATCCCTGCTGTTTTCATCCAAATCTGCAAAAAAACAACAAAGTTATATGTATTTTTGTGATTCCCCATTATAGTCTATGGCTGAATCTTCGAATCGGCGCCGAATCTCAGAATCCAAATTGGCCAGATTGAATTAGGACAGTGATTCAAATCACTGAATTGAATCACTGCCCCTCCGAATTGGCCAAATCTGAATCCAAAATGAGTACATGCTACTTTGCACAGGCCTAGTGCTTAGACTCTGTAGGCAAAAGAGTTTTTGTTCTCATTGTTTGTTATGAGTATTTTACATAGCACCAATTATAAGTAAGATGCATGTCACATGTTACCTAAATATCTGATATATGCTGAAGTAAATAATGGCAACATTGTTGAACACGTTGGCCCAGTTCCAGGTTATAGGGACAGGTAGAAAAACCTGATTGTTTAAAATATTCTTTCTTTATTCATCCTGTGGATGTGAAGGGAAAGAGCCATTACCCTCTTTGGCAGTCCTCTTTTCTTCAATATTTCTAACTTTCCTCTCTTTCAAATATTGGAAGCAAATTTTAACATTCATTTCATGTGAAAAATACACAATTACTTTTGATTTACGAACAGATATATATACATATTCAATATATATTGAGAAATATAGATATTTTAAATCAAAATGTCCAAAGGTTAGTTTGATACCTTCTTTGATACTGTTCTATTTCATGCTGGTACAGTATGTGTGCACCATGTGAAAGTGAGGTTGCTATAGCAACTATTCATTATTCTTCAATAGTAGTGTAGCTACTTAAAAAAAATCCAACATCTCGCTTTAATCCCTAGAGAATCCTAATTTATACTGTACACAGACTTTCTTTCCTGACACTTCCTTAAATATTCAATGCGCTGCAATGCACAGTAATCCAAATACCTCTAACAAATCTACAACTTACTTCAGGAATGGACTTCCAGGAAAAATTTGGTTTGGAAAATATTTCTTAGCTAAATCCATTTTGCCGTTCTACCATTTCCCTGAGAGTGCGCATACATTGACGGAATAGATAAGAGCAGAGATCTACAAGGAACTCGTTGCTTAGGATGTCCTAAAAACCCACCCAAGATAGAATTAATGCTATTACTGCCAGAGAGTAATAATACTATTACTGCAGTGACTGGGCTGAAGCATGGATTTAAGTCTTTGCTCTACCCAAGGCTGCTCTTGTGCCACCATGAGTAAGCCATTAGTCTCTCTGTGCCTCCACTCATGGTCTATGAAATGGGGGTAGGATCATTTTCCAATGAAATGAAATGAACACAGGGGTGTTGTAAGGCTAAGTCCACTGAAGAGTGAGAAGTCCTTGGACATTGCTCAGGCAATCCAGGAAGTTTTTGGAGAGTGCTGGGGACAACTTCCTGGTGCAAGTGCTAGAGTGGCCAACTAGGGGCCATGTTCTTCTTGACCTACAGCTCACAAACAAGGAAGAATTCATGGGGAATGTAGTAATGGATGGCAACTTGGGCAGCAGCAACCTTGAGATGATTGAGTTCAGGATCCTGAGGAAAGGAAGGATGGAGAGCAGCGGAGTAAGAACCCTTGACTTCAGAAAAGCAGACTTTGACTCACTCGGGAAACTGATGGGTGGGATTCCCTGGGAAGCCAGTCTGAGGGGGAAAGGAGTCCAGGACAGCTGACTGTATTTTAAAGAAACCTTACTGAGAACACAGAAGCAACCCATCCCAATGCACAGGAAGACTAGTGTGTATGGCAGTAGACCAGCTTGGCTTAGCAGGAAACTCATCAGTGAGCCAAAACACAAAAAAGGAAGCTTACGAGAAGTGAAAACTTGGGCAAACAACTAGGGAGGAATGTAAGAGTACTGCTCAGGCATGCAGAGATGAAATCAAGAAGGACAAAGTGCAATTGGAGTTACAGCTAGCAAGGGATGCAAAGGGTAACAAGAAGGGTTTCTACAAGTATATCAGCAACAAGAGGAGGATCAGGGAAAGTGTGGGTCTCTTGCTGAATGGCAGAGGCAACCTAGTGACAGATGATGCGGAAAAGATGCACCCCTCAGCAAGTCTGCAGATGACACCAGGCGGTGGGGGGGAGAGGGGTCGCGGGATGTAGCAGATACACTGGAGGGAGGGCTAGGATTCAGAGTGACCTAGACAAATTGGAGGATGGGGCCAAAAGAACTCTCATGTGGTTCAAATGCAGAAAAAAAATCTGGTTGTTATGCCTGACCAACCTGATTGCCTTCTATGATGAGATGACTGGCTCTGTGGATGCAGGGAAACCAGTGGACATAGTATATTTTGATTTTAGCATGGCTCTTGATATGGTCTCCCACAATATTCTTGCAGGCAAGCTAAGGAAGTATGGGCTGGATGAATGGACTGTAGGGTAGATAGAAAACTGACTGCAGCTCAGAGAGTAATAATCAATGGCTCAGAGAGTAATAATCAATGGCTCTGTTGGCAGCCGGTATCAAGTGGACTGCCCCAGGGGTCAGTCCTGGGGCCAGTATTGTTCAATGTCTTCATCAACTACCTGGAAAATGGCACAGAGTGCACCCTCAGCAAGTTAGTAGATGACGCCAAGCTGGGTGGGGGGAGTAGTAGATTCCCTGGAGGGTAGGACTAAGATTCATAGTGACCTAGACAAATTGGAGGATTGGGCCAAAAGAAATCTCATGAGGTTCAACAAGGACAAGTGCAAAGTCCTGCACTTAGGACAGAACAATGCCATGTACAGGCTGGGGGCTGACTGGCTGGGCAGCAGCTCTGAAGAAAAGGACCTGGAAGTTACGGTGGACAATAAACTTAATACGAGCAGGCAGTGTGCCCTTGTTCCCAAGAAAGCTAACGGCATACTGGGCTGCACTGGTAGGTGTGTTGCCAGCAGGTCAAGGGAAGTGATTATTCTCCTCTATTCACCATTGGTGAGGCCACATTTAGAGTACTGTGTTCAGTTTTGGGGCCCTCACTACAGAAGGGATGTGGACAAATTGGAGAGAGTCCAGCAGAAGGGAACAAAAGTGGTGAGGGGGCTGTGGGATATGACTTATGAGGAGACGCTGAGGGAAATGGACTTATTTAGTCTACAGAAGAGGAGACTGAGAGGGGGTTTAATGGCAGCCCTCAACTACCGAAGGGGGTTCCAAAGAGGATGGAGCTGCTGTTCTCAGTGGTGGCAGATGACAGAACAAGGAGCGATGGGCTCAAGTTGCAGCAAGGGAAGTTTAGGTTAGATATTAGGAAGAATTTTCTTAGTAGGAGGGCAGTAAAACATAGGAACAGGTTACTTAGAAAGGTTGTGATCTCTCCATCCTTGGAGGTTTTTACAATCAGGCTAGACAAAGCCTTGGCTGGGATGATCTAGTTGGGGATGGTCCAGCTTTGAACAGGGGGTTGGACTAGATGACCTCCTGAGATACCTTCCCACCCTCATTTTCTCTGGTTCTACGATTCTATGAAAAAGCTGAAGGACTCAGTGCCTTTTTATCTCAGTCTTCCCAGCAGACCCGAACACAGGTGTGGGTGAACTGGGCGGCCTCCCTTTCCAATGTGGTCCCTTCCAACCTTGTTTTTCTATGAGGGTAATGGAGGCCATATGACTACATCAGGTCTGTTATCAGCTGTTATCAGCTTTTCAAGATATTTGAGAAGAATGCTATTACCTTAAGAGCTCAGGCCTACCCTTCCTGATTGCTCCTGCATCCATGTATATATACTGGGCCCCATACAGTTCTCCTGCTGAGCTGAGTTGATCTCTTTCTAAAGGTGATTCAAGTTCCTGTTGTTCCTGCAGTCAAAGCCAGTAGGTTCGACATAAAGAAGATCCCCGCACTAAAGATCAGAACCTTCCTGGGGTAACAAGAAGACGCATATAAGAACATCTGCTGTTGCCTAAACAGACTCTTCCAGGGCTATCCCTTTCTGTTCAAATTATTTCTCTCTCAACATCTAACTCTCCCTGAAATTCTTGCTATTACTGATTACTTTAAGCAGAGAAGTTCAGAGAAGTCCCAATGCAGCTAGCACTTTCGAGGCAAACAGGAAGACTCTCATGTAGACAGCAGCGGCTAATCCCCCTCACTCCTGTTGTTGCAGATGCTTGTGTAGCATCCATCTATCACCACGGAACATAATTCCTTCTACCGAAGCCAGTGACAGTGCGTCAACTGAAAATAAAATACAAAACTCTCTTTGGTGTTGAATGAAAATAGAATCAGCCCAACACAAAACCCAACTCAAGTCTAGTTTAGAGATTAACCAATATTTATTACTTTGCACCATTAAGTTGCTTTTCCCCTTTTGAGTAACTCTGCATAAACAATTTGACTATAACCTCATCTAACATATAAATCAAGTTATTAGCCAAATTAAATAGGACATTAAAGGGGGTGCTTTCAAAGTTGGCAGGCCCAAATTTGACTACTTGCAAATATTTTTTTTCTTTTGGCAGTATGAAATCAGCTCTCCAAGTCAAGATCCAAAAAGGGTCTTTAAATCCCAGTTCTTAGACTAAACCATTCGGTCTGACTATAACCAAGTACTTTAGAAAATTATTGTTGTTACACCCAAAGATTCAATAAACTTATCTACCCTGACACAGCTCATGACTAAAACTTAACAGAAGCTAAATGAATTCTAGAGGTAAAGTGTGCACTGGAAATAGCTATTTGGTATGTGCACATATAGAGGTTTGGGAACTAATATCATCCCATGTTCTGATCTTCCATGTAGAAGAGAGATCCTAGCAACACATTTTTCGCTCTTCTCTCTCTTGGGTGCATGCAACCAAGCTTGGAGAGTGAAGCCCAAAAAATATTTTAATTTCCCTAGAATTATTTATTTTGTTTCACCCTTGTAAGAGATGCTGGCTTTTCCTGGCCCTCTTGATGGAGACATTTCGCCCTGTATTTATTTTATGGTATGGCATTACATCTCTGTTGTAAAGTTTCTCAAAGAAACTGAAGTGGCTTGAAATGACATAAAAAAAATTATGCAAATTGGAATAATGTCTCTGGGTCAGCAAATCACAAAAAAATAAAAATAAATGGTGGGCTTAAGAATATTTTGCAGGAATAAAGCTACAACGAACGACATACCTGTTTCAAGTACATGGAAGTAACGAGGCCAAAAGCTGAGACTCACGAAGCTGAAATTTAAAGATTCTTTTCCAACAGTATTATGAGCTGTCAATATGTACAAAATCTCCTCCTTCAGACATCGCCTGGATTTTTTCTAAGACTTATTTCTCTTACCAACAATAATTTCTACTCGGTAAACTCTGCCCTCTGCTGGTCAAATGCCATTAATACCAAAGTCCTTCCTTTTGTTTTTCTGTTTGCCTTTAGATTGCAATGATTTGCAAGCAAAAAGCCTTGTCGAGGGAGCATTCTGGATTTTACTTATTCCATCTCTAGGACTGTCGAAAACAATTAAAAACAAAAACGGAATTCTGTTTCAGCCATTTTCACGTCACTCACAAAATAGCCAGGAACACTTTGTGCATTAACTCTCTGCTTATAGTTTATCCCTCGTTTTTCAAAAAAGTGACCATTTACCCCTGACTCATTACAAGGTCATACAATGCCAAAGCATTGTCTTATACCCTGCTCCTCTTATGCCACCTCCTGTTATGTGCGATGCACACCGCCAATCCAGCCCTGCATGCCGCATGCAACACACGACAGGCCAGGGCTCTTTGCATGTGCCCTAAGGCCAGCACGGGATACACACTGCGTGCAGCACATGGGCTGGACCCAGTATTGCACAAGACACAGGAGGTCCGAGTTGCGGGTTGCATACGGTACTCTGTGCTGCATGCAGCATGCATGGCACTAGGTCCAGCCTGTGCACTGGGGCCTGTACATGAAACCCATGGGTCAGATCCTAGTTCCAGCCCATGGGCCATATATTTGACTCCTCTGACTTGCAGTGAAGCAGGAACACTCTGAGTACGTACAGACATTTGGGGAGGTTAGATCAAGCTAAAAATGTCTCCCCCATCTAAAGTAAGTCAGAATGGGGGACTAGTGGGGGGGGGGGGGCAAGCAGGCTCTGGTGGGGAATATGGGGATCAGGGAAGCAAGTGGGGCCTGTGGGAGGTATTGGGGAGATTGGAGGGGGTAACGCAGTTCACTGGGGGCTAGTGGAGGAACAAGCAGGGTTTTTGGGAAGGGTTAGGGCTTGGGAGGGTTTGTTGGGATCAGAGGGCTATGGGGGTCCTCAGGAAGGCTTGGGAACTCTCTCTTCCCCCTGGACCAGGGGCTATGTTTAGCCCCCTGCCCCCCCCCATCAACAACCCCTCTCCCCCCCCCACAGTGAATTCCCCCCCCCCCCATATGCCCCCTCCCTGTGATTTACTTCAATCAGCTCCTGGCACTGGTGAATGCCAGTAACACTGACACTAGGAGTGGCTTGTGGAATGGGAGTTTGGCCAGGTTGGGTGTGGGGTGACTGGGTGGTCCAAGGCGGGGGAATTATCTGTCCTGGGGAGTGGGAAGGGGCCAGGGGGCTAAAAGTAGCATGGTGCCAGAAGGGTAAGTAGGAAAAGCACAACCCCAGGGCCGAGGCCAGCGGCTGGGCTTTCCCAGCCCTGGGGCTGTGCTAGGACCTGTACAGAAGTTCAGTTAGATCAGTCGTGCTGGATCCAATCTAAATTAGACTATGGTGGAGGTACAGTTAACCTAGATTGGGTCAGCCATTTTTAGACCAATCGAAAATTCTTGAACATCAGTACAGTTTGCACTTAAATTCACCTAACTAAGAATCTAAGGACACATCTACATGTCACCCGACAGTGATGTAGTGACGCACTATGTCACCATATGGCATGCTATGGTGACATAGCAATCATGTGGGTCTACATGTGATTGGCAGCTACATCGTCGTAGTGGTGCGCTCCCCCATTTTACTGCACCACTACGGCAACATAGCAGTGAAATCTAATGGTGTGCGCATAGTACAGGTAGTTACTATACTGTGCTTTAGCACTTTCAAAAGGAAATACTAAAGCACAATGCTGTACAGTGATGTGTAGACTCACCTTAAATGTAACTTCCACACCTGGGTGAACTGAATTAGATTGCATGACTATTTTTAATACAATCTAACTTCCCACTAATCTCCCTGACGATCCGTATGCACCCTGTGAGTGATCTCTGGAAAAACTTTCAATATATAAAGTTAAATGTGTGTAAATGTTTGGCGGGATCAGTGCCTTTAGGAATCAGAAACCTAGGTCTTACAGGGACGGCAATGGCAAAGCAGTTAAGGGAGAAAATTTGATCAGATAGGGGAAATATATTTTCAAAAAATAGAGATTACTGTTTGACCTGAGTTTTCTAAAACAAACTTCTATTTTTTTTTGTTTTTTAAAAATAAAAGCTTGGATAATGCTGATTTACCATAACTTTTTGTTTGAATTAGGATATTTGTAAACTGCAGCTGTTGCATGATCAGTGACTAAAGCCACTTTCCAAAGTTCATACTTCAGATCTGTGTGTAAACCTATGTTTGCCTAAATTTTCTTCCTAGGCAGATATCAGGCTAATACAAAATTATTATTTTTTCCTATTGAATCACACGTGCAATATATATCTTCAGTTGTGCGTAATGTATATCCTCAAAACTTGAGCCAAACATAAGTTCTCTTTCGTTTTGTAATCTCAGAATTTTTACCAAAACCCCCAATACATTGCAGTACTAAAAACAACTTTAATACTAAAGACCTGCAACTGAGGATGGAAACTTGCATGTAAGAGAAACAACCTACTGAATATACCAGCAAGTTAAGGTTTATATTCGGGCCCAGTCATAGGCCCCTGAAGTTAATGGAAGTTTTGCTGATGACTTCAGTGGCCGCAGGATTCTGCTCATAAAATGCCAGGGCAGGGATTGGTGTGTGAAAACATCTCTGGAGAAAGCTGCAGAGCTTTCTGCTGCATGATTAAGACCGAGAAAAGCATTACTAGTGTTTTTTACTTTACACTAATAACCTATTCCACTGCATTTGTCCTTCACTGTTATTATAGCGTCTGTTAGGGTTGTGTGAAGCTTTGGTCCCTGATTCAATTCAGCAGGGATTCAGTCCAATTTGATGGCCAAATCTCCAAATCTGAATTGAATCAGGAGACCCTTTAATCTCTCTGAATCAAATCGGAACCCTCCAAATCGATTTGGAGAGATTCAGAAAGATTCAGAGATTCGGACAGCAACACAGTTTTAAATGTTTTTTCTACATACCTCTACGTAGTAGGTGATTTGTGAACGCTGCGATGCTGGGGCAGATGGGGTATCCCACAGAAGCACAGTGGGGTACCCAGCACGCTCAGCAACAGGCCCAGAAGTGGACCAGAAGCATTTCTGGTCCACTGGAGAGCATACTGGGTCTCCCCACACTGGCTCAGCGACTGATGCCTCCTGGGTCGGGGGTGGGGGGGGGGGCACCCAGGGTTCCCCTGTGGCCGATCACCAAGCTGGAGGGCTGCAGCGGGGAGGGGGGAGAGGAGGGAGGGGGGGGGCCCTGTGCACTCCTCAATGGAAGCGGACCGGAAGAATGCTTATGTGGGACGCTCCATCCATCCCAGCATCACAGCATTCACCAGCGGTGCCTGGTACCTCGAGGTATGTAGAAAAAACATTTAAAGCTGTGTCTATGGTCGAATCACTGATTCTCTGAATCAGCATCGAATCTTCGGATTCGGATTCAGCTCAGCCAAATCAAATCGGGGACAGTGATCTGAATCAACTAATCGAATCACTGTCCCCGATTCAGGCTGAATCCAAATCTGAATAAAATACAGCCCGTTTTGCCCACCCCTAGTGTCTATGTGCCTTCAAGAAGATGACTAGCATATTTTGTGTGGTGTTAGTACTTTCCCTTATCCTCTCCAGGGACCACCTGAACAGTTTGGAATGCCTTCACCAGCACTACCTCTGGAAGATCCCTGGAATAAAGTGGGAGGATCATTGCACAAATTCTGGTATCCTTATCAATGCTAACACCACCAGCATGGAAGCTTTGATTATTCAACATCAGCTGCGGTGGACAGGTCATTGTGTGCGCATGTCTGATGTACATTTATCAAAACAACTACTATACTTCCAACTCAGCCAAGGACAAAGAACACATGGGGACCAGAGAAAGCGCTTCAAGGACACCCTCAAGGAAAACATTAAGAAGTGGGGCACTGGCATCACAAATTGGGAAAAAGTAGCCCGAGACAGGGCTACATGGTGACACCTTGGAAAAGAAGGTACATCTTACTTTGAGGAAAACTGTCTTACCCTGGAGGCACAAAACTGAGAAAAATGGAAGGAAAGGAAACAAGACTGAGAAATTTATGTTTTGACCCTCGCTTTAAGCACCACTTGTGGTATCTGCAAGAGAGCCTGTGGCTCTAGGATTGGTCACCTTAGCCAACAATGGACTCATTTACAACTCTTTACTTCACTCGTGGGAGTGATCATCCTTGATCATGAGGGACTGCCACCACTGCCACACCCCAGGGGAAGAAACTTGTGCAGCATGTAGCCTTTTGCTCAAGTAGGGTGCTAGGTGCTAACTTTAAACATACCCACTTGTCTCCAGGTATGTTAGAGAAAGCAGGTCAAAATAGCATCCCTTAGTCTTGTGGCCAAAGGCAGAGAACTTTTTGACGCTCCTTTGCTCTTGAGGGAGTTCTTTCCATGTTCTCATATGAGCTCCTGGGAAAGCCCCATGCACAGACAGACTTTCCCCTTGCAATGGAAAATGTCTTTGTGCCAGGGGAGTGACGTTGTCTATAAAAGCCTTTATGCTTAATTAGTCTCTTAGGTATGCCAGGCCCAGACCAACAAGTTTTTGAATATGAGGAGTGAGGCTTTGAATTTGACTATGGGAAGCCAAGAGACAAAGAGGACAACTGGTATGATGTGCTTATAGTGTCTCATTTGGCTGAAGAGAAATACTGCAGCATTCTGTACTGGTCAGAGTTTTCTAAATCACAGAATTATAGGGAGCTCAAACTGAAAGGGATATCAGTCAGTCACGCAATCAGCCTCCATGCCCAGAACCATCCCAGACAAATGTTTGTCCAACCTGTGTTTAAGAACTTCCTTTGATAAAGACTCCACAACCTCCCTAGAGCTATGAACAAATGTTGCATTTGTCCCAAGAGAATCCATTTTCTCCAGGGATAAATTGCAAAAGTTCAGGCAGCCATTTCCATTGTACCAGAACAGATCCCAAAAAGGTTTGCAGGATAAGAGCCACTAAAACTTTGTTCCAGGACATTCTGAAGTGCATCTGATTGCATTGCAGGACAAGTAGCCCAGGCATCCCACAATGCACAGCTCCCAGCTCTGTCCTGGCCCCTCTTGAACTAGAGGCAGCCACTCTCGCCCTGATAGCAGAACTCTACTGCCCTACTGCTCTACTGGGTGGTAAGACACAGGTGGCTACACCCATGTATTAGCTGCCCTGAATGATGACTTGCCAATGATTTGCAAGCTACTCGGGATCAGCATGAGAGCAGGGGTGGGCAAAATATGGTCCTGGCCCACCAGGCCATTCCATCCGGCCTGCAGGGCCCCTAAAAATTTTAGAAAATTAATATTTATTTGCTCCTAGCTGCCTGTCAAAGGTGACAGGAGCCAGGGGCAGCAGGACCCAGAGGAAGCTGGTGGCAGGACCCAGAAACAAGGTCTGCCCAGCCCTGCCCCCACAACCTAGCAGAGGCTTCTGGCCTGAGACCATGGGGCTGTTCCTGCTTCCCTGCACCGGAGAGGGAAATGTGGCCCCAAACAGCTTGCCAACACTCAGTAAGTGGCCCCCCGCCCAAAATAATTGCCCACCCCTGCATTAGAGCCTGCATCCATTCATCTGAGCAACCAGCTGTTGAGACACAGGTAATCTATGCCAGATTTTAACCACCCTTATAGTTAGAAAGGTCTCTCTAATATCCAACCTAAATTTCCTGGTTGCAAATTAAGGTTGTTGCTTCTTTTCATCCCTGTGGCCATAGAGAATACTATATCACTTTATAAGCAACTTTTTGTATCTGAAAAAATTATTAAATCACACTCTCAGTCTTCTTTTCTTCAAACTAAATAATCCCATTTCTTCCCATCCTTAATCATATGTCACAATTTATAGACCTTTAATCATTTTTATTAATCTTTGCTTCCAATTTTTCCTTATCTTTCCTGAGGTGCTATGCCTGAAGAGTATTCCTGGTGAAGCCTTACCAGTACTGTCCACGGTAGAAGAATCATTCTTCATGACTTGTATGTGGCATTCCCGTTAATAAAGCTCACTGTGCCTTTGGCCTTTTTGCAGCAATAGCACACTGGTGACTCAGATTCAGCTTATGGTCCACTATAACCCCCAGGTCCTTTTCTGCAGTACTACAGACTAGCCAGTCAATCTCCAGTCTGTATTAGAACATTTGATTGTTCCATCACAAATGCAGAACATTATACTTCTCCCTACTGACTTGCATCCAATTTAATTTGGATGACTTCTTCAAAATATCAAGGTTATTTTGAATCCCAATTCTATCCTCTGAAATGTCTGCTACCCCACCCAGCACGGCATCATCTGCAAATTTAATAAGCATGCACTTAATTCCATCCTCCACATCACTAGGAAAATACTGAACAATGCTGAACTGAGGACAGATCCCTGGGAAACCCTACTTGTTACCTCCTCCTAGTTAGACATTAAGCCAAGTCTTTGAGCATGATGATTCAAATAGTTATACACTCAACTCATCAGTAGTTTTGTCTAGATTGTATTTCCTTGTTTGGATTGTACTGGATTGTATTCCAGTGAGAATATTATGGGATTCACTGTCAGAAGCCTAGCTAATGTCAAGGTATATCACATCCACTGTTCTCCCCGACATTCACAAAACCCTCACTTTGTCATAGAAGGAAGTCAGATTGGTCAGGCATGATTTGCTTTTGACAAATACATGTTGGCTGTTCATTATTACCTTGTTATCCTCAAGGTGCTTGGAAATACATTGCTTGATTATATGCTCCAGTATATTTCTGGGTACTGATGTAAGACTGGTAGGTCTGTAATTCCTTGCACCCTCCCACTTGCCTTTTTAAGGATGGGCGCCGTTTGCCCTTTCCTAGTTAACTCGGATCTTACCTGACCTGCTTGAGATCTTAAAAGATGATAACCAATAGCTCTGCAATTACTTCAGCCAATTCCTTGAGTACTTGAGGATGAAACTCATCTAGCCCTGCTGATTTAAAACCTATCCTTCTTGTTTTAGCCATCTCTAATCTTTTCTTTATTTACTTGAGACTGATTTTCTTCCTCACCACTAACCTTGCTCTTACCTGTGCCTGGCATCTGACAGTTGACCTTTTTGTGAAGACTGAAGTAAAGGACGCATTGAACACTTCAGCCTTCACTGCATCTTCTCCTGTTACATTCCTTTCCACATTCAGTCAGTGTTGATGGCCTTCTCCAACAGATATACTGTAATACTAGAGAGGAGGTGACAAAGAGGTGTGTAATAAGCCAGGCCACCGGCCACCAGGATGGGACAATGAAGACAGTGGAGTGTTTCTCAAGGATAATGCTATATATAAAATTATTGTTGAGGACCACTCCTAACCACTGGATGAACTGATCAACTGTTGGTTTGCTTCTTTAACCAAAAGGAGACAATGCAGGGCTAGAATTCTTCAAAATATTTTCACCTGCCTTCTGTCTTGTTCAGATTCAACTTCAACCTCCACCTCCCATTCTTCATCCATGAGCTGATGCTGCCTAAACACTAGGCCAGGCTGGTGGTAATAAAGTGTTTGTATGTGATGACAGGTGAGTGGAGCTGTATCATCTCCATTTTGAAGGGACTTAAGACCCAGTTCTGTTCACCTAGAGTAATATATGTTGAATAGGACCAGAGAAAGAATAGGCCCTTTTGCCCATAAATGTGGTGCTCTAAAGTTGGAGGTGTGGTGGCCTATCATGTCTCTTTTCTCCATTATGGGGTCAAACCATTTAGGCATATTAGGCTGGAATAGGACAGCTCTCTCCAGCTGGATAACAGGAAGATGTAGTCAGAATTCAATGCTGTAGAGGTCCAGGAGGATAAGAATAGTTGTCTGCTCTCCATCTGTAGCAGGAACTGAACTAATGTAGTTGATGTTAACAGAGTGTAATAATAGTGAAATGTAACCATGTTAGTCTTGTCCTGTAAGTAACTTGAACACTCCATTTTGTATTTTTTTGCTTGACATAAATGAATGAACTCTGTATGCCCTTTTTGAATGAGTGCATGTGAAAGGGTGAATGGTGAGAGAATGACATAGAGACAGGAAAAAGAAGATTTAACTGTTTATATAAGTAACAAGGCACCAAATGTAAGTTACCAGTCAGTAAACTAATTAATGGATGGTTGAAGAATGTCTTTGAGGCCTAGGGCACAAAGAAAATAACGAGGAGGAGGAATGCACACATCCTGCCAGATGGGCAGCAAGGACACTCCAAGGCTGAGATACCAGCTTTGATGACCAAACTGACCTCGGGCTGAAATAAAAAGAAGATGAATGAAGAACAACTGCAAAAACAGAAGCTGGGTATGGAAAAACCCCAAAGCACTGAAACAAAAAATGCCAATCCATATAAAAGAGGACTTTGAAAATGCCAAATTGGGCAAGTCTCTCTCTCAGCTGCTGTTTCTTCAGAGCACAGATGCATCTGTTCACCCCACTCCAAAGCTGCTATCTACAGGAACTATCTCTCTCTCAATAAGGCCTGGGCTGGCCACCCAGTACTATTATTGAACAACTGCTGCTGGTAACTATAATGTCTGAATGGAATGGTTGCTTTGTGTTTGTGTGTGCCTGTGTGTAATGTGCATTATGATCTGTGTGTGTCTATATGAGTGGTGTGTCCAAACCTCTATGTCTAATTCATGTAATCAATAAACGCCGCATTTTGCCTTATCCCCCTTTATAAGATCTCACTCTTGATTTGGCAATTGGAATTTAAAGTAACATGTCCACTGGCAGCAAGAGATCATCCACTACCCAAATGCTTCTGCCCCATGTTAAACTATTGACATCCAATAGATGAGCCAACACCAGCTAACCTGGGACAGCTTCTCTTGGAGTTTGCTTTGTAAGAGATATTTACAGGTTGTATTTCTTCAATACCAGATTTATCATTTGTGTTTGAAAGAGGAAAGAAACAGTCTTTCCCTGAATGAGGCTCCAACTAGTGACTCTCTCACCACCTGAGACAGACATACAGTCAGATTGCCTCATCTGGCATTGGGATTCTTTCATGCATCTATTAATTCTGGAGGAGCGAATGAGGTGAGCTCTAGCAATGCAGGCAGGCAGGCTGTCGGCCAGCAGACGGGAAGCAGATCCATGCTCCTTGAGAGCCTTTCCAAGTGCACATGACCTTTTCAAAGAAACAGGATGTTAGAACTGAACACCAAGTGCTGCAAAAATGGACACAGGCTGTAGGCTCACAGACTGCAGAAGCCGTTTCCCATACAGCGATAGCTTGTAGCATTTACCAACTTCAGTGGTGGATGATGGGAAGGTTTTCTTGGACAGTAATATAGCACTTACTGTATAATTGCCCATCATTCTAACTTGCACAGTCCCCTTGAGTACTCTTTCTCTTCTCTACTGCTGGTCAGGTGATTATTACATGCTCAGTAATAGTTTGTCTACTAAGGTGCCTTTTATGCCCATCCTACAGCTCTCTGAAAGCCACTAACTGGCTTCTGAGTTAATATGTTTGCTAAAGCAGAGTCTGTTAGAGCCATGGCTTGCAAAGATGGTACCAAAGTAACCTGCAGGTGCAACTCAGGGGCACATAGGTTGGCTTGAGGAATGAGAATGCATTGTAAACACATTGATTAAAATTATGAAAGAAAGAGATGCTGAGTACCATGCTATGGTATGTGGTGTGCTACATTTTAGTGTCTGAAATCTGCTATGCAAGCCTAGTTCAAGACAGCTGATTCTAGACCAGAGTCCACGTATGAAGGGCATGGCTGACAAAAATGTGGATGAAAAGTTATTCCAACTTGGGCAACTTTACATGATCCTGGAAATGCCACCTAAGTGACTTGACCTGAGAAGTAGGGGGGGGGGGGGGGGGGTGTACAGGTAGAAAAGCAGCAAAAGAAAATTCTGCTACCCGCACCAAATCCATTACAGAGGTCACTGAGAAAATGAGCAAATTTAGCCCCAAATCAGCAAGACCAGTAAGAATCTTACTGATGATCCTGGAAACTCCCTCTCCCTCTCCTGCAGTGCTTGCTGCAGAAGATGAACACATCTTCCCCTGAGGGCAGCATGAGAGGCTCAGATCATCAGACTGATGCATGAGGCAAGGAACAGAGCTACCCACTGACACAGCACTCACACAAGTGCGGTTAAAAGAAAAAGTAAAGCTGTGAAGTATATTTCCTATGCACACAATTTCCTTCTTCCACAGGAATCCTAGGTGTTATTTCTAATTAACGGAGATTTAATTTTCACACAGAGTGTGAATTTTAAATTGATGGTGTCCTTCAAAATGGATTTTCTTTCTTCCATTACTATTAGTACAACAGCAGTTGCCACACATACCCTGACTCAGCAAAGCACTTGATTAAGTGCTTAAATTTAAGCCTACCCCTAATTCATTGCCGTGTAAGTAAACAGTAATGTTTTTGCTGAACATGGATTGCATTCCTTACCTATTTAAAGCTAAGCCTTGCTGGCCGAATGGGGTCACTGATATATCGGGGGCTGTCAAAAGAACACGATTTGTTTGCAACCAAACAACAGTGCAACAATGCAACGATTTTAAGACCTGCCGAAGAGAACCTTCTTCTCATTGGCTGCCTTCCTCATGTCCCACCTCCTGGGGCAAAAACCCCCCAACTGCAGCAGCTGCAGAAGGCTGACAGAGTTATCTTACCTCCCCTGGGAGATGGAAGCTGTGGCTGTAGAGATGGAGCAAGCAACACTACTCCCCATGGGAGGGGAAGGTGAGAGGAGGGAGGAGAAATAAGCCCAACCACCCATGACCACCACTCTGTTCTATCTTCTTTTCCTGTGAAAGAAGACTCAGCTCTTCCCAGCTTCTTCCCTTCTGCCCTCCATCTCTATACCACCTGGAACTTGACTTGAATTTTTTCAGCTGAAATTGGTTTGGAGGTGGTAGAGAGCTTCCACTGGCTGCAAAGGGACAGAGCAAAGGAGAGATGTAGGGCTGGAGTGGAGACAAGGGCTACAAAGTTAACTGATGTGTGGCTTCAGGGTGGCAGACATACTGCGGACTCCAGCTGATGTGTGGACTGGGGCTGGGGAGGCACATTAATGATTTGTCTGGTGCCAGGGGGTGGATGGGGCACAGAATTGTATCTGACAATTTGACTTGAGGAGAGCTGGAACTGCATCAACAAGCAGTGTTGTATGCAAATACTACTGCTCCATCTCAGAGTGACTGTCTACAGAGACCTCCTGCGGCAGGATCCAAAAATTGCCTTAGCTCACTATAAATTTGTGCGGGGAGAAAATTAAATGTCAAATCCACTGAGGATGGGATGCAGCAGTTGGAATTCAGAAGACAAACCAAAAAAAAAAGGGGATGGATTACAGTTCTATGTTTTAAAAAACTGATGTGCTTTGTATCATTGGTGTCTTACTCGTGATTTAACTCTTGATGATGCTGAGGCAGGCCGCACGGTGTCAGGAAAGACTAATGGGCACCTCTGACTAGAAAGCTACTTAGGCTCAGGCTGCATTACAGAAATTTGCACCAACGTTTACATCTTCATTTCTGAAGCCCCACTAACGTAGACAGGCCACACTCATGTAAAATGGGGGTTTCTGGTGCAATTTCCATGTGCTGAATTGCTGCTTTACTCCATTTAGTACATTTGCATTAGCAAAAGGAAGCAAATTTCTCTAATGGCAAGAGGGTCTTAGGCTAGGTACAGACATTTAACAAGCCCGAGGTGGAATCGATCTAAGTTACACGGTTTTCTGCAAGCGGTGAAGTTTAGATCAGTAGTGAACAGAACTCCCATTCACCCACTGGTGAAATCTTAGACTGGGTTCTGAATTTTTAAACCAGTCTATGTGCACCAAACTTCTGTTATGTTATGGCTATAGACCAATTTCTGATTACTTATGTCAGGAAAAGTTTAATGTCTGTACCTGGCCTTAATATCTTACTGAGCCCTGCTCCTTGTAGCATAAAAAGCATTGGAAAAGGAGGAAGAGATAATGAATATCTAAATCAGGAGGTACCAAAACACCCGCAACCTTGATTTGTAAGATGTTGGCATGCCAGGGGCAGATGGCAGGGGAATTACAAGGGGCCCAATTCTTGTTGTGGCAGTTCAACCCCAGCCCCTTCCCTGCCATCTGCCCTGAGGTGCCTGTGCACCCACTGCCAGCAATGAGCCCACAGACCCTAGTGTAGCCACTTGCCAAAGCTGTCCTGGGCTTTGGGCAGGCCCCTGCTGCCTGCCTTGGAGCCCAGGCTGCTTGCAGGAGATGGCAGGGAGGCTGCAAGCAGCTGCACCAGGGTCCTTGGAGCCCTGGTCTGCCTCACTGCCAGTGGCAGGTGCATGCATGCCTCGAGATGGACGGTGGGGAAGATGTCTTCGTGTCTTACATATGATGTAAGTAAGATTTAAGTAAATCTTTAGGTAAGACACCTGGGGCTGCACTGCCACAACAAGGATCGGGCCCCTCACAGCTCCCCCACCATCTGCCCTGAGGCATGCAAGCCAAGCAAAATGCCTTTGTGTGCCATGCTCTGGCATGTGTACCAGGGGTTGCATGCCCCTGATCTAGGTTATTTGTAATAGTCCTTTGTCTCCTTTTCTGATGCTTTCCCTTTATTTCCTTCCTTGATCTCTTTTCTATTTATCTGCTTGTGCTGCTATTTACTGGCTGCTCCTGTCAGTCCTATGACGTTTCCACCCACACCTGGGGGATATATAAACATTTGTGGGGTTTGCCTTCTGTTGTGAGCCCTCCCGAGGGCACAACTGGCAGGTTGTGGTGGAACACTGTGATTGTTGTTTCAGTGAATTATACTGTTCATACTATTCATGCTGTTTTAATTGTGTTTTAGTGGTTTAAAGCCAGGGCAGAGGAGTGGATTTCAGGCAATGTGGCTGACAGCTTTCCAGCTTTGCTGTAATCTCAGAAAATGTCCGTGGCTGCAAAGCACCATATAGCTTGAAAAATGCATTACGATGTGTATGCATGCCAGGTGGGGAGTGGAGTCCGGAGGACACAAGGAGCTGACACCCACCCACCCATTGCTCCCTTTCCTAGTACCGCCCCTCTCTGCCCCTTTCTCAGTCTGTTACTGATCTTTTATCCTCACTTCTCAGGCAAATTCTGCGCAAGCCACCCCTGCGGCAGATGTTTCAATGATCCTTGTGTGGGAGTGGAGATCAGAATTCTCCCAGTGCCATATCATGATGGCCACGTGAGGGCCACCAAAGCAACAAACCCAGTTGTACATTCATTGCACCGTTGAGCTGTACAGGATCTTTGCCCTAGTATTGGTGCTCTCCCTCTCCAAATGATGTGCACATAGATGTTTCATCCACAGCATCTACTTCAGTTCTAAGACCTTTTTTCAAACACATGCTCTGAACCAAATCAGCAAGTGTACTAAGGTGCTTGGAGACCCTTGGATAGAAAGGGATGTGCCTACAGTTCATAAAAGCGGAGGGCCAAATTCAGTGCCAGTGTAACTAAGCCAAACTGAATGAAGATGCCATTTAAACCAACCATGAATCCAGGCCATAATATTTAGTAAGGAATCAGCATTGGATAAAAGACTGGTTACTTCAGGTGCATCTACACTTGCAATCAGTGCACCTGAATAAACTCTGGCACAGTTCATGCCAAAGTGTATTGCTCCCAAGCACAGCGTTTACATGTATACATCCCCCAGGTGTGGGTGGAAAAGTCTGCAGCAGGTTAGGCCAGGGCAGCACAGTCCTGGTTGGCATGTGGTCCAGGGGGTCAGTCTGTCAGCCCAGAGCTGCTCTGCCCCAGCTCAACATGCTGCGGAGGGGCTGACGGGGGCATGAGGGTGCTGCAATGCCCCCTCCAGCAGCAGGCAACCCCTGCACTGTAGCACCCTCATGCCACAGCCAGTCCTGGTCACCACCTACACAACTGGGCAGTGTAGTACATAACTCCACTGTAAGATAGTACTTGTGCAAGGCAGTACAATGGAGTTAATTAGTTACTCTGGCCTAATAGGGGCACATGTGTAGATGGTGAAGCTTTACTGCAAAACTAATTAGTCAACTCTGTAGTAAAGCACACATATGGATGCCCACTTCTTGTATGAACTATATAGTTGCATGTAATTAATAAATACACTTCCTGATGAAGTTTGTGCTGAAAAGAGTGTGAAGAGATCAGCTAATATTTCAGAAGGATTTGCTCAATTTTCTCTTTTCATTTTTGACTGTTACAGGCAAAATAAAGAAAAAACTCCCAATTATTCCATAATTTGCTTGCCCAAAAAGCATCATCTCATTTTGTGTAATTAACTTTGATTAGACTGTCTTCAGTTGTCAGTCTTCAGAAGAAGGAAAGATAATAAAGAACATCCTCTGTGACAGATGAAAAACCCCATATGCAGTCTGATGCATTTTATTCATACCAAGTGTGGAATGAAAGTCTCCCAGAAGTATCCAAAAACCCCCCACCAATCATTGAATGTGACATTTTGCATTTGGATCCCTGAATTACTTGAAAGACATAAAAGGCAAGGAATCTTTTACTGGACTAACTGTAACGTTGGGAGAACATAGACCTGAGGAAAGGCACTTGATGCCCCAAAACTTGTCCAATACCTTTCCCAAGTTTACAATTGATCCAATAGAAGATATCAATAAAGGCTGCTTATAGATATGGAGGGGTGGGGGGAGAATAAAACAAACAGTGCTTTACTTTTAGCTCAACACACCCCCATGCTTAGCACAGTGCATGCCCAGAAGAGGCATCATATTAGTCTGACCTGGCTCGCCCAGTGTCTGTATAAATTGGGTGCTTCAGCAGTGGTTTTTGGTGCTTTTATCTAATAGCTAATTGAATCAGCTTTTGACAAAAGTGCCAAAAAGACCCGCTGAAGTGCCTGATCTATACAGATGCTGGGGAGCTGGGTCAAATTACCGCGCTTCCTCTTCTGTTAAAGTGCTCTTTTTTTTCCACACCTGTCAGTGCCCAAATATCCTTGCCCCTCAGACATTTTTGGATCATCACAGCAACAACACTCCAACCCTTTTACTGAAAAATACGTTAATCCATGTGAAGTCAGATGGCACCTTATTGACAAACCTTCTGCCAGGCTTCAAGAGCATTCATTTTCCCACAAGGACAGGAAATAAATGATGATTAAAGCATGACTATGTCAACTGGTTAAATGTTAAGAATGCATCAGTCTGGTGCTGCAAGAAAGCTCTGCTTGGGGATCAGCACCCAGAAGAAAACTGAAATCAATGGAAAGATCTCAGTTAGCCTCAGTGGGCTTTTGGTCTTTCCTTAACAGAAAGGAAACTACAGACTTGGAAACCTTTAATTCTTGAAGAATGACAAAATAGTCCCAAATCTGAGTTTGCTGCTAGATCACTTAATGGTGCCTAATTGCCATTGGTGAAATCATGCCTCGCAGAAAAACTTCCACTGAGCACTACATATACTGGTGCCTTTTAAAATTCTAGAGAAAAATTTGCACAGGATGTGTGTTTGATTTTGGTTTGGTTTTGGGGGAGACTGAGACATATCATGGTTCAGGGTGCCAAACTAATTCTTTATTACTTTTCATGGAGGATTTCATAGTTTCATAGTTGGTAGGGTCGGAAGGGACCTGAGCAGGTCATCAAGTCTGACCCTCTGCCATGGGCAGGAAAGGATGCTGGGGTCAAATGACCCTAGCAAAGTGTCTATCTAGTCTCCTTTTGAAGACCCCCAGGGTAGAAGCAAGCACCTCTTCCCTTGGAAGTTGGTTCCAGATCCTAGGTGACCTGACTGTGAAGTAGTGCCTCCTGATATCTAGCCTGAACCTACTCTCAGTCAACTTATGGTCGTTATTCCTAGTTATTCCTGGTAGTGCACGGGGGAACAAGGACTCTCCTATTCCCCACTGGTCCCCCCTGGTAAGTTTATAGACGGCCACCAGATCCCCTCTCAGCCTTCTCTTGTGGAGGCTGAACAGGGTCAGGTCCTGTAGCCTCTCCTCGT
This sequence comes from Alligator mississippiensis, assembly GCF_030867095.1. Lineage (NCBI taxonomy): Eukaryota > Metazoa > Chordata > Crocodylia > Alligatoridae > Alligator > Alligator mississippiensis. The sequence continues at coordinate 205,592,060 of NC_081828.1, forward strand.
AGGGCCTGCCCTGCTGCCCCCTGATCATGTGAGTGGCCCTCCTTCGGACCCTCTCAATGCTGTCCACATCCCTCCTGAAGTGCGACGCCCAGAACTGGATGCAGTACTCCAACTGTGGCTTGACCAGTGTCTCATAGAGGGGGAGGATCACCTCCTTGGACCTGCTCGTGATGCACCTGCAGATGTATGACAAGGTGCGGTTGGCCTTACTGACTGCATCCCCACACTGCCAGCCCATGTTCATTTTGGCATCAATAATGACTCCAAGATCTTTTTCTGCCTCTGCACTGACGAGAAGGGAGTTCCCCAGCCTGTAGGTATGCTGCTGGTTCTTCCTCCCCAGGTGCAGCACCTTGCACTTGTCAGTGTTGAAACCCATCCTGTTCTCATCTGCCCACCCCTGTAACCTGTTTAGGTCCGATTGCAGCCTATTCCTCCCTTCTAGCGTGCTCACTTCTCCCCACATCATAGTGTCATCTGCAAATTTGAACAGGGTGCTTTTTACACCCCTGTCCAAGTCGCTGATGATGTTGAACAGCGCGGGTCCGAGGACCGAGCCCTGGGGGACCCCACTGCCCGCATCCCTCCAGGTCAAAAATGACCCGTCCACCACCACTCTCTGCGTGCGGCCCTCCAGCCAATTTGCGACTCATCTGACTGTGTAGGCATTGACATCACAGTCACCTAATTTCTTAGTGAGAATGGGGTGAGAGACAGTGTTGAAGGCCTTCCCAAAGTCCAGAAAGACTACATCCACCGCGACACCTACATCCAAGGATTTTGTGACCTGATCATAGAAGGCCACCAGGTTGGTCTGACAGGACCTGCCTCGAATGAACCCATGTTGATTGCCCCTGAGCATAATTTTCCCTGCTGGTCCCTCGCAGATGTGCTCCTGGATAATTTTCTCAAAATTTATATTTCTTGGGCTGTGACTTCTACAGGACCTACACACACATATCAACCTTCCACTGACATCAATTTACTCTGCAGATTGAGGCTGTGTATGGCTCTTTGCTGGATTAACTGATATGCTAGTAAAAAAAGGCCACTTCTGGGAAGCTCTATAAGTTGAACCATTTAAAAGCAGACTGTAAGACACACTGGAACATGCCTACTATCATGTGGAGAGACGACTTGGATTTTTGCCATCAGTACTAATGGTTTCAAGGCTTTCAGCTGTCTTATGCAAAAGCTAAGCATAAGACTTTGGATCGTTAGCACAATACAGAGAAAGGTTTTGTTTTCCTTAAGAAAAACCTAACTTAAAAAACTAGAGCTGCACTTTTCAGTAGTGGCTATTTCCAATAGCTCTACTGAAGATGATGGAAGGTGGTGATTGCATCTACAAATCAGGTCTTCAAGAAATCTGCAGTCAAGGATTTGGCAGTAATGTCTTGACTCTGCTCAAAGTTATCTCAGAGGGGATACTGCCATACACTTAGCCCCACTTCTCTTGTACACCTCAATGGTAGCTTTACCTCTGCTTCTCTTTCTCTCTCAATCCCTCTGTCTGGCCTAACCTCTCATATCTATTGCATTTTGGGAAGTAGTATATTTAATCCTTGCCCCGCTCCTCACCTTTCTTTTGAATTTGGCTGGAGACCTACACACAGAAACTCAGCAGGAATTACTGGAATCTGAACTGCAAGCTTTCTGGATATCTCATGTTTAACCAGTTTTGGTTTTTAAACCTAACATTTTAAGGAGGAATTAATTTCAGCCTTATCATTTTGGTAAAGCTAAAGCAGATGCATATACTACAAGATGGGGGACATTTACTCTAAATGACTTTAATACTTTAATAGTACAGAACAGCCATTCTAATCATTCCCAGGAGCCAAGAATTACATGGAGAGGAATTTGCTTTGCTTGCTGAGTCCAAAGTGGTCTGACTTAATCTTCTTTTGGATTTGAGGGCAATAGAAAGATTGGGAGAGGGGGTGAATGAAATCAGAGAAATCTGCTTATGTCTGCATTGCAATGAAAGGACATAACTGCATGTTGTAAACAAGTGTGAGCTATTTTTAATCTCTCTAGCTCGGGTACTGACAGCACCAACAACATGGCAGAACAGGCTGCAGCATGTGTAGTCACTCAAATACTGCGGCCATGTGCAGATATTCTGTTTCTCCTGGAAGAGTTGGTGATTTCTGGGAGAAACCATGAGTATACAGGTGCTCAGATCATACTGAGATGTGTGCACAGGGCTCCCCTGGCTGTGCAGCATCAGTACCGCAAGTGCTCTACTCTTCAGGGGCTCAGTATTTGAATGCCTGTGCAGACATCTACAGGTATGTTCTTCTACCAGGAAAACAAACCTGGGACAATTTTCCTTGGTCATTCAAACATGCGTATGCAACCATAATTAAGGTCTTCTACAGGATATCAGAGCCAACATGGGAGCAATGCTCCTACGACTACACGGGCACTGGTACCCACATCAGCTAAATTAAAGACAGCGAGGGTATTTCTACGTGAACTGTAAGCAGGAGGTAGCACTGCAGCTCAGACACCCTCTCACTCCACAACGGACTGCTTCAGAATCAGGGCAGTTTCTCATTGAACTAAAACATAGACAAGGAATACAAAACGAGGATGAGGTGACAAACATGCGCTGTGTGTTTATCCAGCATTGGCCACATACATGATATCATGCCAATATCTACAAGTCCACACATAGAAAATTCAAAGAGGCCTACCCCATCTATCAGACAATAGTTGTAAATTGTACCTTATTCTTAGTCTGATTTTCAACGGTCACAGCTTTAGTAGGTAGCAAGTTTAAAATGAACATAAGGACATTCTCTCTCACACGACACGTAATTAAAGTGTGGAGCTCATTGCCACAAGTTGTTGTGGAAGTTGACGGCTTAGCCAGATGCCAAAAGGGACTGGACAAAGTCTTGGAGGAAAGGTGCAGCAGTAGCTACTGAGCATGGGAGCTAGGGGAACAGTCTCTAAACCAGAGCTTCCTAGACCTTAAATGCTGGGGCTGCAAGTGGCAGAGGAGCAGTGAAAAGGACCCTGGTCATACCCTGGTCACTCCCCTTTCAGCATCCACTCTCTGTCACCGTGTGAGACAGGCAACAGTAAATGGCAGTTCTTATGTTCTCCACAAGCCTTCACTCACAGAGGTAACATAAGGGATAGTCACAAGCACTAATAACTCAGAAAACTGAATTTCTGAAGCTTTCATAAACTCATGGAACCACAGAACAAGAGGGCTGGAAAGGATCTGAGGAGATTATCTAGGGCAAGCCCCTACAGAAGGCAGGATCTTCCCAGCCTGAACCATTGCATCCCAGTGTCTGTCTAAGCTAGGGGTTTTCAACCTTTTTTAGACTCAAAGCACCCACTTGGAAAATGCCAGCTCTTAACTTTCACCTGGTTTTTGACTACAGGAAAATCATAGAGCCATTCTTTTGTTGCAAAGAACTCAGGAAGACCACAATAGTTCTGACATTATGGCTTCCTTTGTGAAATCTCCAGGTTTATCTTGTGAATCGTGTGGGTGTTTGCACCTTGTGACACCCCACAGCACCCTAAAAAGGATCTCACAGCACCACAAGGCTGGCACCTTAACTGAGAATCACTGATTTAACTTGTACTTAAAAGCTTCAAGATACCACAGCCTCTCTAGTTAATGTAGTCCAGTGCTTAAGCACCCTCCAAATTAGATGCTGTTGCATGACCTTGCAGGTCACCATTAAGAAATTTTTCTTATCTTAGACCACATGTAAATCTTCAGGTTTATAACCTTCCTGTATGACCTTTTGCAAATCCTCTTCCTTCTTGCTATTTATATCCTTCAAGCAATCTTAGTAAATCACTTTCTATAAGAAGTTATTGCTTTCTCCTAATTTCCCCCCTCAAACTCAGGCCTTCCACTTCTCCAAGACACATGAAAGCCCTTGTTTCCCCACATGTAGAGTGTGCCACCACTACCAAAATATAGAGGCAACTCTTCTTCCTATAATGCAAAGTAAAAACAGTGACGCTGCAGCTCAGCTCTCTCAGCTTGACAGCTACTATCTCCCGTTTTTTTCCTAAGCACATGAAGACTGTGTTTTACTGACTGCTGGGTGAAATGTTCCTGTAACATCTAAGTGTATGCAGTGCTTTCCTTCACACTAGTTAGAGAAGGAAACCCCCTCAGCTCATGCTGGCATCAGCTCTGCCCAAACCCAACCCAGGTTGCAATAGCCAATAGAAGTATTCCCATACTTTCTTACATATAACCTGCACCTTTCCCCCCAGAAAAACAGCTTGTAAAACTTGGGGTGCGTATTATATGTGAGAAACAGATCCTCACAGGTCTGGAAACATGTCCCCACATGCTGAATTGGACCTGGCATGTATGCCCAGACCTGGTGCACTGGACCAAACTGGCACAGAGGGTCGCTCAGCAAGCCCTATGTAGTGCACGGGGCTGGCCAGGAGCAGTATGGCTGCCTCACTGCTGCTCCTCCTCAGATACTTATCCAAAGAAAGTTATTTTTTCCTTCCATGCTGCTTCAAAAAAACAGGGCATAAATTCTACTCAAGGGCAGGTGATATGCAAGAATATACAGTGTTAAATTTGGGGGAGAGATTAAATCATTTTTTATCCTCTTGATAACATGTAATTTAAAATGTAGCACACATCATGTCATAGCATGCACAAATCTCTTGGAAATGCTATCCTGAAGATAACCTCCCTGCCCAACTGCAGCCTGAATAATGAAAAATCCCAGCAGGATGTACAGCAGTATTCAAGAAAAATAGCTGTTTATACTCCTCTGCTTTTTTAGCTTGAGCATTTTCACCCCACCATTGATCCTCTGGAAATGTTTTCCTTGTTCAAGCAGTTACTGGTTATTTTGAAGAGATACCAATTGTGGAAATCACAGACTCGGGACTGCTGAAAGTAGACCTGACACAATTATAGTAAGCAGGCTCTAGAGAATAATCCTCATTGCCAGTAGCTAAGCTTGTCCTTTCCTAATTTTTCTGAAGCTTAGTCATTTGCTGGTAGCATGTGCTACGAGTTATCAGTCCTACAGCTTGATTATCCACTGTTCACCAGCACCTATAGGGCAACTAGGGGTGGGTAATCGGGAGACCAGCCCCAGGAGTGGCTTTAGAGGGGTGCCAAAGGCAGCCACAATGGCAGCAGCATCCAGCGTACAGAGAGACAGTATTGAGACAGCATCAGCCAAGGACTTTAAGGCTGCAGAAACAAACCATTATATCCTGGGACAATGTGCAAGACTACAGCTATCCATGTCTGTTATCCCAGGCTAAATCCTAAAAAATGTTTCCTGAATAAGAGATAATAACAGCTTATCCCAGAATAGTGCAAAGTACATCTGTACAGTCCACCTGGGATTTTATCATTGAATCAACGGCAGAAAAGTGGTAGTGCATTCAGCTGCTCTCTAAACCCTGATTAGATGAGCAATGTGTTTACATGCCAAATCTTGGATACTTTTGGTCTGGGGTAAATACAGGCACAACATATCCAGGGACAAATGCAACATCTAATCTATGTTTCTGGTAAGATTCTCTGCACTCAGCATTCATCCCCTTCTCACCTCCTACCCTGCTCTCTGGCATCTCTGCCCCAGGCAGCAAATTTGATAGCTACGCCTCTGGGATCATGTACACCAATGTGAACAAGACACAAGACGAGTAAACCCCTTTTCCAGAAATGACTTGCACTTTGCACAATGGAGAACTAAATTCCTGGCGTACCCCAAATATATTTTGGCAGGTATTTTATTTCACCTGCAAATATCGGTTTGTACTATAATTCATGCTACAAACAACACCATTAGGATGAAGAAGGCCAAGAAGCGTGGTCAGATTTTCTTCTGGAGTGATACAAGCACTGGCACAAAGGGAAGGGTGCTCCACGCTTGGAAAAAGAATCCTGGACTATGGAAGAGCGTCACTGTGCAGCAGGTAGCAAAAGATTGCTGTTTGTATTTCCACCGTCCTCTGGACAGTGCTGTGCAAATAAATTGATTTGGGGGGGGTCTGATCAAACCAAATTTAAAATTTTCATTTTTTCCACCTGAAAACCAGAAACTGAAGAGGGGTGGAATAAATAATCCCAAAATAACACATCCATTCCCTGCTTATTTAGGGCAGGGATAGTGCCCACATATGTGCCACATCTCAGGCAAGTGCCCTATGAACCCAACTAGTGGGTATCCAATAGAAGGGAGCTCTCAGTCCCTCCTGGCAGAGAGGTTTGACTTTGCATAAAATACTTAAAGATTTACCAGTGCAATGAGCAGAAAGAACTCCCTACCCCGGTGGTCAGGCCACCGTCACAGGTCTGTGCGCTCTCTACTCCAATGGAGGTTGAAATTATTTGTACAGAAAGTGGCACAGCTTCAAACAGGAGGGAGGGAGTATGGCTCCCACCCCAGAGCAGCCCTGAGCTCAGCATTCAGAGAACTTTCCTAGAAGAGGCAAGGCATGTGAGTTCAAATCATCTGAGGAGAGCATAAGACTTCCACTCCTATATTCTGCTCTAACTATTTAGCTTCTGGACAAAAGAGAGATCATGCCCCTCTCTCCCTTTTAAGAAATTAGCCCTGATTTTTTTTTTTTTAAACACGAAACAAAAGAGCAAAGCCTATGTGAACTTGCAAACAGTACAGGGAAGATGGAAACAGGTTTTTTGACACAGTTATTAATTGCTGGGGTGGAAAAAAATATCATTTGTCTGTACCAAGAAGCCCTAGTCATGGACAAGAGCCCCATGTGCCGGGCACTGTACAACCGCAGACCATGAAACTGGTTTGTACCCCAAAGAATTTATAATTACACATAAGACAAGAAACAGATAGAGGAAAATGGAGCATGGGGAAACAATGAAGCCACACTAGTCAGCTTGATAGGGATTGCTTTCCGCACAGCAGCAGATTAAGCAGGCACAGATGTGGAGTGGTCCTAATGCATGACTGGTTTTTGGGTGGCTTTGTGACACAAACAGAAGAACAAAACTCCTTAAGGCACGTGTGGACACAAATGGATTAAAAATATCTTTCCCACCCTGCCATCCTGCCCCGATGCCCCTCCCCAATCGTGGAACTAACGGCAGGAACCTGCCAAACATCAGTGCTCGACCACATCGCACAACGGCCCCCCCCCGCTCGTCTTTTTTCGGTGCAGGTAGGAGCACTCTTCGTTCAGGCCACCCAACAGCTTCTCTGTAAGACCCCGTTGTTTATGACTGGCAACTGTTGGGGAGACGGCTTTCAGCAACAATCGTTCAGCTGCTTCCGAGAACATGTTTTAATTTACGGTAAAAGGAAAAACTTTTCCGTGGAGAGGCCTTAACACAAGTCTTGGATTCATGTTTTGTGAGTGGGGGGTTGAAATTTGCCCAAATCTGCTCAAGTCACAAACTCCTGAAAAAAAAAAAATCTCCATTTGTATAAATTAATTACTGAGCTATTGAAGTCTATACTAAAAGGCATGGACAGCTGAGAGAGTTGAACCACTGTAAGGGGCAGGGACTTACTATTTTGCCATTGAAGTCACGGTATGTTTTGTCCGCTTGCTCCTCACTTGCAGTAAGTGAAGTTGCTTGAGTAATTTATCCCCTTTCCTTCAGCTAACTGTGGTTTTGCTTATTCTAGGTTCAGAGAGGACAGATGAAACATTTACTTTGGATTCAGCTGACATACTTTAAGACTCATAGGAAAATAGGGCTGGAAGGGACCTCAGGAGGTCACCTGGTGCAGCCCACTGTTCAAGGCAGTATCATCCCCTACTAAACCATCCTAGTCAAGTGTCTATCTAACCTGCTCTTGAACATTTCCAAGAATAGACATTCCCCACCCTCTTTGGGTAATGTGCTCCAATGCTTGATCATCCTCATAGCCAGAAAGTTCTTCCTAATTTCCAACCTAAATTTTCCCTGCTGTAAGTCTGAAATTGTTGTCTCAGTGCCATCCCCTGTGGCCATGGAGACCAGTCCATCCTCTTTATAACTACCCTTCAGGTATTAGATGACTGTTAGCAAATCCTACCCGAGTCCTCTCTTCTTCCAACTAAAATAATCCCAGTTATTTCAGCCTTTCCTCTAAACGCTTCCACCCCCTCTAAAAGGATATAATTGTAGGTCTGCCCATGCCTTACAGTTCCCTAAAGTTTTCGCTGGTACTGACCATTCTCCATCCCAAAGCTGAAATTGCTCTGCCTGGGGCATTGGAACTGGGCACAGAACCTGGAAGCAGGAAAACAGAAACCACAGAGAAGATGGTGCTTTCCATTGGCACGCGGGCAGTGTGAAGAAGGAAGAATAAGCAATGAACCAGAATATGGAGGGGTGAGCTGCAAGAGCCAAGAAGCAAGGAGGGGGGACCAGGACAGGGAGCCATGATGAGTCAGGGCACCAGAGCAGAGGTTTGGAGAAGACTAGACCAAAAAGGCAACAGAAGGTCAGGGGGTACCACTGAGAGTAGAAAGGACAGGAAGGGACAGTGACAAAAGGGGTGAGACTTGGTGGGCCAAAGAGAGAGCCTGTACCAAGACAGCATGCTTCCTGTGAACTGAAACAGAACCCAGGGTCCCCAAATCTCAGTGTCCTTCTGACATCAAAGACCAGTGAAGGTGACTAGCAAAACGCATGCCTCGTCCACCTGCAGTGCCTGGCCTTCAGAGGACAGCAACCTACTACTGAAGTTAGCTTGAGTGAAAGACAACTGCATTGGGGTTCAAACAGCTCTCACACGGCTGATGGCACAGGTGGGAGCCAGGTGCCACAGGATGGAATTTCTGGTTTTTTCCTATTTTCTTTTGAAAAAAATAGGAACTTGTATACCAGCTATATCAAAAAAGCACTAAGGTTGCAAAATCAAGCACTCAAAAGATCAAAATGAAAGAACTAGTGTGACCCCATAAAACCTAAACACGCATAATGCATGATAAAGTCTTCAATGGCATGAATATCTACCCCTTTTTCCACAGAACCTTGTCTTATCCAGCGAATGGGATGGACTATGCAGAGGGGTGAATCAGGGTTATATATTAGTGGAGCCTGTTGTCTTAAGGACCCTGGCCTTATTTGTTCAGGAATTTAAAAGGCATGCACTGAATATGACCGAGAACAAATTCCTTAACAGAGAAGCTTTTCCCTTTAAGACAGAGCACTCAGCCCTGTTGAAAGTCCAGGTGCGGGGCATTCAGGTAGATGGGGAGTTTCCCATTTGGATTTTGAAAAGGCTCCTAGAAGAGTAAGCAGAAGAGGAGAAAGAAAGCTGTGAGCAGAACAGCTAACTATAAGGGTGGGCCAAGCTGCTGTACCGGAGCCAGAGCCAAAGCTCTCCTCCTAACGCAGGAAAGGGCAGAAGGGTTTTGATTTGTTTTTTATTACTTTGCTTGTTTTTTGCTTAAAGTCTTCATTTTATTTGAAAGTTGCTGGCTTTGGGGCTGAGGGAGCAAAACCCACCTGCAGAACTCAGTAGCCTGCCACCTGCTTCCAGTGCCCAGGTTGAGACTCCTGTGATCTGGTTTACAAAAATGCCAGAAGAGTCAATGGGAGTTGTTCTGCACAGTTTGGAACAGGCACCCCCTCACTTCACAGAGGCATTGTGAAAATGCATTCATTCGTGTTGAGGAAGGATTCAGATACCATATAAGAGTCTATGATAAAATCAAGAATTCCGTCTTCAGAGAAGGGTTGAACAAAACAATCTGTGGTGAATAAGGCAGAGTCCCACCCACCATGGGGAGCAACTGGGACCACTGAACAGCTTGTTCAATAAGCACCAGCCACGCTGTGCCCTGAACGAGGTGAGGTCCTGTGGAAGTACAGAGGGTATCATTGTGTAACTGAAGATTGCTTCCAACTCATACGCCCAAGGGAGCTGAATTGAGGTTGCGCAGAAAGAAAAACTTAATTTTGACAGGTGCTCACTTTTGAGTGTTTGATGTTGTCATGTCAATATTCTTTTAATATATTTTAATCATATATAATCTTTGGGCAGAACTACATGGAAATCCCACTGATTACACACACCAAAGATAGTTTTGGTTTACCTCCAGTTGTTCTCACGTGTCTTGCCACTTTCATCTAAAATAAACTGCACTGCGAGGCATTAGATTAGTGTGTACAGAAGAACAGAAAAGGCCTGGCATGATTCGTAGTGCTTCAAAATCTGGACTTCTTTGTTGGATGAATCCTTTATATCACACCATCTTTTAGTCCAAGGATTATAAAAACATGTCAAGAGAAAGCACAAGTAAGATTAGAGGATATAATAACACTTTATCCTCAGTGCAAAGTAGATACAATATCAGATAGTTTTCACTGCGTAACATAAATCTGCCAGAAAAGCTATCCTATGTTACACTGTGTTTTCAAAGCTTCTGACGCAGTCAGTGAGCGGCGGAAAGGATCCCAGATCTCAGCTCCCAGTCATGCACGCTCTCCATTGTGTTCTTCTCACGGAGCGTGCTAGGAATAGTCTTGCCTGTCCCCGTACTGCGGAGAGGAGACAGTCAGCTTTCTGATCCTCTCTACTTCAAAAACATGCAATGTGCACCAAAAGCAAGTGCACCCATGTCACTTCCTCCTACCTAGAATCATAGAAAATTAGGGTTGGAAGGGACCTCAGGAGGTCATTTAGTTCAACGCCCTGATCAAAGGAGAACCATCCCCAACTAGATCATCCCAGCAAGGCTTTGTCAAACCAGGCCTTAAAAATCTCCAAGGATGGAGAGTCCACCACGTCTTTAGGTAACCTGTTCCAGTCCTTCACCCCCCTAGTGAGAGAGTTTTTCCTAATAACCAACCTAATCTTCCCTTGCTGCAACTTGAGATGACTTCTCTTTGTTCTGACATCTGCCCCCACTGAGAACAGTCCAGCTCCTTCCTTTTTCGGACACAAGGCACCAAATGTGACCTCACCTATGCCTAACAGAGGGGAATAATTACTGCCCTCGATCTGCCCTCGATCTGCTGGCAACACTTCTACTAATGCAGCCAGTATGCCATTAGCCTTCCTGGCAACAAAAGCTCACTCATATCCAGCTTATTGTCCACTGTCACCCCCAGGTCCTTTTCTGCAGAGCTGCTGCCCAGCCAGTCAGCCCCCAGCCTGTACTGGTGCATGGGATTGTTCTGTCCTAAGTGCAAGACTTTGCATTTGTCCTTGTTGAACCTCATGAGATTCCTTTTGGTCCAATCATCCCATTTGTCTAGGTCACTCTGAATCTTAGCCCTACCCTCCAGTCTGTTTACTACTACCCCCCACCTCCCAGTTTGGTGTCATCAATAAACTTGCTGAGGGTGCACTCTATGCCATCTTCCAGATCGTTAATGAAGATATAGAACAAAAGCAGCCCCAGGACTGACCCCTGGGGCAATCCACTTGATACCAGCTGATGACTAGGCCTCAAGCCATTGATCGCTACCCATTGAGCCTGAAGATCCAGCCAGCCTTCTATCCATCTTACAGTCCGCTCATCCAGATTATATTACCTTAGCTTGCTTGAAAGAATGCTCTGGGTGACTGTATCAAAAGCTTTACTAATGTCAAGGTATATCACATCCATTGTTTTCCCCACATCCACGGAGCCAGTCATCTCATCACAGAAGGCAATCAGGTTGGTCAGGTGTGTCTTGCTCTTGATGAATCCGTGCAGACTGTTCCTCATCACTTTCTTCTCCTCCAAGTGTTTAGAAATGGATTCCTTGAGGATCTGCTCTATGATTTTTCTAGGGACTGAGGTGAGGCTGACTGGTCTGTAGTTCCCTGGATCCTTTTTCTTCCCTTTCTTAAATATGGGTACTATATTTGCCCTTTTCCAATCATCCAGGATGTCCCCTGTTGGCCAGAAGTTTTCAAAGATAATGGCCAGTGATAATACCTCTCACCTTTCATCTCTTTCCTTTCACACCTCTCTGTAGTTACATCACTATCTTAAAGAATTCGCCCTGCCCTGACCAATCTTTCCTAAAAATACCACATCTATCCCTGTCAGTCACTACCAGGCTATACAGAGAGGTCACACCTGACCGGGTGCCGACTGTCCCAGATCAACAAGGGGCAGTACAACCAGTTACACACAAAGCCATTCCAACTAGCATTGCTACTTCTCCATTGGGTGGCCAGCAAGAGCACACAGCCTGGCCAGTTGTTAGGACATGACCCACAACAACCTTACAGAGGGACACCACAATGTCCCAGGGAAAAGTGACAGCCTAATTAGGGTTGCAGGACAAAGAGCCTCAGAGGTAGAATAACTGATAAGCTGGCCAAGTAAGGCAAAGCCATCATGGTGCATTGATTTCAGTAACATTAACGTACGCATATGCATACACACACACACTGTTCACCCTGAAGACCTGGCTGCATTCCTGCATAACCCTGTGCATTTCCTTTTACCTTGGTGGGATTTTCAAAAGCAGGCAATGTTGGCCAACTTCAGTGAGAGCCAAGTTAGGCTAATGAGGAGCACTTCTGAAAATCCCACTGTGTGTTATTAAAAAAGGACAAAATATTTACCTGGAGCAATCCTCAGCATTTTAATGAATCTGAATTGCGTGATCTGAAAGCTAATCTGTGCTCAACTGAAACCTTGGTGCTCCTGACAGTTACTCAGCCCACTGGCTGTATGAAAGAAATGCTTGAGTGATATTTGCCCTGTTTGGTCTATTATCTAGGCTTCTACATTTGCATTTAGTGAGATACTCAAAGCAACTGCTGATACAGAAAGGTTTAGGAAGCCTGTTCTGTGTAGAAAAGCCAGAACAAAACACACCTGGAATGAACACAAATGTACAAGTACATAACAATAGAAGTGGAAAGATAGAAATGCTCGGAGCCAGATTTGTGACGCAGATTTGAAAGTAAAAAGATATGTAAATGTTACTGCCCTTGTGGCAAGAAACCCATTAATATGTTACTGCGTCTCTCCCTCCTGACAAGGAAAGTATTTGGCTCGTAGGAAGCATAGTTAGAGAGCTGGCAGGAAGAGATCAGATAAAACTGCCTAATATTATGAATACATTACCTGAAAGCTCCCAAAATCTGTCAATCTAGAGAGTGAACATAATGACCTGAACCTCCCCACTTCCCCCTGAGGTTTATGTCCAGGCCTGAATCTCACCTCAGCTGCCATTTTTCACTCCTCTAATTTTCTTCTAAAATGTAAAGTCCCCAAATAACCAGTCCTTTTCCCCCCACCCCAACTGGGTTTCCTTTAAATAAAGATAGTTGACTTTTAATTGGAGACTGACTTTCCGCACTCCTGGTTGGAGATAGGGCTTTCCCCATAGGCTGCACAACCTCCAAGATACTGAAAGACTCTCATGGCCCATTAAGTCCCATCCCCTGCTATTTAAGGGAACTATCTTACATGAGCTGTTTTAGCAAACTCCATCTTAAATCTAGCTAGGCGTCTATACCTCCTGACAGGCTATTCTAGGAACTCCTTGCTCCAATGGTTAGAATTATTTTCAACTTCCATCCTAAGTTTATTTGGGGCTAGCTTATATACCATTTACTTTTATGCCAAATATCCTTTAGCTCAGTTCTCAACCAGGGGTCCACAGCTCCTGGGGGGCTGCTAGCAGATGTCGGGGGTCCACCCAGGCCAGCCCAGCCCAGTGTGGAGAGGAGCCACCTTGGCTCTCCCAGGGCTCAGGTGAGTCCCGAGGAAGGGGCAGGGGTGGGGGCAGGCCTCCCCTTCCCTGCCTGGGCCCACAGCCTCCGTCTCGTGGGCAGTGCTGGGGGCAGGCAGGTGAGGCTCTGCATTGCTGCTCAGGTGAGTGGGGCCCCAGGTCTCCCCCACTGCCGAGCCTCACCTGCTGCACCTGCAGCCAGGGCTGGGAGCCAGGCAGTTGTGCCACAGGTGGGCCAGGGACTTTTTATAGCATGCTGGGGGGGACGGGAAGGACTCAAAAAGTAAAAGGTTGAGACCCCCTGCTTTAGTTCAAAGAGCTCTTCCACCCTGGTGAAGCGCATCATGAGCGTGTGAAGAGCCACAACTGAATCTGAAGTCCCAAGAAAAGTGTTGAGAATGCCTGGACTTCACAGAGTAACTTTACCCTAGGCGAGAGCCTCAAGGATGGAAAGTTTCTTTGCTCCCACATACCGGAGAGTGCAAGTCACAGAGAATGTCATGATCCTCCTCTGATAAGAAGATCTAGGGAAAAGGCCTGTTCTCTTCTCTGACAAAGTACAGAATTGCATTGTGGGTCAAAGTATGGAGGGATCCACCTGTCTTAAATACCATATTTACTCAAATCTAAGATGATCCTTAATTTGAGATGACTCCCCCCAATAATTAGATTCCACGCAAGGAAAAAAAAAATTAGTAATTTAAAAAAATTTAAAATATTTTTTTTTATAAAAAGACATACTGACAAAAACTGTAACAATGCCAGTAAGTCAGAAATTCAACACTAGCTTCAATTCAATCCAAACATTAACTTAATCTATATTAGGTTCTGTCCAGAACCTGGTAAGTGCTACTCCTTTCTTAGATCCTACAACTTAGGACAGGTCACGTTTACATGCATCCTCACTCTCACGCTTTTCACCCTTCTCATCTTATCCCTCATCTTCCCACAAAACATTATCTTCAGTTCCATCCCTGGCATTGGACATACAGCATTTCTTGAAGCCTTAAACTGAGTTCTCATACCAGTAGGTATGACTACAAGATCACAATTCATTGAATGAATTTTTGCTTTCCCATCTGCTGTTGAATGCCCTCTGAATGAATCTAGCACTAACATTCCTCTTTTTTTTTAGCAGTGACCCAGGTTTCCATGTCCACACAGCATCTAACTAGTCATTCATCAGTTCATGTGACAGCCATCCTTGTTCCTGGCACCTACCCACTATTACTGGTGGCAGCTTTTCTTTTGGCAGAATTTTGCATTTCAAAATCATAAAGAGTAGCAATTTTCTTTCATCTGCCAATACTGCTAGCATCACTGTAATTCATGATTTTTCATTTCCTGTAATTCTCATAATTATGGATTTTGCACATTTCTCATGGATGGTGACATTGTTCAACATGTCAAAATAGACTGGAGTCTCATCAGCATTACCCATCTGGCCCAGCAGGTAATCATGAATTTTGTGTAGCCCAATAATGCACTGCTGGAATTCAACAAGGTTTCCGCTGCAGTCTGATGATAACTTTTGTGGAAGTGATGTTCTTCATCTCCTGGCTAAGCCACTATGTTGCATCATTCAGATACATCACAAACTACTTGCTTTGAATGATTGAAGGGGAACGTTCAATTCCTTCGCTATTTCTAATGCCTTGAGTTGAAGTACTTCACAGGCGATTGACAGTCCCCCCTTTCTTTTTTCTTGAACATACTTGGGAACTTGCTTATTGATTTCAGGAAAGCGACCTTGGTTTGGATCCCCACATGTTTTCCATGTTGACTTAGCATTCTCGAGTTTTCCTTTTAATTGTCTCCATCAATGCACATTTGCTTCAGTAATGTTATAGTTACTTCTTGCCTCACAATTAGTTATTTTTTCAGCATAATTTATAACTTTCATTTAAAGTTTGTACCACCATTGTACCTTATTTCTTTTGGTATCTTCACATTTGTAGTGCTACTTTCTCCTTTTTCTACATGGTCTGTCATGGGGGTTTCTCTGCCATCTCTCACTCTACAGAACGTACCATGGGTTTCTATGGTTTAAAATTTTGGCCAGTCAATGGTGATCATGCCCTGTAATTGGCTGCTTTCTCTGCTACTCCACTGGGTGCTTCCCTGCCACCGGCACTCCCTCCACTGGGTGCCTTGCTGCCACTTGCCTCGCTGCTATTGGGTGCCCTGTCATATGCTGGTTCCCTTGCTGCCTAGAGCCTTGCTGTGTGCTAGATCCCTCACTGGCATGCCCATGCTGGGTCCCCCATCACCATTTCTCGGTTCCTTGTCATGTGCTAAATCCCTCATCAGCATGCACATTCTGGGTCCCTTATCATTGCTGCCAGGTCTCTCACCAATGCATGCTGGGTGTCTCACCTCATGTTGGGTTCCTTGCCACGTGCTGAATCGTTTGCTGCCACTGCTAGGAGTCTTACTGCATGCTGGATCCCTCCCTAATGCTGCCTGTAGCCTCCCCATGAATTAGATCCCCCTGCTGCATGCTGGGCCCCTTGTCACTGCAGTCAGGTCCCTCCCTGCAGCATGCAGGGTGCCTAGTGGCTAGCCCCTCAGGGTCCTTCCCTGCTGTGTGCTGGCCAGGGTCCTTCCTCCCTGCAGGTTGGCCGGCCTCTATGTGGTTCCCTCCCTGCTGTGTGCCTGGCCAGCCCCTCCTCACAGCATGCTGGATGCCTGGCAGGCAGATGATCAAGTCGTTCCCAGCTGCTGCCTGGCCAGCAGGTGCCAAGGCAACTCAACACATGCTGGCCAGGTTCCTTGCATGCAGCTTGAAATGACCCGGGCAAGCACTGGACAAGCACCGTCCCCGCAGGATGTGGGGGTTTCTGGCCAGCACATGCCAAGTCACTCTGAGCTGCTGCCCCAGTGGTAGGTACTGGAGCAACCTGGCACCCAGCAAGGGACCCAGCCAGGCTGCCAGCATGTGATGAGTTGCTCCAGCACCCAGAGCTGGAGGGTCCACCTCTACGGCTGGCTCTGCCAGCCAGGCACCATCCCCACAGTGTGCAGGGTTTCTGGCCAGCACATGCTGAGTCCTGAGCTGCTGCCCCAGCAGCAGGTGCTAGAGCAACTTGTTACACGCTGGCAACCTGGCCAGGTCCATTTTAGTGTGCCAGGTTGCTCCAGTACCTGCAGTAACTCAGAGCAACTCAACGTGTGCTGGCCAGAAGCCCCGTGCACTGTGGGAATGATGTCTGGCTGGCATCTGCCAGGTCATTACAAGCTGCATGTGGGGTTTCTGGCCAGCGGGTGCTGAAGCAAGTGGGCACATGCTGGCAGGCAGCAGCTTGGAGGGACCCTGCACTGACCAACCCTCCATCCCCCTTTCTTTAACCTTAAACAGCTACAGGAAAGCATGTGACAATTTAAAACATCTTCTGAAAATTGCTCTCTTGATACCATGAAGTACCAAGCAGATTGTACCTTTCATCAAAGCCCTTAAACATGTGCTTAGCTTTCAGTATCCCACAGCGGTCAACGGGATCCTTCACAAAGCTTAGAGCCTTTGTGGGATCAGGGCCATCACAAACAAAGTTGAGTAGACAGGTCACCAGACTGAGAGTCACAGAAAATGAGGCTACTTGAGCTTTGCAACTGCCATTAAAAAAGACACTGGGTAAATCACTTAACTTTACTCTTGCTGATCTTCTGGCAGTAAAATGAGGATAGCTGCATGCTGAGGGGAGCCTGGGTGCCCTGTGCTGGCTGGTGACATGCTGGGTACCTGGCCACTCTGGGTCCTCACTAACCTTGCTGCTCCCTGTGCATTTTCTGATTTCAGGTAAGTTGCATGTGATTACAAGATGAGGCCTGATTTTCCCCCATGTTCAAAACCTCATCTTATAATTGAGTAAATGCGGTACTTTGAGATCTGTGGATGAAACCTGCTATGCGTCCTAGATACCTGTTTCAGGTCTGAGCCAAAACCCACTGATGTAGACAGACACCACCTCTGCGCAGTGCCTCCTATTCCACTAAAAACTAAAGCCAGTTCAACTCTGATTGGAGACTTTGAGTGTCTCAATGGAGACATAACAGGACCAAGTTTCAGAAAAGCTAAGACACTGCTTAATGAAGGAAAACAATAGTTTTTTTGAAGCATCTAAAGATCTCAACCTACTCTAGTTACCCTCATTCACTAGTCACTTTTGAAAGCCACATCCAACCAGCGTGTGGGGAAAAGGGATAGAAGGAACAGCCTAAAGATTGGCCAATGTGTCACACTGTTTCGCACCAGTTTTCAAAAATAACCATGAACAGGGCACAATTTTTTAGGGAGGGTTATTCATACAATAATCTTTAATGAAAATAAATTAGTTTGGTTTACTCTATGGTTTGCTGCTGGAAAAGGCTTTTGTAGCTGGGACAGGGGTAAAGCCTTTAGAAACCAAAACCTGTTGGATTCCACTCCCTTTGTTCAAGATGAAAGTTATAGAAAAAAAGAAAAAGGAAAGGGTCAACAGCTAAGGAAGCATGGCACGTCTCTCTCAACACTGTTGGAAGTGTTGAGCCTTATGCAATGCATATATATGCACTGCGGCAAGCTGTAACAGCCTGCCCTCTCACGCATGCTATTATTTGTTCTTTAATTGAATTTTAACATAAAGCCTTGTATTTTATTAACCTTCCCCTCAATTAATAATTACCTAGGCAATCTCTCCTTCAATCAGTTCACAAAGCCTCTTACATAGGCACCTGAACGCGCAGCGTCTCAGAAGCCGGGCTCATCATATACTTTCCAGGTTCTTGTAATCATTTCATGAAGTTAGGAAATTCTCATCTATTGAGCGCCAGTAGACCAAGGAGAAATGTTATGGCTCGTCACCAACTGAGATCAGGTGAAAAGAATGCAGTGCAGGGCTTTCAAATTAAATTACCATTTTTCAGCGTGGAGTGGCACAATCTGTCTTTAGTAAAAGAACCTTTTGTGTAACTTTTAGGGCAAGTTCCAGCCTCTGATTCATGCTGCGGCTCCCTAAATTTTATACCAAATTGCACAGTTAAAAGAGCTGACAGCAGCCTTCACATATATCTTTCCAGTTCACCGATATTCTGTCATTCTTCCAGAAGTACATGTCCTTCGGGGCACAGCCATGCTGCTAGGGCAGCGCTGCCCATGCCCCTCCTGAACCGGAAGCAGTATAGCCCTCTTCTTGCAGTGCTGCGTGCAGGCCAGTCGGCTCTTCTGAGAAGCTCTGTTAGAGTCATCTTGGGGCAAGCAGGTCCCCCCAGAGCATGGAGGAGGATTGGGCATTGTTTTAACACTGCTATCAAGTGAAATAAACCCCGCCATCTCTCCCCAGATTCTTCCTGAAGGTCGTGTTCCCATTGTAAAAAGATCCATGCTGACCCTCTTGAAACACTTTTGCTTTTGCTTTCCAGGAACATCCCAAGTGACTAAGCATTGCCTGACTGTTCTGGGAAAGGGCATTTAAGTCCACATGCTCAAATACTCATGGATAGAGAGTGCTTCAGTGTTGCTTTTTTAAAGCAGTCGCACTGGACACCTGATCGAAGCCAGCACAATCAGGGATCTCCCCACATTAAGAGAGCTGGAATGAGATGGCCAAAGGAAGATGCCTGGTCAGTCTATATCTCCTTCCCCTAGATGACAGGCTATGTTGCAAGTCTAGATGTATAAAGCTAAACACGAGGAATGCACCCTGCTGCACTCCACCATATTCTTTCACAAAGTCAGCATAGAAAAGTAAGTCTGGAAGGCAGTGGCATATAATTATCCCAAAAGGGAGGCCTGATCCATGGCCAGCCACTAGATTAGGATGAGCAGAGAGAGAAGGGTAGACAGCAGAGCTGCAGACTGTGCCACCTCTAATTCCAGAAGGCATTTTGCCCTGGGGTTTCTAACCAGGCACAGCTTTCCTGCACTCCCTCCAGGGTGCCCCTGGCTTTAAGAGCTACAGTGTGTCCCTGTGCATTAAATGATCTTTTCTTCTCTCCCTCTATTGCCTTTTGATTGTATTCATTCTATCACTCTTTCCTTCCTCCGAGTCTGTCACTCTCCCCACCCCCTCCAAAAGCAACACCACGTGCAGAGGATGCAGTCTGTAAATCCCCATCCAGCATCAGAACTACTGAGTTGGAACTAGACCCCTCACAGAGTAAAATCCTCTTCAGCCCATCCTACACTGACGTTTGGAGGGAGCTGATTGCAGAGAAAGCAGCTAAGCCAAAACCTCAGCGTGCAGTAGAAGAAAAGGGCTATCTATGGTAATGGGAGCCATGGTACACAGGTAGATTATGGTGAAGGGGGCATATAGCAGAGTTCCCAGGCTACTGCAAGATACTGGCCAAGGAAAGGGCTAATATATTTGCTTAACACAGAGAGTCAGTGGCCCCACTGTACTATACAACGGGTGCAGCAAAAATATGAACAGTGCCTCAGCCCCAAATCCTGGCCCTGGGGTGGGAGGGGGGAGTTCACTGTCCCCTCCCCCATACAGACCACAGAACTGGACTTCTGGATGGCTGGATTTCACCCTCCATTTCTCGGTGTTCAAAAAAGGCCCCTAGGACCTCATCAGAGGCTTCAGTGGGAGGTTTGGTGTGTGCCTTGGAGGACTGAGTAGAAGGTAGGTCTGCTGCAAGCCTCAGAAGGGAGAGTAGCTGAGGATTACAGCCTTGTGTGAAGAAGGATGTCACTCAGGGAAAACAGACTGGTTTGCTACGATAAAACTCACAGCTGAGGAGGCAAGTTTTCCTTTTGAGCTGGAAGCTGACAATAAACCCCACTCTTTCCGCCCCCCAAAAAAACAAAACAACCCAACAACCCTAATTAACTTTTTTCAAGGTCCTGATTTAAAGAAGAAAGCAGCATAAGAAAAGCACAGCAAAAGACAAGGCCATGGCATTTGTCTCATGTATGTTCAGGCCTGCCAGCATCCCTGTCTCTGATGTGAGGCTGTCCTCTTTGCAGACTGCAGCTGTGGTTGTTGCTGTGGGCATCTCTGCAATGTGAGCTAAGATTATGAACAGGAGACTAAAAAACTCCTCTTTACCAAACCTCATAAATGTCATAACATAGCCCACCCACCACTCTGGCCTCTGGTTATTGGCAGCTTTGAGAAGAGGCCTCACCTTGCCAGCCACGTTTTCCCTATTTACTCTGATTTCATTCCTCCCTGACCTTGCCTAAGCTCAGAAGCACAGGACTTCTAACCTAGGCAACTGTTCACTTATCAAGAGCCTGGAATGGCTGTTTGCAGTCCCTCGGGACTAACCTTGTCACCACACCACATTAGCTCATGTTTCCATCTCTGACAACTTGCAGCACGTTTTCCTCAGCCAACAAGCCACTTGTTTCCTCTGACACAAAGCACTTTAGCAGCCAAAAGTATAATAGTCAGATAACTGCTCACCCAGCCTCATGTATCTTCTTATTATCTGCTACATTATCCTTATCTAATTGCATGCACTTTGGCTCAATCTGACATTTTCAAAACTACAGATGCTTATTAGCTTTTCTTAGCTCAAAGAGACTGTGCATTATAGTGATTATCGGCTCACGGCACTGCATGTGACATGCTGTAATGAAAGAAAGACCTTTAACCTACTCCAAATGGGACACAATCAGATAGTTTGGTTATCAGCAATGCTCTCAAAACTGTTGCTCTTTATAGAATTTGGGATTGCACCATACTATTAATGGAAAAATAGCTTCCAGTTCTGCAAGGGCTTTTCCATCCCATGCACTTAAAAAAAGAAAAAAAAAGATATAAACAAGAGTCACTCCGCTTGGCCATCAAGGTACAGCCACTTCTAGGTCAAGCAGCAGCAGTGCTTTAAATTACACCACCAGCCAAGGCCCCAGATATGATCAAGGCCCTATGGTGTGCCAGATACTGAGACAGAGAGCAAGCGAGCGAGCCAGAGCGAGAACATCATTGGGTTGGAAGGAACCTCATAGGATATCTAGTTCAACCCCCCTGCACAAATAAATGCTGACAATAAAAAGCTGACAATAAAACCTGTACAAATGCAAGATGTGCTATTTCTGTACTATCTATGTCTACCTGGTTTCTGGGAATCTCTTCCCCAAAGACTTCACATTCTAGACAGATAAGGCGAAAAAACCTATGGAGTGAACACCTTGCCCATAGCCATGCAACAGGTCAGTAGCAGAGACCAGAGACCCCCAAACTCTATCCCTACATGCCTATACAGTGCTGTATCCATTTGTCCAGGTGGATTCCAACAGAAAGATCACAAATGTGCATAGAAATAAGCAAGAATCCATACTTTTTACAAGCAAAAAAAAAAAAAAAAGGTAGAATTAGCTGTAAAGCAGCCCTAACAAACAGAACTTTAACAAGGTAACAACAATGGATTGCAGCCCTAAACCCTGCTATGTCATTCCTTATTATTTCCCCCAGTTTGTAGTGAATCACTCCACATGTTTTGACAAGTATTGTTTATTCTGTGGTTTGCAGGCGAATGAAACAGCTGCTTCAGCAGAGACCATATTATTAGCGATATCATCATGAAACATTATAATACCCTTTTGAATTCTCTTCAGGTGTCCCTCCTGTATCAAAGATTACACATGCTTGAGCAAGAGATATGGTGTTATCTAATACAAGACACAGAGAGGTACAATAAGGGACTGTATCAATAATGCTTTTGTATTCACTACACTTAACAGCAAAACAAGTAAACCTAGAGATCTGTGGTTCACCATAGGCCATTCATGTTTCTATAGAAACATCATTGCTTTCTCCAGGATTTCTATCTGTAGTTTAATAGATGTTTGGTCCTTTAAGTGTCCTTTTTCTATCCTGGCACTTAGTGGCAATGGGCAGAACAAAAATAAAGTAATTCTGTATCTACAGGAACATTAGGAGAGATGGGGCATTAAACAGTCATCAGATAAGGATGGCCAGTCTCAGGACTCCATTGTTCCAGAGGATAAAATTCTCTGACTAGACCTAGAAACAGTATCATCAGAGCAGAGTAATCCAGCTGCATTTGTGACAGTGGATAGTCAGTCAGTTCGGCAGGGGAAAGGGATATGTTCCCGGCCTAGATTGAAACAACATGGAGCCATGTCTTTTATGACACAGCCAGTTGCCTTCCCTGTAGCCCCTGACCCCACTCCCTTCTCCAACTGGTGTTCTTCCAGAGCCAGGGATAACCCATTGAAAGGGAGAAAGAATTGTACAAGGCTGAAGTAGCTGCAGTGCGTGCCTTTCAGAGCAGAAAGTGAGTGGCTTTGGATTGCCTCCCAGCCCACTGTGCAAGGGTCTCATATGTACTCACTGTCTATCAGCTGGCTGTACAACTTCATCCCATGGGGTATGGTTTTTCACGGGGTACCATCATGTGGTCCACAGCTCTGGTCAGTCAACTACACTGAGGAAGCCATTTACTCAAGCTATTACCTGCTCTCCAGCAACCTTGTGGCAAGACAGCACCCTATAGTTGGCTACTGCAGGAAAAGCTGATCCTCTGTCCACTCTAGATCCTAATGTCATTTATACTGTGTATAAAACCAGTGTCATTACACCGATGTAGGCGTCATGTGCCAAACACCCAAAGGCTCCAATGCACCATGGTTTGCACCACAAGGAGGGAGAGGAATTGGACCTCTGCTGCCTGGAGATTATTCCCTCCCACTGCCCCTTGGCAGGACGGGAGGAAGTCAGGGAGCCCAGGTGTACCACGCAGCTGCTGCAGTGAAGATGCCAAGCTTTATAATTTTGGTCAGGAAAACTACTGCAACATTTGTCATTGCTGAATCACTGCATGGATCATTTCCCCTCTGACTGAAATACCAAAGCTACCGTCTCCTACCTGGAGCTAGAATTCATTTTAATAAGAAATACATCTTTGCATTAAACCCTTCCAAAGGAATGCCTGCAGTACAGCTAGAGTTCAGACTGTACAGTTCAGTTTTCCCATTAGAGCCTTTCCTTTCCACATACTTCCACATTTCCAAACTGTTAATTTCTTTTGGAAAATAAACGTGCCTGGCTTGGTACCTATTTAGAGCTGAACTCACTTGAAATGCTGGAGCAATTGCTATCCACACATATTTTTTGAGTATCATTAACACTTTTCCCTTGGGGGGAAAAAACCCCCAGCCTCCATTCCC
Organism: Alligator mississippiensis; assembly: GCF_030867095.1. Lineage (NCBI taxonomy): Eukaryota > Metazoa > Chordata > Crocodylia > Alligatoridae > Alligator > Alligator mississippiensis. The sequence goes on from NC_081828.1 coordinate 205,615,813, forward strand.
CTTTCTTTGACCTTAAACAGCTACAGGAAGGCATGTGACATTCAAAACATCTTCTAAAAATTGCTCTCTTGATACCATGAAGTACCAAGCAGATTGTACCTTTCATCAAAGCCCTTAAACATGTGCTTAGCTTTCAGTATCCCACAGGGGTCAACAGGATCCTTCACAAGGCTTAGAGCCTTTGTGGGATCAGGGCCATGACAAACAAAGTCCTATAGTTGAGTAGGCAGGTCACCAGACTGAGAATCAGAGAAAATGAGGCTACTTGAGCTTTGCAACTGCCATTAAAAAAGACACTGGGCAAATCACTTAACTTTGCTCTTGCTGATGTTCTGGCAGTAAAATGAAGATAGTTACACTTACCAACAGGGATTTGAGAGAACTGAAGAGCACTATTTACTAGTGCTGGCTTTGGAGACAAATAATTGGAAGCTAGAGAAGTTTAAAATTAATTTGAAAATGATCACTTGTGAGCACAGTCAGTGGAAATCTGCTAGGACTTCAGCAGAGATTCCTGAGCATTTAATAATGCCACAAACATTCTGTCTGCTGAGCCTGGGCACAGAGAAACCTGAGTCCCGACTGATCTCAGGCTACTAGCAGCATAAGTTACATGGGTAAGTTTTCAGGCATCCTACTGAAATGCCCACAGCCAAACCCTTCTATGGATTTTTTCTGATTCTAAGCCTCATTTAAAAATCTGATATAAATCAGAGAGGAAATGAGGGACTGTGCAGTTTTGACACACTGGGAACTCAAGACATTTGGGTTCTGTGCTCAGCAATCAGGTTCTTCTATGTGACCCAGGACAAGTCAGGCAATTCCTTTGTACCCTATACCCTAAAGCCTTCTCGCCACTTTTACTCTCCAACCTTTTGCCAATCTAACTTGTAGGCACTTTGGGGCTTATTGCAACAGTGCCCCATTCTCAGATGGTCTCCTGGTGCCACTGTAATGGAAATGAATAATACAAATAATAAGTTACAAATGTATTTCCAGTAGACACCATCTCTTCAGTAGACATGTCTAGTCATCTTCTATATTGTGTTCCTTATAGTGCCATATGCATCCTACCCACAGAACACTGAGATAATGTTGGATTTATTAAACTATTCTAATACACATAAGCACAATGCATTGCTAATCTAGGGAACTCCACCAGATTAAGTCTAATTTTCACCATTCCAGGTAGACATGTCTGTGACCTAAGGACAATGGATAACATTTCAAAAGTGGGTAAGTGACTTGGTATAAAGACAGACAAATTACACTGAGTTAAAAGAAGGGGGTGCTTATTATGCATCAGCTTCTCCATGGTATCTTTTTGAGTGTCTACTTCTGCAACGGAGTAAGTGAAAGCTAAGCCAGAGCAGCTCACCCCCGCATGAAACACTTCTACTTACCATGGGATAGAAGCAGACACATGAAAACAGCTTCTGTCAAGCAGCTGACATGATGGGGATGGGGAGGAGACCTGTCACTTAACTAGGTATAGTTTATGCATATCTCCTTACCCTTAGTTGTTTTGAAAAATAGGATTGAGGATCCAAAGTCACTTATTCTTTTCTACCCAGGAAAGCAAACTCTCCCTATGCCTGAAGAAGGGTGTTTGTGCCCCAAAGCTTGCAAAGAACAATTTTAATTGGTATGATTTGTTGGTTGGTCTAATAAAACTATTTGGTTGGTCTAATATAAATACATCACATCTACCCAAAGAGCCTTTTTTGCCTGTGTTCTCAGATCAACATGGCTACAAATAACAACCCTAAGTCACTTAAGCACTTTTGAAAATGTCAAGTTCCAAATATAGGCAGACAAGGTTCTTTGGGTAAATCTGATATCTTTTATTAGACCAACTCAAATAGCTGGAAACATTCTTCTTAGCAAGCTTTCGGGTATAACTACCCTTTGTCAGGCTGAGGAAGCATCTGCAGTTGGTATGTGCTCTTCCTGGATGGAATGAATAGTAAAGATGCCAGAGGCTGCTCTGCATGCAAGAAAGCCAGTCAATGAAGATGTAAATTGAGGAGTTAGCAGGTGAGAGACAGGCTGGGGGGTGGGGGGTAGACCCACATGGCTACAGTCTATACCCCTGTAAGTACCAAATATGAAAGAGTAGAGGGGCAAATATAAAAGGTTCCATTCACATCTGCAGAGGGGCAAGAGTTGTTTTACAAAGAGCCACAGACATTTTCTTAGCACAGAGAATGTACTTCTCCCCACTTCTTCCATAGAGGTCTGTCACTTTGCATGAAATTTTGAAAAGAATGTTAATCTTCGACTGAGAGAGCTCTCCCAATCTCAGGAAAAAATAAAACCTAGGAAAAAATGTTATGTGCAACTGGAAGTGACCCTTTTATAGATAAGGGAGGCTATAGGAACAAAGGATTCATACCTTATCACAAAAGGCAACCTTAAATGATCTATGGAAAAATACTAAATAAGAGGCACTGCCATCCCTTGGTCATGCTGTGAAAATGCCTCTGTGTAACTGCACTCTGCAGGCTCCACTCTGCAGGCCTCCAAGCAAAACTCCCAGGAAAATTAACTTGAAAAGAATTACTAGACTTCAGGAGGATTTTCCTAGAGTGCTGACTATATAGCCATGCCCTTCAAATATGTGCTCTGTAAAAATTAGCTTGCTCTTATAGGTTTTATTCCTTTATTGTTCATGAGAAAGTTTTTCCAGGCACGTGTGTTCCCCACCTTGCCTTCCACTGAACCCCTGACAATACAAAGATGTACACAGCTCATTGCCTCCGTCTTCTGGAAGATTCTTCAGAGAACAATACAAACTGCTCCCTACCTTGTCTCCAAAGCATTTCTCCAAAGCCTACCCCCCCCCCACCCACATTAGCCAAGGATGGAGGCCTAAGCCATTGACATGGGTAAAACAAGTTACTGTGCATTTCACTACCGCTACAAAGATGAGTCAGCTTCTTCACATAGTTATTCTCACGTGTTAAAAATATTCTCTACCTAGCAGATTTTTAATGCATGCATAATACATCAAGGCCCTAATGATGGTTAGTAAGGCTTGCAAAAAAAAAGGGGAGAGGGAGGTTAATTTTAAACTAGCATAAAAAATCACAAGGCAATTGAATTCCAAAGATAAAACCTGTAAAGCAAAGTAAAAAATAAACAAACAGTGCTATAATTTAGATTATGCAAGTTAAATGATAGTAAAATACATAATTAACAATACCAAGAGCAGAGATGAACAAATAAATAAGGGCCTGATCCTATTTGACCTGAAGTTAGCAGCAGTATTTCCACATATTTCCATGGCAGGTGGATAACCTAGTCCAGCTAGGATCTACTAAGAAGCTGCAAGTGACACCATTACAGTGCAGCAACTACTGGAAAAGGAAAACTGTTTGTCTGATTTATAAGCATGTTTCTGGTAGCCCTATGGACTGCTACTGTATACACAGTTCTATGAATGCCTCAGTGTATAAAATAAAAATTAATCTGTTTGGCCTAAAACAGCACCCTTCAGTTATCTTAGGAAGAAATACTTTTTCCAACAGCAAAATAGACAATTGGGAAAAAAAGAATATGTGCGTGTTAGCAAATCTTATATACTAAATATATTTACAGGGGATTGCAACATTTATCCAATTAAACATGCTGAACAATGATGAAACCTGTATTTGATTTCCTTCTCAAAGTAGAAACTTCACTTCTTTTTGACTTCTAGAATGATCATTCACAACTGAAACTACCTCTTCTCTCAAGTCACATCAGTTTGAATTATCAAGGCTAAAAGCTATAAAATTGCAGTATAATTAAACTGTGGTTTTGTATTTTAAAAAGAAACATCTCTTTGCTCAAATAGGCAGATATTCAAAATTTAAATAAGCATTCTAATTTTTTTCAGTAAAAATAGAGATAACTCTATTTTGGACCAATCCAGCAATCTTTACATAGGAAAAAAATCTCACTAAAAGTGAATAGGAGTTTTGTGTAAATAAAAATAAAAGAGAAAAGGCTGGGTCTTTATAGATAAGAGGCAAATGACTTTTTAGAGGAATGCTCAATACCTTTAACATGTAACTTATCATTCTGAATTTAATTTTAAAAGGATTAATGTGATTATCATTTTTTATATTTAATGCCTTATAAACCAGATCAATATTCTGTGTTACAGAGAAGTACTGAATTTCTTATGCACTTGATTAATGCATTGTTATCATCTCAGTAATTAAAAGGAACAGGGTTATACACAATCAGCATGTACATCTTACTCAGCACCTCCTGGCAGTTCCCTGCAAAAATTAAACTCATTAATCACTGTGACGCCACAGAAAAGCTCGGGAAAAATGAATATGCTCTATTTTATGGGGAAAATGTCTAAAGTCAACATCTAGAAAGACTCCTGCCTACATTATAATGTGGAGAGCATTAATCTCAGAGAGTTAAAAAGGGAGATTATGTTGCCAAAGTTATAATTTAACATGTTGCCAAAATAATTTAATACTCCGTTATGACAGTACCCTGGACATTACTAAAATACTTCACACGTACTGTATCATATCCAAACAACTATATTGGAAAAGACATGTTTCTGGCAAAAAGGACAAGGACCTCCAAGTTATGTTTACAACTCAAGTTATGTTGATCTGCCATCAGTTCAGTCCTGCTCTTGAAGCCAATGAGAGATTGACTTGTTCACGGAGAATTGACTTAAGGACACAGGTTTTGATGATAAAGAAAACCAGGATGAAAATTAGGTGCCAGAATACCAACTGCATCTAGGCCATTGTGTTATTTAAAGAAGTGCAGACTTGATGAGGGAACTACAGACTTGATCTCTTACATATCTAGGGATATTTATTAAATGCACTCCTGTTTTGCCCTAGTTGAGTCCCTGAAAAACTTAACATTAGCAATGGCCGGTCATCTTCCCCCTCCTCACAAGTTCCTGTGATTGAGCCTTAAGGCAAACATGGACAAAAGGAGATATGCTATTGTTTTCAGGGACTCAAGCAGGGTGGAACAGAATCACATTCAGACACCCAGGAGGTAGAAAGGATCCGGCCATATGTTCATAACTCACTCAGTAGTTACTGCAGTGAGATGGGCAGTTTCTATCTTAACTTCATTGCTTCCTTATTTTTAAAACTTGTGGGAGCAAATAAGACTCTGAGCTTTGCTTTGAGGTTTTTGCTTCCTAGTTTAGTTACAGTGATGTTTCTTCTTGTGTTTGAAATACTACACAGGAAAGTGAAATAATGCAGGTTAACAGTCTAGGCAAGGACCCCATCTTTCTTGCTCTGTATCTTGCACTGCCCTGAGAACTGTGCTGGTGTTTAAGAAATACTTGACACTAATTGATCCATACTATGGAAGGGAGAACAAGTACCTTTAATATAAAGAGAGTTTCCAATCAGTGACCTTGCAAAGAATCCCCAGCTCTGATTTTCATGTGAGAGAACAAATGACTTACAAAAAGAAAAAAAAAGAAAAAAAAAAGCCTTACTTGTACTTTCAGTTGAAGCATAAAACATTTGGGGGGCTTTGTATTTTCTACCTCTGACCTAGAAACTGTTGAACTGATTAATTTGAGATTTTGAAGGGGAAAAAATAAAATAAAATACCCTCTCCAGGGTGGAAAATAAAAGCTTCAATGGATACTTGCAGCCTTAGTGTGAAATGTGCATAAGCTGAATCCTCTCAGATGGGTTTGAATGCAGCCGCTGACACCCCCCGGGCAATAGCATATGCCACTAAAAGTCAAAGGCGCAGCCGCCAACGTCCCCCCCAACACACACACACACACACACACACACACTGTGGGTGGATTGTGTGAACAGAGACACAGCTCCGTGGCAGCACCTCTGACCTCCATTCACCCATTCAAATGTCCTTGTCCCTGCCTGGCAATTTGATCTCTCCTCTGGGTTTTTCTGCTGCATTCATTTGTCCAGCCTTCTCGCTGCTGGCTGGTCAGCGATTCATGACCCAGAAAGAGGGAGAGGGAGAAACTCCATGTTTCCCCGCATCCCCCAAAATGGCCAAGGTCAGAAGTCTGCCTGGCGAGGCGCCCGCGAGTCGGAGCCGCCTGATTCAGCACCACGGACAGCGCCGCCGCCCGCGCTCCGCGGGCCCGCCACGTGCGCCCGCCAGCCCGGGGCCTTGGGAAGCGCCTTCCCGGCCCCCTCGTGCCCCTTCCCCACCCCACGCCTCGTCTCCACCCCGACACACGGGAGCAGGCAGCCTGCCTGGCCAGAAAAGCAAGGGCTAGCCCTTCAAACCTGCGCCGAGCTGGACTCCCAGCCCCGCCACAGCCACACAGGCTCGCTTGCCGCTTGCGCAAGAGTCGCTCTCAAAGGCAATTTTCGTGCCTGCCGTTTTGGTTACATCTTATCCTTAACTACCCGTCTGATTCCCGAGGGAAAGGCAAGTGAAACTTATGAATCTATTAGCGTTGGATTGCAGCTACCATGCTTTAACTGCCTGGCACGGTACATTAAACTTTGTCACAGCAGCGCAGTTGGGGTTTTTTTCTTCTTCTATAAAATCCCAAGCAGTTGAGCAACCTTATTTTTTCTTTCTTTTAAATTAATGTGAAATTAGCTACACAAACAGCCTTTAGACCTCTGCTTGCAAAGGGCGGAGGGTGGGGGGGGGGGGAGCTGTGCTAGGCATATTTTTGCTATATACATCACACATCAGATGAACCTAATTATAGAGGTTTCTTTTTTTTTTTTTTCTTTCTTTTTTTCTTTTTTGAGCCGTGTCAGCAGAAATCATTTGCACATGTTAAATCCCCTTATTTGTTTCTCGGCTCAACGCTTTTGATGATCAGAGAAGCAGTTCCAGACATCTGTCGTGTTCAGAGCCAAAAAAAGACACGCTCCAAGCTCAGTCAAAAAAAATCCAGAGGAAAATATGCCTGAGACGCAACAAGAGGCGGCGACTTGGCTTGCTCGTGGCTCCACCTAGAGGCCGCCAGGCTGAACCGACTCCGGTACAGGGCCGGGGCTCAGTCCCGAGGAGACCCAATCGCAGGATGAAGCCTTCCCTGGATGCCTACATTAAAAAGAAAATAAATCGGCGTCCCGGGTGTCTTTGCAAGTAGCCTTCATGCAGGCATCTTCCTCCCGCCCTACACCTAACTGCCCTCACGAGACATAAGGGAGGCTTCGGCTTGCATGGAGAAGAGGAAACTCATTCCCCACTCAAGTGCTGGCTCTTGGGAATGAGCCTTTCTTGTGCAGGGCTCGGAAGAGAAAAGTTGCCTTTGGGCTACACACACCTCGCCCGCTGTCCTTGCACCTTGGGGGTTTCATGGGGGGAGTCGCAGAAACAATCCCAAGCCCCTCTCTTGAGCCTAAAGGCGAGATCTTGGCTTAACCCGCCCCTCTCCTTAGTTGGTTTCTCTGGGAAATTCTCCGCGACTTGTCTCCTTGAAGCTTATCCCGGCCGCCCAACTGATGTCCCGTCCCAGAGGGGAAACACCGGAGTGTTGAACAGGCAGAATGAGTGCGATTCCCCAACACATGTGCACACGTACCCGAGAGGGGAAATGTCAGTACCAATCGGGGTAGTTATTCCAAACTGCAGCAGCCCCCGCCCCGCACACTCCTAAAGTATGCGCGCACACACACACACACACACCCCTGTCCGGTGTAAATCGGGATTGTTATACCAAACTGCAGCAACCTCCCCCCGACACACACACACTCCTAAAGTGCGCGCACACACCCACCAGTGTGTTTAAGTCCAAACTGTAGCAATCCCCCCCTCCAACACCCCCCTCCAGTATCCGAGACATATCAGTGCGTTTCACAGGCAGGATTCTTGCGATTCCAAACTACAAGCAACAGCCCCAAACACCCCCCCCCTCCTTCCCCCTTCCAAATCTAAGACGAGGAGGGAGGGATGAAGATGCCCCATTTATTGTCTGGACTCCCCACCCCGGCAAGCCAGGAAACATCAGTCCCGGGTGATTTAACCCTTGCAGCCCTGAGCCCTAGCAGCAAATGCCCCCTTTCTGCAATCGCGGCTGGCGGAGCGGGAGGCAGCGCCAGAAGTTTGCACCCGGCACCGCCCGGGGGCTCCGGGGCTGGCGGGGGCGGCGGCACCGGCCGTGGGGCCCCACCCGGGAAGGGCGCGGAGAGGCCAAGTTGTGCCCAGCGCCGGGGTGGGGTGGGGTGGGGGGCAACGACCCGCGCTGCTGCCCCGGGGGAGCCGCTGCAGGGGGTCAAACTTCTTGTCTCCTGCCTCGAGCCAAGCATGCCCCGGGGGGCAGAGGGAGCCGGCGGAGGGGGCGGTCGGGTGTCCCAGCCACACACAATCACACACGCCGCGGAGGTCCATCCATCCACACACCCGCACACACACACGTATATACACCCCCCCCACACACACACTCACACGCCTCCCCCCCGCGGGCCGGGGCTTACATCCTCGTCCTCGCCGTCGCTGCGCGCCTGGTACTGGAAGCGGGGCCGGGGCTCGGCCGGCGCCGGGCCCCGCGGGGTCTTGCCCGCCGCGCCGTCCTCGTCGGCGCCCGGCGCCCCCAGCAGGCGGCTGGCCTCGGGGGCGGCGGGGAAGGAGCGGGACGTGTTGATCTTCCCGCTGAAGCGCTGGTACAGCGCAGCCATGAAGCCAGTGCGGAGCAGGGCGGGCCGACGGGCGGGACGGCGGGCAGCCGCGGGGCTGGCGGGCGCTGCTCCCGCCCGGCCCCGGCTCGGGCTCCGGCTCAGTCCCGGCGGGGCAGCCTCATGCCGGGCTGGTGGCGGTGGCGGTGTTGGGCGGGGGGGTGGTCTCCCTCCTCCCCGCCCCTTGCAAATCAAATCGGCTCAGCGGCGGCGCCGGGGCGGCAGCGAGCGGCTGCGGCCGGCTGCGTGCGGGGGGTGCCTGCCGCGGCCGGCCCCCGGGGGCATCCGCCGGGCGGGTCGCTTGCCTCCCCCTCGGCAATCCCGGGGAAACAGGCTCGGGCTGCCCATTCGTTTTGCTGCATTAAAACGTGCTCCAGCGCCCCTCCGTGGAAAGCCGCCCGAACTGTGCCCGGCCCGGGAGCACCGCGGGCGGGTGGCGGGCGCGGGCGGGGGCTGCTCGGCGCGGCCGAGGGGAGAGGGGCCGACCCCGACCCCGCCCCGCCCCCGCCTCCAGCCGGGGCCGCCCGCGGGGCTGAGGGCGCTGGGGAGGGGGCGGGCGAGGGAGGGAGCCCATCATCCGCCCTGGGGACCAGGCTCCTTGGTTGCCACAGCAACAGGTGCTTCCAGGGGGGTGGGGGGAGGTGGCAGAGTTGCCACCCATCCCCACTCCCGAGCTGAAGGGGGAGCGGGGTCCTTAGCCCCAGCCCACCCTCGCTAGGACATCTCTGCCCTTGCAAGTCCCTTCCACGCCTCAGCTTAAGGGGGTGGGAGGGATATTTAACCCCACTTGGCTCTTGGGCTTTATGACCCATCTGTCCCACTCAAGACCCTGAAGCTGACCCACTGCACAGGACCTGGAAGAGGCCTGGCAAGCAAAGGGTTTTTTGTCTCTCCCCCCACCCTTGGTTCAAACAACTAGCTAATCACAAGCCACTTGCTACCCACCCAGGTTGTCATTCTGTTTTGGGGTTTGTTTTTTTCTTAATCTTTATCTTCAAAGGCAGGGATGAAAAGTCATAACATTTAGATGAAAAGGGATCCTTGCCTCCTGGGGGGGGAGGGGGGGGAACACCCACATGCGGTGCTTCCTTCCTGACAGAACTTGAAAGCAAATTTCATTTTAATCTGGGGAATTCAGATCCTGACATTTAATAAAAAGGGAGAAGGCTAATGGGCAACTCTCAGAAGTGAAAGGTCTGCCTTCAAATCGGATATGAGCAATGCTACTTTCCACTGCATTGAGCCGGGGTTGTCTCATCAGTGGACGGTGGCTACCATCAAATCTTCTGTCAGTTATTCAACTACATCTCTTCATTACCACCAAGAAGTTGCAAGATGCAGCCAGCCAACTCCCCTGGGATCTCATTACTAATTGGAATTACCAACAGAAAGGGTTACACTAGTAGGTCCCCCCTTAACAAAAAGAAAAGAAAACAAAAACAAGACAAATCCCACACACACAGAGCAGAAACAAGCATCAGAAAACCAGCAATGAAAAGGCAAGAATAATCAAAGGAACAATGTAAGTGTGTGCACAGTTTGCAAAAAAAATCTCAGTTATAATAGCAGCATCTCTGCCCTAATGAACCATTCAGACAGGAAAGATAGTTTGTGAAAATCCATCATTTCATCTGTGTTTTAGTACCATCCACCTCACATGATCAGAGTTCCTGGGTTCTAGTTCAATGCCTGAAGCCAAGTGTCTTGCAAACTTGAGCTTAATTAGCCATCAACATATGCACTCAGGGAAACTGCGGGTCCATGAAATGTACAATTATATAATCAAGCATTATATGCAACCCAATCGGCATGCAAAACAGGAAGAACTCAAAGAAAATGGAAAGCATCAGGCTCTGACGTGCTACATCAGTGGCAATAAATAACTGCTGTAGAGACACTTGCACAAGTGTGCTTTCATTGCATAAAGAGTGAGTCGGCTGGAGTGATACTCGAGACAAAGTAATTTGTATTGTAAAATAAATTTAACAGTTAAACATAAAAGCTTCCAGAAATAAAACTACTGCGATCTGATGTCTATAGATACATATCTCCTTGTGAAAAATCCTGTCCTCCCCCAAAATTCTTGATAAAGAAATAATAATAAAACACTTCAAAATAAACACGGGTCCTCTCACATCTATCTAGTTGCTTGTCTAGTTCAGCATGCAATGTTTTATACAGAAGATGGATTCCTCAACTAGTAATGTTTTCTTCCATATAAATGTATTAGTTTAACAAAAATATCATCTCTGCAATTGCAATTTTATTGTGTTTTTTCACGTTTTAGAGCTAAAAGGTAGGCACAGACAAAAATGTTTCATTACATGCTTCTTTTTCAACAGATGATTTACTACCCAAATCTGAGTGCTACCAAACATTAAGCCATCACAAGTCAGGGCCGAGCCCATCTGCCTTTATGACTAAATACATGGCATCTTTTCGTGCAAGACTTCCAAGAATGAGACAAGCAGAACTAGGGACAAGCAGTGGGTTTTGGGGTGGGGGGGTTTAGATTTTTTAAAAATCTTCATTAGTAGTCCTAATGCTAAGTCTGAACATTGCAAGCAGTTCATTGTGTTCCACCTTTGTGCCTTTCCTTAGACATTACACACCCTTTTATTTTGCACTTGACATTGAGATGCAATTTGCTGTATTGAAACATTAGAAAAAGCTAAAAAAAAAACAAAAAACCCAAACCCTTGTCTAGCATTTTCATAGGATCACAGTTACAAGTAGCAAGTGCTTATTAAAAAAAAAACCCCTAATAACTAGTGACTTTCAAACTGTCAACACTTCAGTACTTCGAAATACGAACATTTCCTTTAAGTTGACATTCTCAGCCCTTAGCCATGAGAGCTATAACTAGCACAGTTTTACTAGTATCCACACTATACTGTTATAGATAGACCTGTAAGGTGTAACTAGTATAGACTTCCTAGACATACACTTGATGGATTAAGTATGTTATTTCTGTTGTCCTGCATGGGCTCTGAATATTCATCATCTCTCATATGCCCATCTTAAAAAAACAACAAACCAACATAGGAAAGAAAGAAATAAAAATCTCTCCTTTTTTGGGGTCAGACAAGCACCTTGTACCAGGTTAACAATCCCCAAGGATTGGCTTGATTTAGTTTTAGACCTAGTCCTTGTGCTGAGGAGAGCAAACAGGTGGCTCTGTCTGGTGGCTGAAGGCAGAGAGGAAATGCAGCATATGGATTAGTAGTATGCAATACTACTCAGCTTTGCTTCATTTTTTTGTGCATTGTCAAAACAATGTAAGAATTAAGTCATTACACAGACAAGAAACAGAGGACAGCACTGGGGGCTGGGTAACAGGAGGGTAGACAAAAGGTAGCATTTAACCTGCAGAGGTTGGTGAGGGCTGAGATAATTGGACAGCTATTTTTCCATCTTTTCATGGCTGCAAAGGAAAAAAAAAGAAAAAAAAAAGCTTTCTAAGCCTGATCTGGAAGGAATGGTTTGGGAAGGGGGGAAAAATGCATATGTATAGCTTCCTGGGCTCAGCACCCAGGACTCTTTAAGGTTCGCTGGGGAGTAGAGCACTGCCCACAGGGAATAATAAGGAATAATAAACCAGGAATGGGGGGATTTGGGGTGAACTGGAACAACAAAAATACAGGAGTCTAGAAGAGGAAGAAAGGTCTCAGGAGGAGGCAACAGCAAGGTCCTGGACTCCGTGTAAGACTATGAGAGACAAGCTGTAGGAGAAAACAACAGGCTCCACGTGAACATTGAGAAGACTTGAGGGGCGGAGTGAGGAGGAGTAGGAGAGAGAAGAGATGGAGGCGGAGGAGGAAAAACCCATGCATGTGGGAAGGATCCAGTGAGGAGTGAGAAAGATGAAAGATAAGAAGTTAGAGCAGGGCAAGGAGGAAGGTGGTAAAGTTCAAGGGTGCATGAAAAGGGGCCTGGAGAAAGTGGGAAAGGACCAAGGAAGGGGTTGAAGGAGATCGAAGAAGCAGAGCAGCTCCCCCAGCTTCCACTAAGACACTACCCTAGTCAGATCCCATTGTCATAATAAGTTGCTAAGGATATCTGCTGCTCTGCCTGTGACTACAGATATTGGAGAATGGCCTTCTTCAGCTTCAGCATTAGCTCCCCTGAAACCTATACAAGTTCTTGTGACCTACCCCCAGTGGGCATCCCCAAAGTGTTGACCCAAGGCAGTAGTAAACTGATTGTCTTTGCAACCCATCTGTTTGCAAGATTTTAAAGAGATTGCTGCTAGGTGAAGTAGGACATAGCTAATATGTAAATGGATCCTTTTATAAAGATGTGTCCCTCACCATCCAAAACATTTCCTAGATCTACAAGGAGGAAAAAAAGAAAGAAAGAAGAAGTCCAGGACAGGGAGAAAATAGATTTCCAAGAGCAATTCTAAAATGAAGTGGTGAATCAATGAGGCAGAAAGAAGCAGAAAGGCCATTCCCACTGCGCAGATGCTGAAGAGAGGGCAGCTCCCATGCAGTAGCCAGTGTGATGAATGAAAGGAAGGCTAAAAGCTAGACCTGTACAATTACAGAGTGGAGCAGGGGACAGACTGAGCTGCACTGCTGTTAGGTGGAGCCTCTTTATAAATAAGTTTTAGGACCAAATCAGGCACTTTTAAACTAGTTTCTTCACTGATTAGGAGCTTGCAGAGCTGTTCCTGGCTTGAAACAACATGATCGTGCTTCTATGCTTGCGTTAATGCGGTTACCTACAAGTGCTGAGCCTTGGGATTCACTTCTCTTGCAAATGCCTACGTTGATAAACAAAGAAACTGCTGAGCAAAAAGGGGATGAAGCAGTGCCATACCAACATGTGCAACAGTAATTGTAAATACCAAGGAAAAAAAAAGAGACCAAACAATAAAGCAATGCACGTTAGCAGACCTCAGGTAGGTGAAGGAGCTATGGTAAATATCCAGTAATTCCTAGGTGTAAGTCAAGAAAGGGAACATGTATGCTGAATGTCCTCGAATATGCTCTCAGCTCAATTATGAAGAACAGGAAAGGGAAGAGGTGGAAACTGCAATGCTGGGGACATTTTAAGAGAGGCCGCACAAAGTATGCAGATACATACTGTAAGGAATCCTCTTGCCAGTTGGCCTAGGAACCAACTTGATGACCCAATAGGTCTTTTCTATCTTTAGTTTCTACAGTTCTGCAGATGGTGCAGAGGTAGTGAAAGGCAGACAGCTGACATGGAAGAAACAAAGAGCGCAGGGACAACAACGGTGCCAGGATTGGATGCAGCAGAAAAGCCCAGGTAGAAAAGAGAGATTGAGACTGGCTGCAAGTGCTTGTAGAGCACTTAATGGAGAGGGGTCTTGATCCAGGATTTGTGCTCCCATAGTAATACGCATGCAGTTTTTGTTTGAAGATGCTCTTGCTCAAAAGCATTTGTACCTTTTAAACCTTAATCTGAAGTATCATGACGCTAGAAAGGGGTCCCTAGGCAGCTGAGTCCAGACCTCTGCATTTTCAGGAAATTGTCAGCCCAACAAAACCCCAGAATTGCCACTTCAAACCCTGATACAAGTAAATGCACAATAACAGCAACACCAAGAACCCTCTACAATGTGCCACTGGTTAGAACTGGGGAGGCGAGCTTACCAAAGGGGAAGTCGTTAGTTCATACGGGCCAGAATCTGTTTCACCCGTTTGGCAGGTAAGTGGACTTAGGTACCTAAGTACAATTCTAGTCCACCCCTGAAAAACTGTTAATAAAGACGTGAGTAGGTCCTTCTCCTTACCACTTTTTTGTTACTCAGTCTTCAGGGACAGGTGATGGTATATTACAAAACTAGACACAATATGGATTTTCTGGGACTTAAATAAGGGGGAATTAAATTGCACTGAGATGCTTACATCCTCTTTTGTGCTTAATAGGTGAAATAGCATCTGTGCCAATAGTACTCAAAAGATCCTAAGACAAAGGACCATGCTCCATACCATGGAGGAAGGCAATCCATGGCAATCTGACTGAAAGAAAATTTCCTTCCCCACTTCAAATTAGCAACTAGTATGGTCCTGAGTGGAAGAAACAAGAACCTTTAGCCCAGAGTCTCTGGGTTTTCTAAGTACCGGCAAGAGTATCTGCACACCTCCACCCACGCTAGGGGTTAGTTGTGATGAGTGTTACGGTCACAGTCCTAGTTGTAAGCAATGTTCCAATGCCCCAGATGAACAAAATAAAACAAAATGCCAATGGCATTCACAAGGGGGGAAATAAAATTCCTCCTGGACCTAAATAATGATCAGCAAAACCCCCCAAGGCATTACTAGACACCTTTCACATTGCAAGATAGCTACCTTTATGACCCAACCTGGTGACTGCACACAAATGGACTCCATGTCACATATACTGGTGAGCCAGAATTTCCCAGAAGAAAGTTTGGATGAAGTCACGAATCTGTCATCATGACAGACTAAACAGTTAAGGATGTTGTTTTCTCCCCACAGGTGTAAAAAGTGTCTGGTAGTCATTCATACAGGACCTGGCACATGTTGGAAACCAGTTTTTGTGCATGTATGCTGCTATCCAGTTCACCCTGTGATTCAGATGATTTCTGCAGGAGGTTCTCAATGGAAGAAAAAGCAAACTGTACTTCCTAAAGCAGCTCTGAAAAGCTGGAGTAGCTGTTACAGGAACGTGAGCTTTATATCTGAAGCTTTGCTAAGGGAGAAATACTGTTTTATCTTACACAATTTTCATTTATACAAGTGTTTTATAAACCTACAAGTAGTCATTTTGAGAAGTTTCTACTTACAACCTGCACGGTTTACCCCTCAAATTCTTCAGTTTTCCAGGTCAAGTTTGTCTTAAATTGCCGATTCAAGGTATAAGGTACGATGCAGCTGTACTTCTATAGCAGTCATACATGGCTGTAATTCCACCCTAGAGACTAAACCACTTCTACATTTCTTTAACTTCATATATGGGAAAGAACCAACATCATACCATATACCATATCTACTTGCTTACCCCCCACCTCCTCCCATGCACACCCCTTTTCCCCAAAATATTAGTCCTTCAAAATTGGTGCTCATGTCTTAAGCAAGGAAGGTGATTCTTCTGCCTGGAATAGAAGCATGGAGATGTTGTAAGATGGCTGTTGCTTCTTTTCCTTCTTTCCCTAACAGTGATGCAATAGAGGGAGAGGCAAAATCCAGTCTTCAGCAGCAGCTACAGTTGTAATCTTTTCACTGCTGAAATGGAGTAAGACAAATCCTAGTCTTCATCTTACTACCCTTTTGCCCTACAGCTCGGGCAAAAGCAGCCTATTTAGCTGTGAAAGCGTTAAAATTCAGCTTTTTCCTGAGCAGGGAGGGGGGTGGTGGTGAGTGAACTGTGCTCTGTGCTCCATGCCACCAGAACTCTGGAAAAATCTTCTTCTCCTCCCTTCATTCTGCCTTTGCAAAAAAATAAGGGGCATGTGGTAAGCTAGGAAATATGGTACTTGCCCTGTCACCAATAATGGAAACATAGACAAACTGCACGTTGAAGAAAGGCTGAATTTCCAGCTGCCAGAAGGAACTTGCAGGCAAAAAGATCCCAGTGAAACAAAGAATTCAGCTAGACAGCTTTTCAAATGAGTGCCACCACTTTAGAAAGGAACAGACAGGGAATAGAATAGTTTGGTTCGAAGTCTTCTTCCTTACGAAGCCGAGAGTCCCTTTAAGTAGGACGCCACAACTTGGGATTTACTGTCACCAAACAGACAGCTCTCTTGTTGGAGAAAAGGGAGCTAAATTGATTTGGCAAATGTTCATAATAGGAAGGTATCAGAAGCTGTAGGAGGTGGAAGCTTAGTACTGTACAGGTGTGTGTGGTTTTCTACTCAATGTATGGAAATGAAGAGGCAGGAAACACATAGCCCGATCTATTTATAAATATGTTTCTAAGTACAAATTGCCTCACTTCTTCAGCTTCCCAACCCCAAGTCACATGGAGCCCAGAATAGTTGAGGACCCCTGCAGCTAATTTAAAGGTTTGTTAATTCTTTAGGTCAGCTGTTATCATCAGCAAATAAATTATCTTATAAGTGGGTATCTGGCCAAACATATTAATTTCTCATGGAAGACCTGATGATGAGAGTGGAATACAGATAGGAAATTAAATAAGGAGTCCTTAGTGCTTTAACAAAAATTGATGAGCGCAGGTAACCGCGCATCAGTCTAAATGAGCCTACGAGACACTTGGGTGAAGATTTCATTTCAAATCCCTCATTTTAAAGTGCCTGTACTTACCATGCCAGAACATATGCATCTTTTAAAATGTACTTAAATCCTTCTGAGTCGGTCACTTGAAGGCACTAAGGCCAGGCTTTTATTTATTCTTAAAGGCAGGCTTTTATTTATTCTTAAAGGCATTTAGTTGAGATGCAGCAAGATACGTGCTGGGATTTTCAAAAGCAATGAAATGCCCATGGATGTCTACAGTGAAGGTGCTATTAAAACCCCCACTGTGCAGCTAACTGGATTTTTCAGGAATGAACCACCCATATAAATCGGATCCTCTGTGCTTTCTGTTTCCTAGCCACACCCATTGAAATCACACCAGTCTTACTAAAAGACTTCTTCCTTTAAAAAAGGAAGCATATTCAGGGCGTGGGCAGATATAACATTTATAACCTCTGGGGCATTTTGAAGAGCCATCTGGACAGATGTGTACACCTTTTGAAGAGCTTCAAAGGTAGCCCTGAAGGAAACAAGTACTATCAAAACCTTGGGAATCAAATGTTTGCACCCCATGGACATCCTGACTTATAGGGACTTCTTGTAAGAAAGCCACCAAAGTTGCATGCAGATTTTAAATTAAACACACGGCAATACAACAACGAGAATCACCATCACCTTCAACCACACAGCGCTGCAAGAGCTAAGTTACCATAAGAGGTAAATCTCAATATCAATGCAAAAGGGTTATTGATGCAATTATGTAAATAAATCTTATTCTTGCTTATTATCCACTTCCCTGTGCCTTTACTGAATTAGGAGATAGTTACAGTCACCACACATACTTGATTCACTGGGCATATGACAACTCATATGCTTATGGTTTTAGTTTGGTTAAGTTACACGGGCTCTTTTAGGTGGGGAAATTCCTAGGCATTCTCTAACTTGCATCAACCACTGACAGACAAAAAGTGGCAAAGCAAATAATTCCCGGGCCCCAAAACTCCAGTACTCTTATGCAGAGCATGGATACACAAAGTTACCATGAGGCAAAAGAAGGCATCTGCTATGCCACGGAAACTACCCTTCTGTATACTCTAACCCTGAAGAGGATCAAAGCTCAGCCGCAGCAGCTTAGCCCTTAGCAAAAAGGGCAAGTGATGTTCTGACAATTTCCACAAAAGCGGTTTTCAACACCTTCACTAACTGCAGATTCCTGAGCTGAAGCTGCCACCACCAAGATAATCCCGTGAGGATGCTGAGCCAGTGTAAGGGGGACACTTAACATTGAAGGTACTGAA
Source organism: Alligator mississippiensis (assembly GCF_030867095.1). Classification (NCBI taxonomy): domain Eukaryota; kingdom Metazoa; phylum Chordata; order Crocodylia; family Alligatoridae; genus Alligator; species Alligator mississippiensis. The sequence goes on from NC_081828.1 coordinate 205,633,909, forward strand.
TATAGCCACACCCTTGAAAGAATCATGGCTTCTTCCCTCACTAAAAACTAGGAAAGCATCACTCTCCCCAGATAAAGGAAGCTCGCAACAGCATTATGCATATCTTACCTCTATAAGAAAGCAAGCAGCAAAAGCAGGATACCAAACAAAGACAAAGAAAGGGTCCTATGAAACACCAGCCTGACAGCCTCTGCACCAGGGCATCACCGAGACTTCAGTCAGCTTGTAAGGGCACTGTCAAGGGATTAAATTTAACAACTTCTTGCAAAATCCTTTTAAATGAGATACTGAAAAGCTACTGCAATGTATTAACAGCTTCTCCCATTAAACACTAGACTGTTTAGACTACGTGTTCCTGGAGAGGAGATAAACTAGCTTCAATATACCAGGAGAAAAAGCCGGACTTAATTGGAAGACAGACAAGCCAGTTTAATGACTGTTAAGATTCTTAAGACCACATCTTGAATGGCCTCTTAAGTAACTGAGCTCCAAACTTCAGTTTTCTGACAACTTACTGAACTGCCCATTTATAAACCAGTCATCTATCCAGGATAATCAAACAGAATTCACTGACCCCTAAATGAAATGTGTTTGCTTATCATTAAAGACTGAAAAATGACTTGCTCCCTACCAATTTTGGGAATAATCTATACTTTTCTCTTAAACTTTACATAGAGAAGAGGGTCCTCAAAACAGGACTCACTCTTAAGATGTCATTTCTGCAGGAAATTCTCCGAGGATGCATATAGAAGAGAATGTATCACATAAGCAATTCACGTGTGTTTGTGTGTGTGTGTTTGGGGACTGGATGCTAAAGAAAGATTTTTTTTTTCTATTTAAGCAAAGAAACAGACATAGTTAACAACTGTGATTATTTTGCCTGCCTTTAACTGGGCTGTTCCCTGAGGAATGACACATAGGATTCTTTGCCGAACAGGAAACGCATCTCTGAATTGACATTTGAAAGAGAGAAATGATTAACACTTAGCCCATCACTCCTTGTTTCCCCAGGACAAGTTTTTAGTAAATGTTGCGATAAAACTCCTTGACCCTGTAACTTAGAATAATCTTTTCTACCCTACACCTCCCTCCAAGCAGTGACATAAGTGGTGGATAGGCCTTGCTACATGTAGGGGCAACAGCCTGGGTCTTATTGGGACCAAAGGGGAAAAGTGGTCCTTAATGGAGGATTATCTCTTGAGAAAGAAATGTAGGGATGGTCATGAAGGCAAGCTTCCCAGATATGAGCTGACCATCTGGATCATGAAGACCAAGAAAGACTCAAAGAATAAAAGACAGAGGGGGGCAAAAACAATACTTGGAAAAAAAGAGAACCCTAACTGCCAAATGCACCTAGGCACATTTAAAAAAACTGCCCATCAGACAAAGGAGATAACAGACCAGTGAGACCAACACAAGCATTGTGTCATACCAAGGTCTAAATGCTGGACTGAATGGGCTTAATGCTCTTCCCGTTCAGCAGACCAGATAAAAAGCAGGGAGCATTTATGTAAATATGTTTTCCATATGACTAATCCCCTGTAGCATTCAGATAAACATTGTATTAATACTGTGATATAAATCCTGGATGTGGACAACACCCAGGTATTTTGAGAAAAATACTGCTTATGGGACCATTTAAATGACCTAGCGTCATTCAGAAACATGCAGGCCCTCGCTAGAAAACGAGGGTGCAAGGTGCTGACATTTCCAGGAAGATATTGTCACAAATCTAGGCAACAAATTGTCATAGGAGAAAAAACATGTGTTGGAAAGGTGCGGAAAGACTGCTACAATGAAACCAAAACAGAAACACTACAGAAATAGATAAAATTAGTGTCCAGCTAGAGAATCTATGGTGTTGGTTTAGACCTATATGAACCTAGATGCCTTGCCCACTCACCGCGTTGTGCTACCACTAGATCTGTGAATAGCAATCACTTGCGTTAAAGCTTCCTTGCTGTAAAGGGGAGGAAGAAACCTCCAAAGGGAGACTCGTCTTTAGGACTCCCTGCCCCTTATGGACCAAAATAGTTCAAATTGTTTGGACTGCTCACCCATGTGCCCAA